>NC_091822.1:136013623-136321123 GCF_038994185.2 Dermacentor albipictus
ATAATTGGATAAAGAGTCGTCCACTAACATGGTGTTTAATCACAAACATCTTGTTCTATTGTGGACAGCCAGTGACGTAGGTACAAAGTACCGAAGCAAGATTAGTCCTCATAAAAGCAGCAACAAAGAAGGGGTGCGCAGCGTACGTATTTTGGGATCTTGCGGACGGTCTATTCTTAAGCGAGGCTCTTTGAGATGCGTTGCAAATCTTGTGGCAAGTTAACACCGCAAAGCGAAAAAGTATAAAACGAGCATATGGTTCTGGTGTTGAGTTTCCGTTAACTCAGTGTAAATGTTGACGGTGTTTCGTTTGTATTGTAAGCCGAATAGTGAGTTTACGCGATGATTTTGCATGGTAATGTCGTTAGTCCAAAGACTTTGAGGGGGCAGCGCAGTCGCATTCAAGAGGTTTGTATATGTTCAGCGCAAATTGTAATACAATACCGTAAAGAGGAAATAAGTATTTAGCGCACTGGTTCTGCATAATGCAGTATCTAATCCATAATGTCTAATGCCTGCAATCCTTGGTATAGCATAGCGATTGTTACAGCTACGCTATGCGAAGACTTGTAGACATTAGAAATTGCCGGCAACTTTTGGAAGGCTGGGCCAGCCTGCAGCAAGCAACACCGTGCCTCCCCCCCTCCCCCTTCTTTTCAGTATAATGCAGCGAAGTTATAAACTTATATCGGTCCACATAAGCGATAAACGTTAAGGGCTTCTCTGGCGCTATATGTAGTCGGGATGTTCTTTTTTAAATAATTTTTACTTTTCAGTGCGACACATAGGAAGCTAAAATTGGCTGCAATCGTCCTGAAACAGATCGACCCCCATGCACTCGATATCCCGTTTCCTTAAGTGCGTTCCCCTCTTACTACATTGTGTCACGTCGTGACCTATCTGGAAAGATTTCCACGAATGCGTTTATTCCGGACAGTCAACTTCATGCTTCGAGAATGCGTTAAAGCTTGCGTAAAAGCACACCTTAAGACTTGAATTGAAGCAGGCATTCAGGATGTAAGCTTGGATGGGTGTTGTGGCGTTTGAAGCGTTGAAATATTTTGGTAAACATAGATTTTATGCGCCTATTTTTGCAAAGGAAATGCCTGTACTGCACATAATTCCAAAAATGCTAACTTCGTAAGAAATGCGTTTTTTTTTTCAACGTTTTTCAACGGTGGCCCCAGTGCGCTGCGATCTATCGACGTCGTCGAAAAATTCGTCGCTGAAGCACCCGCTATATCTAAACCGCTCTTTAGCAAGCACTCACGGTGAGGAAATTTACAGCTATTTCCTGTGTATCCATTGATTCGTAACCTACAATTAACCGCATGTGGTGACGCGCATTAAAGGCCACTGGCATCGTTTGCATTTGAATAGGAAAAAACAAATGTTTTAAACATCTTGCTCATTATTGTTTGGAAAGTGCGGGAAATGCGATTACGGCTGCAATGTGCCCCAAATGCATACCAATTACAGCGCATTTTACGTCCCGCTTCTGGTTATTTTTATTATGACTATTGTGAAGTTGGTATGCTTCTGTGTCTGCGGAATGCATGTGAGCGTTCCATGGGAAAATAGAAATATAGCTTCACTTTATTAACTGTCTTGTTATAACCTGTTTCCCAAAAGACAGTTGAACTTCGCGTTCCTAAGCGGTTAATAGTTAACTAGCAGCAAACAATTGCACGCCCAGGTCCTTCGTGGCCCCGCATCATATTGCCTGGGAGGAGCCTGATTTTCATTTTGACCCTTCGCAGGAACTTACCGAACACTCTTGCCACGGAGCTCCGAGATCAAATGACGGTGAAAGCAAAAAAAAAAAAAAACGTCTCGTAGGCTGGAATATAGGCGTGCCTAGGTAATGCATGCGCCCAGACCCGATGACGTGTGTAATCGCGGCATTTGCCGGAGGCGCACGCATTACCGCTTTATAGAACGGAAGCTAAATCCTCCACCGGTGCTCCAAGTTCGTGACTCTCTGCCTCATTTCAGAGTGCTCGCGCTCACCGCATGATTGGTTGGTTCTAAAGAAAGAGAGAGAAAAAAAAAAACGCGTCTTCCAGAAATAGTCGTTCCCAGAACGCCGATCGCAATTGGAATATGTAGCCGCTTTACCTGCGTATACGCGGCGGCTTCTCGCCCCATTTTTCACGCAGGTGTGTGTACGTATGTGTGACTGTTGCGTTGCAGATCTGTAGGTACGTTCCTATAGAACCCGCTGCGGTAGCAGCACATGATACTGTAGAGTCACCTGCGACACTTACTGAGAATAGATTACGCATGCCTGCACGACATGGCGCACGTTACGTGAGGTGGAAAGTAACAGCGCCACACAGGCAACGCTTAAACAATGTGTCACAGAGGTTTTGGTGTTGGTGTCCTTAAAAAAATATCTGTCTATGTCACGCTGAGGCTCTTGGGTTTGAGTAAATGGATGCCATATAAGAGATTCTAGCGCCTTGGTGCGGCGCCGGCGCTACTGATGACCCTGCACGAGCACAAGGCGCCGTGCAGATGTGCAGTAAGGAAATTATGCGCCGCATTTCTGGGCCACTTGAAAAGGACAGTCTACGCAAGCTCGGCAGCGTTTCACTGACACGCGAGTAGCAGAAAAATACGTACAGCCACAAACACTGTTTCACATTCTAGCGAATGGTGCACAGAGAGACGCAGTTACATAAGGCGTGTGAAGGACAACAACAAAATAAAAAAATCAAATTCAGGTGAAGTACAGCCTCGCAGCCAGGAATGCAGCGTTGCGAATACTCACAAAACTATATAATCGGTGCTTGTGGCTCGCGCCCAACGCTGCTCGTACGCGTTCGTATCAGGGCCGCAACAACCGTCGTTTCCGTCGTCATCTTCAACCCTTGTCCTTGCCTTTCTCACTTGTCCTTTTCACGGATCTAAGTAGTCGACGAGAAAGTTGTGATTCACGTCACCCTTTCAGGTTTTCTCTCACTACAAACCTCTTTGTCTCCCTAGACCTCGCAGGAAGACTATACGAATTCGCTGGCGTTCGTTAGGCCTGGCTTCTCCGCAATAAGAGAGCTTGTGTGTAGCCGCGAGCCCAAGAAAGTACATACGTCATAGTTCGGCTTGTGGTAGCCTGAACTTAAGGAGAACTACTCTATCGGTGGGGACGAGAACGATACAGAACGATATATATATATATATATATATATATATATATATATATATATATATATATATATATATATATATATATATATATATGTATGCGTAGGTCATGTGACATCTGGAAGGATTACAGCAGTGAAATACAGCACGCGTGAGGAAAAGCTGCTATGGCTGGTGACACTCCAGTTGCAGCTTAGGGAATTAGGGAAGTGAGTCGCAAAATGGCTTGTCCCTAAGTTTGATAGCATTCCATGACATATGCGATTTGGTTAACTACATTTATATTGTTGTCGAACAGACGTGGTCATACCGAAATTTGTAATGAAATAACCATTATATTTGTAAGCACCCAATATGTTCATTGGTATAAAGACCTGCGTCGACCTGGTTGACTCGGGCTGAATCACGACATTATACGGCTGTGTAACGAATGTATGACTACAGACCGTAGCTTTCACGAAGTTGGCAAATGTAATAAGGGCAGTTAAACCAGAGTTTCTTGAAAGCGAATTTCTTCCAACTTTGTATCGACCGCTTAAGCGACGTCTCGGAGATGTCTCTCAGAAGACTGAAAGAGCCAGATGTCCCTACCCCTGGAAACCAGAGGCATCGAACATACTCCCAGTGCTCACATCGCGCTGGTTTCGACGCTTGGTTGTCTTCTTCGTCAACTTCGTCATGTTCCTCGTCTTCTGCTGCAGGTCATCGTGTCGACAAGAACTGAGGCGGTCGATGACGTCCGGGTGACTGCGGCCGCCCCGCAGAAGTCGCGGCTATGCATTAAACATGGACCGTGTCCCGCCCCTCACCCAGAGCCTTTCTTTTTCGTTCCCTTTCCGATTCTCCTGCTTTCTCATCCACTTCTCGCTCGCGTTGTTGTTCTCCCCGAGGATCCTGTCTGGAAGTGCGGAACACTCCTCAGAGGAGTGAATGAAGAAATCCAAACCAGGAGAGGCATAAAACTGCGCTATATGCAAAGCGGCTGCCTTTGCAGTGCCTTTCGCGGTGTAGTGGAGTAAGAAAAAGTGGCTTGCTCCACAGTGAGTGCGCTCGCTTTCGTCGATAGTGCGCGCGAAGTACTTCGTCGAGTGTTGCGGGAAGGGTTAAAAAAAGAAGCAAAGACCGATCAGTGGAAATATTTGGCGGAGTAAAAATTTAGTGGCGACGCCGCCGCTATTTCACGCCTTCCGCGAGTTGACATTGTGGGGGCGTGTTTCGACAAAGAACTGAGATAGAAAGTAGTTGCGCCGTTTTCTTCTCCCTCCTCACAAGTATGTTTCCTGTGCTTATTTCTCCACGAACGGTTGAATGTTTGATCGGCGACTGCGTGCGATGATAGCGCGTACATCGTCTTGGCCTGATTGTTAATTTTACGATTATCAACTTATGAAAGAAAGGGAATCGAAGGGGGGAGCTTATGTGTGAGCCTCGCACTCGTGCTTTCCTTGCGGTTTTGTGCGTTTTCTTGTGTGCATTGATTTTATTACTCAAAATCTGTCTTGTTCCGCGCGAAAGCGGGAATCGTATCTCGTGTCTCTTACTTCCTCTTCACTACGATAAAGGAAAGACAACAGGAATGTTTTCAGTTGGATTTCATGCTTACTTTGTACAAGAGCGCAATTTCATTTTATATTTTGGAATTTGGCCTATATTTATCTCAAGCTGGACTTGGGATAACGCGGGCTTCGCAAAGCTTTACGTACACTGTTCAATAAATGCTTTTATGCGCAAATAATTTGGATGAGGCCATCCATCATATCCGCTTGGCGGTAACCTATTTCAAAGAACTCATCACTGCAGATTTGGTGCGGGCAAATCATAATACAAAGGCGCAAATATCTTACGACGACTAGCTCTCATAAATGCTCCAACTTTCCAATAAACACCTACCCCTGTGTAGGGTAGCAAACTGGACGTGCGTCTGGTTGACCTTCCTTTTCTTCCTTCCATTTCCTCCTCCTCCTTTCAAACTGAACGTCTACATCATCGCTTATTAGAAGTAAATGTTGATGCGGAAGTAAGTTCAGTGTGGAAATGATATCTGTAGTATAGCCAGTAATAACTAGCATATTAACTATAGGATTATCAAATTTATTTAAAGAAAGAAAGACGAGACCATACCGCTGGGGCAAGACACCTTATCTCATCTATCCAGATGTGGGATCATAAATCTATCGCGTTTGATCTCCCCTCCATGCAGCGATTTCTAGTGCTATAACTTGTCTTATTGAACGCCAAACAGCAGCGCACGCTGAATGTATCTCTCAAAGTCTAAAAAAGTTGCAACAAGAAATTTGAAAAGAAGGAAACAGCTGACAAAGCACAAACCTTAATAACTCCTGATGTCACGTTTTAGCAGCGTTAATTCGTAAGGTCAACTCGTGCCGTCTGTGCAAAATAACTTCGGAGCCCTGTGGTGTGCACACGCGTTTCTCACCAGGGCCGAGTTTATTCACGCGTAAATATCGCAAGACTGCGGCGACTGCTGACCTCTGCGTCTATCAACCCTGCTTTTTCGCTTTCTGTTTCAAACTGCTAAAAAAAATTACGAAACGCGAGGAGCCCGTTGGAAAGGAGCTACCGTAGAGCCCAGAAACGGAACAAGAAGATAATGACTATAACAACAACAAAGTAATAAAGGAAAGGCGAGACAGCAAAAGAATGCCAACCGTGCACGCGTGCCTGAGTACGTTGCCGTGGGGGAGCGGCGCGGCGTTCCAGACACCGGGAACACTTGTTACTCTCGGCAGAGCTGCCCGCAGAACTCAAACAGCGCGCCGGTCCCGCGAGTGAGTTCAGGCATTTCGCGCACAATAAGGCACAACGCGACTTTCGGAGGCTATGGAATGCGAGATTTCGTCAGTCATTAAAGCGAGGATTCCTTTTCATGCGTGTAAATAACGAAGTTATGTAGGGACGAGTGTGTAAGAGCTTCTCTCTCTTTCTCGCTTTTCAGCTGGTCGTACAGAGCGTTAGCGAGCTTTCAAGCGGCTGAAACTCTCTCCTTAGCTCTTGGTTTTCGCTTATAGAAAGGAAAAAGAAAGAAGAAATGCAGGAGTTTGGTAAAATCCAGGCAAGATGACAACAAACAACGTTGTTGAGAGGAAAGTGTTGAAAGGAAACACCGACCGTCGTGAAAGAAGCAAATGCCATTCTGCCGCCAGTCAAGAATGTCATAAAGAATAACCAAGATACTTGGTCATTGGTATGCATGTGCATAGTATAACATGCAGATTACTCATGTTCCGCGTAAGTGAAAGTACGGTTATTTGGATGAAATTTGATACGCTGACTGAATACTAACGCATAGTCACCCTAACCTGCGGAAGTCAATATAAACGTACCAGTCCTCGTGAAAACTTCACTGCTGCAGGCTTTCATATCGCACTGAAATGGTGGTTTGCTCCTGCAGTAGTTGTTTCACAAAGTAATCCTTTGTCCACACGAATTATGAGCCGACTTCAGAGTCAAGCAGGTAGCTAGAGTCAAATAATTTAGTCAAATAATGTATCGCCCTTGGAAATATTTATTAAATATTTTAACCATAGTACACTCGGCCCTGTAGCCCAGTCTCTGGCGTTTTCGGAGAGGAAGCCCACAATCCAGCAATCGTCGGTTGAAATTCAGCAAACCCTTATGAATAATTAAAAGGATGTTATTTGTACACCACTGGAATAGGGTCATACGTTAAGCAAAAACATTCTTTATGAATTAAATAAAGAACTTTCGTTCGGTCCCGATTTCTCACTTCGAAAGCGCGCGCTCTTGAGGCGAAGAAGCGTTTGATGATGAGTTTTGTTGATCAACCGAATTTGCACCGGCAGACAGTAAAATCACGCGGGACAGAGAATTGGCAACAAATTAGGTTTCACAACTTTAATTCATCTTTAACCCTCTTCTAGCAAGAGCTCCCTCACAGTAGTGGGAACGACGAGAGATACTGTTGAGAGGAGAAAAAGAAATATATTTAAGAATAGGCCCGGCTCTGGCATTAGTTCCCTGGCTTGCTCGCGTTAGTAACACAGGTTGCGGTGTCATTCGGAAGCATTGTACTTATGTTAAGTGCTGTGCATTTTCATAACACTGCACGTAGATTCTGTGTGTGCGTCAAGTTTTGCATGACCGCTGAGGTACCAACGCACCCCTACTGCAACAACGTTTCGCGCAACAACCCCGTTTTACCAAGGTATTGCTACCAAAGTAATTAAAGTTAAAGCGTTAGAGCCACTGAAAGCTAATAGTTAACTCGGAAACACCCGTTGGTGTCATCTTGCCAGGGCATTGATAGTAAACACTAGGCGCCGGAAGCCGTGATGTAGAATTTCTGAGTGTGTGTTGTACGTCATGGAAGGGTATTTACGACGTACGTTTATTGTTTAAGCTGTATAGCCTCGCTTGCAGTAAAGAAAAGAGCGAAAAAAAGAAAAGAACCTGTCGGTGGTTTATAGGCTTTCTTCCTGGCCAGTGTAGTAGTGAACAAACTCCCGCGCACTGCAATATTGTTTCGCACCCCTACGCAAGTTTGTGTTTTCCTGTGCCGTCGCAAGCCGTCCTGTTGTACGTTTGTTGCGCTCGAATGTTGACGGTGTTCAGGAATGCGGAGTTTCAACTGAACGGATTAACACGAGCTGGATACGCACAGGTGAAGTGGAGGAAGATAAAACGAGTGAAAAAGCAGTAAAAGCACCGAAATAAACCTAAAGCGAGAGTTCCGCGCATCGCACAATATCTAACTCTATAGGAGCTTGCTGAGAAAGTGTTCATGGTGTACCTAGGAACTATCACTGTATCAGTAACGAAATTCCACTTCCCGTACCTGCTGAAGCGGGAGCGGTCTTCGTGGAACTAACCAAAACGCATTCATGTTTCGACAGTTTTATCCAGTACAAGTACAAAGCTTCAGGCAGCAACATATATGTGCCGACAGCCTATAGCTCTGTGTTTTAACCAGAGCGAGTCACCGCAGGTGTGAGCTCCAGCTTTCCTTTCGACCGCTGGTGATGCGGGGTAGACTGCATCGCTTTTGTTGATCGCACGTGCTTTCAACAAATCCCCGCTTTATTTTAGCCCGAGAATAAATGTTGCGAGCCGATGAACTAACCGAGTTATCAACGAGAAGCTTAAGCTTCCGAGTGATCACGTTATCTGACGAGTTATCTTTAACTATACCTTGTGAAACACGGACTTGTTTAGCGAGAAAACATGCCCGCATTTACGAGACTTCTCTTAACTAAAGCGGCATTTCCTTAGTGCTGGCATTTGAAAGCCAGCATTAAGGAAATTTCGCTCTTTTTTTCGCTCTTTTCTTTACCGGAAGCGAAGATATACAGCTGAAACAATAAAACGTACGTCGTAAATACGTTTACATGACGTCCACTACAGCAGTCGGCGTGATAGCTGCAGCGATGGCCCAATCGCATGCAGCACCCAGCCATTGTGAACGTAAGACCCAGTGCACGTTGCTCCCAATCTTCCCTTATGCGTTTACGCGAGGGCGTTACCTAACTGACCGAAGCTCTGGGTGCCTGCTCCTTATTACAACTGAAGAGCAGCGAATGAAACGTGGCGGTGATAATTGTTCTAGAGCTGCACACAACATTACTGTTCTTCGAGGTTGGGGCTGTGTAGGACAGCATCCCGCGACGCGGCGGAGAGGCTCGGCCTCTCTGTCCCGACGTGGGAGGGGCCCGCTGCGCGCTAGTGCGTGCTTCAAAGGACCCCAATAAAGTTTTTCATCCATCCATCCATCCATCCATCCACATAACATTGTGGACGTGAGCTTTGGAACACGTTTATGTTTTCAGAATAGCCCTAAGTGGTCGCTACTGGAGTAGTAGTCCTACACAGTTTAAGTTCTTGCGAGGCTCTAATTCCATAGACAAGTGGCGAGCTGCCACGTTGCCAGTGTAGTAATGATTAGAAGGAACAAGTGAGGGTCAAGCTCACCAGGTCTTGCGCAACCACCAACGTGATCCCACGAATGGATGAGCTTCATCCTGGTCCAGATCAAGCCGGAAGCGACTCATTAGGGACATGACATGACATGAGATGACAAGAACTTTATTCGAGTCCTGAAGAAGTGAGATCTAGTGTAGCCGAAGGTTCCCCCAGATGAAGTCGGCGGCTCCGCCCACGATGGAACCAGTAGATGAAGTGCCGCCGCAATGTCGTGGGCCCTCTGGACAGCCTGGAGTTGAATGTGAAGATTGCTGCTTTTAAGAGGTTCCTCCCATTGCTCTTTCGTGATGGGCGGAGAGGCGTAAAGGGCTGGGCACAGCCAGATCATGTGATCAAAAGAGCATGAGTCATGACCACATTTGGGGCACGACTTTGGGTGGTCAGGGTCTATCCTGTTAAGGGACCGAGGAGTGGGATACGAACGGGTTTGCAGAGAGAGAGAGAGAGAGACAAAAGGGGAGGAAAGACAGTGAGGTTAGCCAGTGTAGGTACCGGCTGGCAACCCTGTGCTGGGGAAAAGGGTAAAGGGAATAAAAGGAGAATGAAGAAGAAAAACAATACCGAGAAAAATTCACACATTAACGCCATGCTACGCAAAGTGAAACATTGCAGTGAAACACTGCTACAGTGAAACATTGCAGAAGTCTAACTGTGCTAGCCTGAGGTTTGTTCAATTTGGGGTGGGGGTGGAAATGTCCTTCTGCAGAGACGATAATGGGAAACAATTTCGTGGAAAGTACATAATAGATCTTTGTGAGGGTTCACCTTGTTCGAAGCCTGGCCACCCGCGACAGCGCGGTACGTGAAATCGTGCGCTCTCTGGTGGGCCTGCTCGTTAGGAGTACACCCGAGCGGGTTTACTGAACCATCTAGATGGGCTGGGAACCACAAGGTTTGGCATGCTGCTTCGCTGCTCTCCCGAGTTCTTTGAAGTGCTTTGAGCACAATACTGTTCACCTGTTCAGACACGATGGCGGACGAGAAGGATCTAACCACCGAGCGCGAGTCCGAGAAGACAATATGGGGAACTTTTGAGTTGTGAAAAGCCAGAGCGATCGCCGCTTCCTCCGCCACATGGGCAAAGTTAGTATAGACAGGAGCTGCATTAACCAGGTTGCCCTCCACGTCTACAACCGAGACAGCGAACCTGTCCCCATTGTCATACCTGGCAGTATCGATAAAGAGGACAACTAGTTCCTGCTGATTGATATGTTTAAGTGTGGATTTGGATCTCGTGAATCTTCTACCCTCGTTAATAACTGGTTGGATGTTTCTCGGAACGGCGCCAACCATGATGTGAGTTCTGGTTTCCCGAGTCAGGCTAACTTTGGTTGCCGGTTCATGTCTAGGTTGGATACCCCCTTCTTCTAAAATCTTGAGCCCTGGCTTAATGGATGATAGTCTCATTACTTGGGTCGCTGTGTGAGCTTCTATTAGCTCATCTATGGTGTTGCGGAGTGCTAGCTCCAGTAGCTTCTCGGTGCTCGTGGACTGCGCAAGGCCGAGCACGCGGTTGAGGCCAGTTCTGATTAGGGAGTCTAGTTTGACTTTTTCCGCCTTACCCTAACTAAGATGCGGCGCGATGAAGGTAACATGACTTAGGAAGAATGCCTCATAAGCTCTGAGCAGATTGTCCTCTTTGAGACCGCCTCTTCGATTTGAGACGCGGCCTACAAGTCTTAGGACGTTACTAGCCTGTCCAGTGAGCCTGTTGAGGGCAGTCGAGTTACAGCCCTTGGGATCAGCGAGGAGACCTAGAATTTTGACCGAGTCCCTCTTCGGTATGGGATGTCCATTCTCAGCTCGAATTTCTATCGGCAGAGGTTCCAGTGGCGCAAGGTCGGTGAGCGCGGCCACGGAATGCACGAGCCGGGACCGCGTGTATTCACTAGACACAGTTCGGCAGGTAACGGCTGCAAAGCACTCGCCACCGGTGGCATGTGGAGCGCAAGTTGGCCGAAGCCAAGGTCAGGATTGAGCTTCGCTCAGGTTCGCCGAAGGGTTTCTGACCCCTTGCCTGGACTGTCGGTGTAACATGCTTTTTTTGTTGTTTTTTTGTTTTTTTCACACAAGCAACCAAACAGCACGTTTAAGAGAAAGTGGTAAACATGGAGGAAGGTATCGGTGCCGACCCGTTTCATGTAAAATATTGCTATCGGGACCCACGAGTAGGCCTTTTGAATATACTGTAGTAGAACTACAGTGCATAACTGATTGCAAATTCCGCAGTCTAAACTTCAAATACTCCAGATGCTTCCTATATTACTCTGTTGTGCATTACGCAATTTAATGTAGCTAAGAGAACAAACAGGGACGCTGCACTAGACAGAGTTAGGCTTTCAGATATAAGCACGGCCCTCGTATACAACCTATTGAACTGGGCAGAGTGTGCAGCGAATAAGTCGAAAAGCGTTCCCAGCGTTCGAGTTCACTTCATCGCTTATATATTTCCTATTATCGGTTTAACAACGCGTCCAGTACACACACACACGCAAAAAGAACTTGGCTTTCAACACCCGGCGGTGGTCGTGCGGTGCTTGATGTCCGCGACTTCCCGGTCCTGTGTTCCGTGCGCGCTAACCGTATACCTCTGGGACTCCCCACTCGCTTCACTGTAAAAGCGGTCGGCGCTTCGAGACACTTCCGACGTGCGTGGCCTTAAACTGTCGCCTTCCGTTACGCCTCTCAGGCGGTCAGCGTAGAGACGCCTCTTCCGGGCCCCTCCGCCTGTAATCACAGCACCAGGAAGCCGGCGGCGGAAGGTAAATCTTAGCGACACTCCGAAAATACAAAGAAAACGGCTCGATGTTCCGGACAAAAGTAAATCAACGAGAACAGCCGAATGTGAAATGAAAGCGCTGTTCCCAGGACGATCGCGTAGGAACGAGTGAGTGAGGTTGTAACTTTCCTTTTGAAGCGGGCGAAGGGAGTTTTCGCTCCCATTGAACAGGTGCATAGGATCACTAAGAAGTCAAGTGATGAAGAGGAAGGCTCTCGGGTATATATATGCTGTTACCTCACTATGGAATTGAGGTGTGTGAGATAGCTTCGTTGCAAAAAAGGTGATAACAAGTTCTTGGAAGCCTTCTCCGCAGGCATCGGGACTCTAAAACTCCGTTCCTGCCTCCCTGCTACGCTCCGCGCTATGTTGTACATTGTAGCTTCGTTCAATTTCCTGCCATCTTTCGTAAAGCTATACAAAGACTTGTACACGCTAAATAAGTCATGGCAACGGCGCTGACGGTGCTTTTTGTGTCATCTACACTTGATGCGGCATCGATTGCTGCTTTACTTTCTGCTCTCAGTGCTCTGTTGCCATCTTTTTTTACTGTAGCAGCGTGCCTTCAGGTTTCTATTTTATTAAGCTTCAAATGTAGATTGGTCCACGTAAGAAAGAAAATGTACGTGGCTAGCTTGACAGCTCTTACTGCAACGACACTTAATGACACGAAGAGAACTGAAATGGCGGGGTGTCATTTGGTCGTGAAATGGCCATCTGTCTCACGATGTGTCAGGAAATTATTTCGAAGTGATTGCGTAACGCCAATATTACGTAACCTTGCTTTCACGCCCCACATTCCTATACTAGCCATACTTCTCATGCCTGCAGTTTTATTTTTCTTGCTAAGACGCATCATAACATTCTATAACAGGAACGTTAACTTGGAATGATGTGACCTCATTATTTTCTAAATATAGCAACTTACATAACTTCTAGCCGTATACTGTGCTTCTTAGCACAGTTTTAACTGATGTATGATTCTACGAAACCTCTTAGCTACGTCGCAGCCACGAGATAAGAAACAATCGGTCCATATAATTATACATAATGACAGTATTTACGCGTATAGACAGCGAAAAGGAGCTCCTTCAGAGCTAAGAGCAACTCACTGTATCTGTGGCACATTTTTCATTCGCTTAACCCCTGACGGTCCCTTTGGACGAGAACTTGAGCAGTCAGTTTGTCTCAATTGCTTCGATGCAATCTCCATCGAACGCCATTAAGCTTCGCCTCACCTATTTTGCCGTTGCTCGCGAACCGGTTTTATTCTTTCATTCGCACATTTACGTCCCTTCAGCGTACGGGATCCCATTATACACGATAAACAAGATATATCTTCCTGATCAACTTCTCGGTGTTTTTGTCGCTTCATATCGCCTTCAGGCCAGACGTCTAGGCAGGGTACCTGAGTTGTCGCTTCAATTTGAAGCATGCATGTGGAGTGGTAAGAGACCTAGTTCAGTCGTACTTGACAGAAAGAAAGAAAGAAAGAAAGAAAGAAAGAAAGAAAGAAAGAAAGAAAGAAAGAAAGAAAGAAAGAAAGAAAGAAAGAAAGAAAGAAAGAAAGAAAGAAAGAAAGAAAGAAAGAAAGAAAGAAAGAAAGAAAGAAAGAAAGAAAGAAAGAAAGAGATCCTTCTTATTCAGTGTCGCGTTCAATTTATGTAGAATGTGCAATGAAGAAATATGGCAAGCAATCATTCGTGGAGCGACAAGTGCCGGGCAAAATGGCAATAGATACCGAAGAGAAATAAGAGATGCGGCGTTCTTGATAGCGTTATTGTCACCTATTGCTTTATATCGTCCACGAGTAGCTGTTTTAGGAGCGAAACACTGCGTAATATTCTTGCACCTGGAAATACAGAAGCGTTTTCTGTATTTAACTCATTGTGGTAAGCACTGGAATCGTGAATGCATATGTTAGTCTTTCTATTTCTGACAACGCCTTGTTTTGTCACTATAGATAAACCTTGAATTGTAATCAACGAGTTATTTTTCTGCCTTAAACCGCAGGAATAAGTCAAAAAAACAACGTTGCACTATTGCAAGTGTTCACTGCAGCGAAAAGAAAGTACTTAAGCAAGCACTTTTGGGGTGATACGCCCAAACAATGTCTATGGAATGTATCTGAGAGTAACCTGAACATTTTTTTTTGTTCTGGGATTTAAACATTTCTCGTTGTAGTGAAATTGTTTCCGCGTGCATTATCAATGGCTGTCACATTTTTTGTTCAACGCTGCTAAGGGTTTCTTTTTTTCTTTATTTAGTTAAGAACATTGTAGCACCTAATGCAAATTGGGACAGAATGAGTTGCTATTAACATATATGGAGTGTCCTTCGTGATATAAATTCGCGACCTTTGTCAAGTTTCCGTAACGCCTGCGAGTTCCTGTTGCATGTCTCGTTTTTTTTTTCTTCTTTTCTTGATTGCGTGTATACAGCGTAGCCGCCCAAGACATGCTTGAATGTATCTTTTCTTCATTACAGAGCACTGAACTGCAACCTAAGGGGTGGTAATTTCGTATGTAAGATTGTTTTGATTCTCTTTACTCATCGCCTGGAAGCCCTTAAGTGTACAGCAAACAAAATTATTCTTACGACCAAGCTTCCCTGAAGAAGGGAAGTATCCTTGCAGAAACGTTTGCACCAGCTTAAGACTGTCCATTGTCTGCCCCCGGGTTTGGCGTGTGTCGCCACTTCGTGGCACCATATATTTTGGGTAGACAACCTTGGCCACTTAGAATGTGTTAGCCGCTGTCTTGCCGAGCAAACAACTTGGGAAACTGGGTATACGGTGCCACGGAATGTGTACCTAAATTTACGAGCTCGGCACTGGGTACGTGCAACTGTCGATATGCACCCATTCTTGGATAATCCACCAGAACGAACGTGCCTCTGTTGACACAAGAGGTGTGAAGCCTTAAATGCATTTTGACATGTGTCATACATCTACGTGCGTATACCGCTCACAGACAATTTTTCCCTCGACAACCATGATAAATCGCCTTCGACCTTGTGATGCCTAGAGCTAACAGCTGCAGGCGAAGAGGCTGCGTTTGCGTCAGCCACTACTACTACTATACCTCGCCGACTCAAGCAAGCGTCGCGCGATTTAGATTCCAACATTGCGTTGGAAATGCGTGTTATTTCGCTTTCTGTTGATCACTTCGAGTCTCCATCCACCTGGGAACCATCTGCCTTGTTAACAGCTTCTGTTCTTATTGCTACTCGCACGCAACGATATCTGAGAGAGAGAAGAAAAAAAAGCGAAGAAAAATGCGCTACCCGTTTGCGCGAGCTTGAGGAGCAACGTTGTTCACATACACGCGGATGACAAGCCACTTGAGGCGACGGTCTTCTTAGCTTAGTATGAGAGGCGGCTTACGCCACTTTCGCTGGTGTCTTGCGAGACCGTGTAATACAGGAAATGGCGTTTTATCCGCCGTGATGAGTGATGTCGCGACATGATCAGAAGGCGCCAAGCGTTCGTCTATCCACTTCCCACGACGCTGCAGCTGCAACAGGTGCGACACGTTCCACCCGATTGACTCTGACAGTGTCGCACCTTTCTTTGCGCAGCCTGCAGTGAGGTCTCTCGCTTTGATTGTCACGAATCAACACGCGTCGCTACGGCACTTACGATACGGCGCTTACGTAACTGGATTGATGGGTGTCGTGAAAGCGCTGATGGTGACGCGGGCGTCAAAGAAACGTAGGTTGGTGACGTATAGCAGCCAACGTTTCACCCTTATATCCGCCTCACCAGGATATGCGATAGAAGGTCCTTTTCTGGGCGCTCACGAAGGCGGCATGATGAGGGCAACTTTCGGAAGACCGTGAGTACATTTACGGGGTCTCATACGCATGATATTACTTGGCGTTTGCTTTAGCAACGCACGAATACTTTGTATGCGATATAACATTTCTGTCTTGGGTTTGTTCAATAGCAAGTTTAAATTTCTCGTAACGCGGGGCGGCAGTTTGCGCTTCCAAGGAAAAGCGACTTCGCGAAAGCGTGCCCTGTCGACGGAGAACGCCGTGGTTAAAACTAGCGCGCACGTTTTGATTCACGTTCCTGCGTGTTTTCGTGTAGCGTCTCACCCGGACTGTTTCAGCTGTGAGTTAGCTCAGATGGTGTAAAGTCGTAATTTGATCGTCTGGAAATGCTATTCATTAGGCGTATACACTCGTAAGCGTTGCTGATTATACATTTTTGTAGATCACCAGTATATATGGATGAAGAAAAAAGCGGAACTTCAAGTTTGGGTCTCCCAAGTGGCTGAATGAGGGTGAAATAAAAGTATATCCTCCCTGTTACGTTTTCGTGGGGACGGGATCTAGACGATTCTCTACGAAGAATAAAACATAAAAGGTGACCGTAAGTTGGCTTGGACGTGATGAGTGCGGAGAGTGTCCTGTTTTTTTCCGCCAGCAAAGTGCCTAACTGGTGTCTCTTCTCAAATGTATTCCTCTTGGGTGCAGGTTGTCAGCTATACACTTCTCCTGTCACTGAGATAAAGTGTGGAGTCAGGATATTTCAATTCTCTACTTTTTATCTCTCCTTGCAAGAGCGTTGGCGCTCTTCGGAAGGCGCCAGTCCGTCCCGTGCGTTCCTCTCCTCTTCTTGATAAACTTTCCTTCTTTCATTTCCTTTATTTATTATTTTTTTTCGTAGATTTCTTTACGCTGTAATGACGCACTGGCTTAGAAATGAACCAGCGCCGCGGCGGAAGTCAAAATGTTCACCTTGGGATACTCCGAAGCGCTGCTACTCTACAATTCCTATTCCACACGGACGCTGTAATGGAAAGTAATGCCTTCGTTACTTTTCATTCCGCTTCTTCATTTCTGAGCGGGCCGTGTAGCGTTTCTTTTTGTTCCTTTTTCTTTCTTTTCGATCTCAACTATAGAGGGAACCCCTTTTAGTTTCAGACTATTTTGGCTATTTCAAACCTTTACAGATTTCCCCAATTTTCCGCTTGCAGCATTTCATCGGCCTGCGATATTGCGAACAAAGCTAACAGCCGGGTATTGCGAAAGACAAGAGAAACCGTTCGGATTGACTCATTTCTGGTGTCTACAGCGTTAGTTCCTAGAAAGAAAAATCAAATCATGGTACAGACGGGTCATTTAAAGTTCTGAAAGTAGCAAGCCTTACAACATTACGAGTGTCGACATTCCCTTAGAAAGTGCTTCGTGCGTCGCACAGCCAGACGATAAGGGTGCGATGGCATAACCGTGTCATGCGTGCGGGCGCACCATAAACTGCACTATTTAACAGCAAATACTTTTTTTTCTTGCCGTGCGTTCTTTCTTGAAGTGTTTCTGCCTACTCGCGGCGTTCTTCCTGTGCACCCGCATATAGTGTCAGTTTCCC
Organism: Dermacentor albipictus; assembly: GCF_038994185.2. Taxonomy (NCBI): domain Eukaryota; kingdom Metazoa; phylum Arthropoda; class Arachnida; order Ixodida; family Ixodidae; genus Dermacentor; species Dermacentor albipictus. The sequence goes on from NC_091822.1 coordinate 136,030,882, forward strand.
GGTAATTTAGCCTTGCGGTGCGCATTCTTGAGCAACCACACGGTGCGTATTATCGGCGTATTTCCCGCGTATTTCTCGCGCATTTCTGGGGCTCTGTCACGTGCTTTTACATCATATTCCGCTGTGTCTACGTCCTTAAGTAAACGATTTAAGTATGTTATCTGTGCTCGCCGCTCGGTGCTACAACGTAGATGTCAACGTACAACAAGCCACCGAATCCACGCTCAACCACTGATTTCAAAAAATGCAGCTGTGGCGCCTAACGCCTCGGAACCACACAGGGAGTTATTACCAGAGACACCCTATCCGGATTAATTTCGGCCACCTGGCGCTCTTTGACGTTCACCCAAAGCGCGGTAAACCACAAGGGCATGTTCGCGTTCCGTGGCCCTCAGAATGCAATCACCGTGGCCTTCAATTAGTCGAACCCACAACCTCGCGCTCCGCAGACTGTGGACCACTGCGGCGCGTAACCGCTCCTTTCAGCGTCTGGCTTCGAAAAACTTCGAAACCAGGTTTATAGTGTGCGACATTAAAAAGAAAGAAAGTAAAGACGGTGGTGGGAGCAGGAGGGGGGTGGTGATGAAAGAGTTTACAGACGCCGAGCCTGCAAAGTTGCTGATGAAAAAAAAATCCTATATTCAGTTCCTTTATAAGTGTCCTTGCCCTCGCATTCAGGGTATCAAGCTGCTTTGCATTTCACCGAGGGAAAACAGTGAGACGCCTCGAGCGAAAATGGCGTTATGCGGCAACTTACGCGAGCCAACAGACTCCAGCAATCCCATAGAACTATGCGTGCGCGCACGTATCTCCTTCTAACACGACGCTTCGAACGGTTAGCGCCACTTCTTTGTGTAGCGCCGCGTTCTTCTTGTTTTTTTTTTTTCGATTTTCCGAGACAACAACACCTACGGGAAAGTGTGTACACTTTGTACATGGTTCCGTGCCGCAGCAGTTTATAGGTTATAGCGTAGAACCGGCGTGGCCCCGACGCAGCAAGCGTGACGTCGCCGGGGGCGAACGCCTCGTAAGTTTGTGTGCATACTATACACGGGGGCAAGACACAAAACGCGGTGGCTCGTTGAACACGCTCGCGCTCAAGAGCACCTCCTTTCGTTCTCGCGCGTGCGCGAGAATTCAAAGGCGGCGTAACTGCGCACTCCGTGCTTTGTGTGTGCGTGCGCGCTCTCGCTCACCTTCGGTATGCGGGAAAAGTAACGAAAGAAATCGCAGAAAAAAAAAAAAAAGCCAGTGAGAGACAAGGGCTCCGTGCATCTCGCTGAGTTCGCAGCAGCACTGCCGCATCTGAGAAAGTTTGGAACGAGGAGTCGGGCCCGCGTGCGCTTAGTTGAACTACACACTCCTGCGAGCCAATCGCGTGCGCGGCTTGCAGGGACATTAATTCACTTGCGCGTCACGTGTTAGGTGCGAAGTCTGAAACTGCTAAAACGGATTTTTGCATGAGGGAGGAGAAATTAATGGAAGAAGGGGAGGGGTGTTAACCAGGGAAGCGCCTGATTGGCTACACTGCGCTGGGAGGAGGCAAATAGAAATATTAGAGTGTGTGTGTGTGTGTGTGTGTGTGTGTGTGTGTGTGTGTGTGTGTGTGTGTGTGTGTGTGTGTGTGTGTGTGTGTGTGTGTGTGTGTGTGTGTGTGTGTGTGTGAGAGAGAGAATACAAACTATTCTGGAAACAGAACAGGGATTACCAACGTAGAAAGTGCGAATCAGGAGTTGCAGCTCCGAGCACGAAGTGATGCAGGGGTTGTACCGTACCTTCTACTGTCGTGTTTGGTACACCTCCAGGTGCGTAATAATTCGTCTCATCAAAATCGCGTTTCGCTGCGGAGGCTGAAGCTCGCATTCGCATAAGCTGATGACGGACCGAATTCACCACTTCCCATGGTTCGAATCTCGTCGCGAGTTCAGCGGTTAAGGCGCGCTCGATTTTCACGAAAGCTTACTTCTTCCAGATATAGCGTATCCCTCAACGTTTTATAGCAAAGTTAGCCAAATCGTGTTTGGATAATTTCTCGCAGACCTATCTGTGGCCTACATTGTGTGTCACAGCCTTCGGACTCTCACATATTGTGTCTTTCGATTATTAATAGGCAAAAGTAGAAGCTATAGCGAGGAGTAATGTATAGTCTTTCAGAGGCCTACAGAACGCGTAAAGGCATCCTGAATATTATCACGTGTCAGTGACGTCACTGTGGCAGCGGGGGCGCTGACAAACCCGTGACCTTCGCACTTGTGATCAGGTCTCGCGAATTCGTTCTCTGATCAGCCGACGCAATCGCCGCGACCTTGACAGCGTTGCAGGTAATTGCATTGCGACAGGGAGACATCCCCGTGCGGAAGTGCACGGAATTAGCCCGCGTGACGCCAGAGGGGGGCGCTGGGACGCGTGCCGGCGTGGCAATGGCGCCAGGGCAAGCCAGACGCCCTCCGTGCTATAGTTCTTACACACGCTGGCAGCGCCGCCAGGCAGGGAGTTGGGTGGGACTGGCGTAACCCGATTGCGCGTGTACGCGAGAGCAAATGGGCGCCGTGGGATTAGTTCCGGAGCCTGAGCCGCGGGTGGTGCCGCACACGCGGAAGCGTATCCGCACCGGTGTTCGCGCCCCCGGCCTGCGCGTGCCACTTGTTGCCCCGGCGGAACACCAGGGAGCTCGCGTAATTCTCCAAGTTGTTTCGTGACGTTTCTCGAAACGCTGTATTGCGTAGACAGAGCCTGCGTTCTGCTTGTTTTTTTTTTCTTCTTCATTCGAAGGATGCACAACGCAGCGCAACCGCGTGGCAGTCGAAACGGTGATGTTGCTTTCGTGCCTTCATTCTTTCGTTGTTTTTTTTGTTGTTGTTCTTTGTATCTCAATGCTTGCCGATCTCGTCGCTTACGTGGTGGGCAGCCTATGTGAAAACGAAAGCTGGAAGAATTCAGCGGCGCAAAAGAAAAATTGTAGAGAAAGGTAAAAAGTAACCGACGTTCAATACGCACAATCGTTGCGAAACGGTGCCTGCCGTGCCTTGATGTGCTGTTCATATTATTTTTATTTCTGCTCCTTCTTTTTATTTTCACGTCTTGTGTGCGCCCCTCCGCTTTCTATTCCAGAGAACGCTCTTGTCAAATGGGGTATAATCAAAGCTGTCGGTGGTGTTCTGAGAAGGCGCGAATCCTATGCGTATACGAGGCCCGTAACGAAGAAAAGTAATAGAAACTTGGGGATGGGAGGAGGGGAGTTGCAGTACGCGAGAGCCTTGTCTTCACAAAGGTGAGCTTTGATGAGACGATGTTACCTGCCGACTATGCCACGGTATGTCGAAATGCGCCAAGGTCAAGTAGCACTGCGTATTCCGCGTGAGAAGCAACTAGAAGTATGCAAGGGTTGCGATGTCACGTGACTCTCGAGGCAATCTCCGTGTGACGACGTAATGATGACGTTTAGTGCACTTGCGTGCGTTATTAACACACGTCCGTTATGAACATACGTGTGTAGCAATGCGGCATTTGCTTGATTACGGGATGATGTACTTAGGCAAACGCGCACGAAATATTGCATCCAGGGCAGGATGTTGGCCGATGCCATTCGAAGGGAAAATTACTTCATTTTAAAGCTTCATTGAGCAGGCACGCAAAAGCGCTGAATACAATTTCCTGGGCGAGTAATTTAATCTCCGAATTACGCGAGCTCCGTTGCATCGAAGTCGTCTACCTTGGAATCGTTCCCCTTGCCTGCTAGCGAAATATTAGTGCAACACGTGTCCATGAGTAGCGTAGACAGAACGAAGCAAAAACTGAGGTAATTAGATAAAAGTTGGAGTGAAGAAGGAGACGCTGGCTCACGCTAGCAAAATAATAATAATAATAATAATAATAATAATAATAATAATAATAATAATAATAATAATAATAATAATAATAATAATAATAATAATAATAATAATAATAATAATAATAATAATAATAATAATAATAATAACTTTGGGTGAGTAGGAACAGGTTAGAGAAGTGAAGTAGTTAGACTGAAGCCATAAAAGAAGTCAAGAGGACGGTGAAATCCATGGACACCGCAGTGATGCCTCTGTGTATGTCTGCTATGTAGAACAGACGCCAAAAGCTAACGAGAAAAAAAGAAGAACAAGTTATATAGTAAACCGGATATGCATTCATTCAAATAACTTTATTGAGTTCCCTGTGATTTGGTGGGGTGGGGCTCGACTCCGCCTAGGTTTCTGCCGAGTGTTGTTAGGTCCGTGATATATAAGTAAATTAGGAAAACGATTCCGCAGAGACTCGATTACAGCGCTGCCTGGGAGCTGCAAGGGGGAAAAAATAATGTAGGACTTATATTAATGACCGCACAGCTAATTACATAGTCCTCTGGGTAAAATTCAGGACGCAGTGGGCACGGGGCTGAACCTATAAGCAAGTTGATCTACAGTTCTCAATGAATAAAAGCAGTAATTCGTTCCAATTGAACATGATCCGCGTTCGGTGCGTGATTTCCTTTTTTTTTTGCCAATGAGCTGACTGTCGATTGCTTTACGCTACTCTTTAAAACATAACGTAGCACGCACTTTTCGCTGCTTTAATTTGAGCTGCTCCTTAACAGACCCTAACGAGGAATTATAAATCAGTCTTGGAAAGGTAAATTACCCTCTCGGAGCTGCGTATGCATTTCTTTCTCGACAGAACATTTATTGTCAGCGGATAAAAGAAAGATCAAGCGGTCTTTTCTTTTTGAATCTTGAGCGCGAATGACGGCTCCATATGATGCCATTGCGTGGTTCCTTTCGTGAGCTTTTTTTTTTTTGCTAATGCTTTAGATCAGGCAAGTTCCTAAAGGTCTTTTGAGAGAGAGAGAGAGAGAGAGGATAGCACAAGAACAAACGCTAGTTTCGACTTACGGCAGGCATTACCAAATCCTGACGGGGAGCTTACCTCTGTCGTTAAAAAGAAAAGCCTACAATCATTGCATTCTACCAGTGCTAACATGTGAGTCGGTAACTTGGAGGTTAACAAATATGCTCGAGAACAAGTTAAGGACCCCTTAAAGAGCGATGGAACGAAAAATCTTTGGCGTAACGTTAAGAGATCGGAAGAGAGCGGTGTGTATCAGAGAGAAAACGGCGACAGCCGATATTCTCGTTGCCATCAAGAAAAAGAAATGGATGTAGGCAGGCCATGTAATGCGTAGGGCAGATAACCGGTGGACCATTAGAGTTACAGAATGGATGCCAAGGAAGTTGAAGTGCATTCGAGGGAGGCAGAAAATTAGCTGGAGTGATCAAATTAGGACATTTGCAGGAAAATGAAAAGAAGCCTTTTTTTTTCATTTTCCTACATATTTTTTTATATTGTTGTTTCCGCGGTGAGAAAAGGAGTAGCCGTCACCATTACAAGGTGACTACGTCTCTTTCTTTTATTTTCAATAAATAAAAAGACATTTACAGGCGCGATGTTGGAATGAGCTAGCGCAACACAGGTTAATTGGAGATCGCTCGGATAAGCCTTTGTCCCGGTGGTTCACATAAAATAGGCTGCTGCTGCTGATGCTGCTGCTGCTGCTGCTGACAGTATATAGCACAGTAAGCGTCGACTGTATGTTTGGTCTCGCGGCATGTCTGCCGCGGTTTCCTGGAGAAACAACTCATGCGCATATGAACAAACTTCTCGTGCTTCACGGTAACGCGTCTCTTATCGCACAAAGCTTGCACTCTCTGATTGCAAGCAGAGAGGATGCAACAAGGATGCAACAAGGCTGCAACAGCTGCTGATGACGTACGGTTCAGTAAACAGAGGCGCACAAATGCAGTGACGAGACTGAATTCTAAGGCGTCGCGCTCACGGCATTCGCAACATTTCTTTCTTGTTCTCCTAATCTATCATTTTATCAACGACCCGTTTGTTCAACATGCCTTTGCGAGCTTGATAGCGTAAGTGAATAAGGAACGCCATCTGCGCATTGCACGAATTCTTTGCGGAGCTGCTTAAGGCAAATATCTTTAGCGGTGGCACCGGGATCCTTTAGTGCAGAAGAAACGCTTTCACATTTCAATGGTTCACCATTGTTTTTAATTTTAATTATGGGGTTTTACGTGCAAAAACCACTTCCTGATTATGAGGCACGCCGTAGTGGAGGACTCTGGAAATTTCTACCACCTGGGGTTCCATAACGTGCGCTTAAATCTAAGTACACGAATGTTTTTGCATTTCGCCCCTTCGAAATGCGGCCGCCGTAGCTGGGATTTGATCCCGCGGCCTGGTGCTCAGCAGCCCAACACCATAGCCACTGAGAAACCACGGCGGGTTACCATTGTTTTCAATCTGTGCACAATCGTTGGAATATTCTGCACCACTGGCATACCCTGTTTTGCTTGCTTTCGCACCAAGGTTCTTGCCCTAAATAGAGGTTTGCCACCGATTCCAACACGCAGGAAAGAAGACCCGCCGCGACGTGTTTGTAGTTGAAAGCTGGAAGGAATGCTCGGCTCAACTTTTGGAAAGCGCTCCTTTGCTGAGACTTAGCTATTGTTGTTTTTGTGCGCGTGTGTGCGTGTGTGCGTATGTGTGCGTATGTGTATTTTTGGCAATTTTGTTTATAAACGCTTATAACTGTAATAGGCAATTGCCAATGTACGTGACTTTGCAGGGAGCTAGTGCGGGTATTTCGAAGTGACGGCGGGCCGCCTGTATTTCATTCTTACTCTTTATCGGATCTATACAGATGCCTCGCTTACCGCAAGCGGGGACTTATACTCTCTATTCCAGATTCATATTTTACACAATTAGCCCTATATATTGCAACAACAGTTTTTAATAGCATGATACGGGCGATTCCTTGGCGCGTGTGTTACACCAGCGTCATCCTAGTTACTATTACCACCTCGCCTTGGCACCATAAGTCACCCCGAAAAAACAAAATAATTCGTGCCGACTTAAGACATCACGCCGTCATCGATGTCATGCATAGTCGTTGCACCGTCATTCATCGTCGAGCCATCCATCGCCGTTTCTAATAACACTTATGGCTGTCCTTTGGCGTCTGTACTTTATTATGGCTGTCCTTTGACTCCACATCTTCGTTTTCTTCACTACCTCATTAGGATTGCAGCTCAAATTGGAGGACGCGGTGGGCTTCTCTTGTTTACTCGCGTAACGGGTCCCCGACGTTGCAACACCCGTCGCAAACACCAGGTCGCGCAACTTGTTGGCTCCGCGCTCGCAGATAAGGGACCAGAGTGATTTGAATGGCCTCTCTCTGTCTCTCTCCTCGTTGCCAGAAGAGCGGTAAGAAGACCAAGGTCCCGGTCGGCCTTGACTCATGGCCGCGGGCTGGACGCCCCGCCAGCAGCTTGGCTAGGGGGGGAATTAAAGAGAAAGCGAGAGCGTCCGTGCGCGGCCGGGAAACGCAACCGGTCGCCGGGCAGCAGCGAGACACGCACAGCACGTGTGTTTTGCCGCCGCCGCGGAAGGCCGCCAGTTCGACTCGGCATGCCAGCAGGGGCGGCCGTGTCGCAAGCGGCTCGCCACCAACGCTAGTACCTAACCCAACTCTTCGGGTGCACACGCAGTTCGCGATCGTGAGGGGCGCGTCTGGCGTCGTGTCGTCTGCGATTCCGTCTCAGCTGCTACCCGACCAGACGAGAGTCACCCGAGGGTCGCTTCCGCCGAGTCTCCCATCCTGATTTATCTGCGTGTGACAGTAGAGGCTTGCTCCTTGACCAGTCTTGCTCCTGGGGTCAGTCCCGCTCCTGGGACAGTCTGGCACCTGTGCCGCTCTGACAGTAATCGCTCTTCTGCTAGGCATCAACACTCGGGAAAGTGTTTCTTATTGAGCAGTCCAGGAAGTTCTTGTGTTCTGCTGGAGAATCGCCCCTTTTGTGCAAATTCTGGCCGTTGTCTCTACCTCGCGTTGTGCGGATATTTCTGGTTACCAGTGTGCGCTCCCTCAGGCTTTACTCTGAGCGCCGGAGTAGTCGCCCGTGCTTGGATTACACCCACAAGAGCTCCCCGGCCACTTGTCAGCGATGTCCCCCGTCGGAACATCCAAGTTTCTTATGGGAAAGGCCCCTTGTGAAACGTAGCCGTGCTTCGGCAACGGCTGTCATCTGCGACGACCACACTGTGGGCACTACTTAGCGTCTGGTACGCGTTGACTGAGAGAAATTAGTGTGTTTGCTTTCTCTCTGGGCGGCGTCTGACGTGTTGTCATCAACAAGTGCTCTTTCTTTTTTTTTTCACATTGTTGGATTACCTTCGCTTCAACGAGCCGTCTCTGACGCGACGGCCACACACCACCGGATTTCGTCCCGTGGTTACGCCAACAGCTTGACGCTTCCTCGGTGCTGTAAGAAAGAGGATTAGCGCTGGCATCGCGAATGGTGTACTTGCGGGTGGTGTGCATATGCCCCTCTTGTTCCGAGTACAATCACTTGTCCTGTCAAGGGGTAGCGGGGGGGATTAGGATTGCTAAACAACCTTCGGCATTGGCCACCGTGTGCCTTTAGACTCGCCGGATTTTCAGCCACTGCACAGTTTACAATTGTACGCGTGATCGCCTAGCACCAAGGTTCCTTTTTGCGCCAGTGGACAGCGCACTTGCAACGTCGACGCAAGAAGTGCCACCGAAGTTCGCTTTTCAACGACAGCACTTCAGTAACGCCGAAGCAGCCAGGAAGACGTGAGAAATGGCGGAAGTGATATCAGCCAACGTTGGCAAGGATGCGGTTGACTGCGCTTGCCCTGTGATGGAAAACCCCTCGTCGGTCCAATCACCGGTGCAGGCTCCGAGAAAAGACAGTGCCTCTCATATTGAGACAGCTGCGGAAAGGTCAGAGCTCTGAACATTTATTTCTGTTTCGATCATTTGAGCGTACAAAACTGAAGCTCTAAGATAAACCATAGCTACACGCGCGTACCTATTTGTAGTTGCAATGGTAAAGTTGTAAAATGGAAGCGAGCTTTCACGAGCGTCCGGGCATAACTGTTTAAACGCCTTTCTTGTTTGTTTCATGTGCCCATAAGAGGTTTCGGAGATTAAAAAAAAAGACATCGCTGAGAATTTAGTTCCGTACGGCTCACGGGTAGTAAACTAGATTTAAGGACTCCAGAGTATCTCGCAAAATGTGGTGCTTATCGATCAGTGCACCAACATCCGTAATCACTTTGACTACGAGAATACAACAACAGAGTGGTTATTGTCACCACGTCGGTGTGGCGTGTGGAAAAGTAACTGTTCACGTGCACATGTGAAATTGAAATAAGAAGCAATATAGTGAAATTCTTCCATCCTTATATTGGGGTGACGTCTGCTGTTATGGTTTGTGTTTCCAAAGAGTCAAAGTTGCATGCGATCTTTGTATCCCTCTGCAGTGGTTTTTCATGCGCATGCTAAAACGAACACGGATGTCCGCAAGGGGAGTATATGAGCGAGGAGACCTTGATGTCTGTGTTCTGTTGTCGTCACGTGTGCGTGGCAATTGCGACTGAACGTGATCTATGGTTTCTATTTTTCATTGTGCACTGCGTACGCCTGAACAATTTTTTGGCTCTCGTTTCTGTGTTGAAAGGTGTCTCAAGTCGTGCTCAATGCGATGCCCTTTTGTGGTTTACTCATCTTGCGAATGCCACGTTTGAATTAGCTATTGTACAAGCGTTATCGTCTACTTATCGCTTCAATCGCTGTCATATTCGCCGGTGCACGAGGGTCTTCAACTGACAACGCGCACTTACGTAGCAGGTGCTTCGGATATCTTGGCACAGATTTCCCCTTAAATCTGCGAATCTGAAATTATTCAGAATTGGGTGTAATGTCATTTCAAGAGAGATGAAGTATGAGTGAAGATTGAAAGAAGTGTGTGTGTTTGGGGGGGGGGGGCGCTGGCAAGAAAAGGATTGAACGCGGTGATGCCGGCAAGCCATCCCAGAACAAAAACAACAACAAAAAATTCCAAGATCAGGCACCGTTCGCGTTAGTTGCAATAAAACAGCGACTTCAAACTTATATTAAGAGCGCTGTATCTTCTAGATCTCTAAAGAAGCACGTTCCCGTACCGTATGGTGTTCTGTCGGTCTCACTGGATCAAACTCACAAAGAACAAACATCATGTTCAGTGTATGTAACATTCATCCTTGGCGAAGTGTCAACAGTCAGTGCCAAGGAATTGCATGAAATACGGGTTTCAAACAACCTTTTCCCGCCGCCGCGTACATGTACAATTAATGAGTGACGATTACAGCGCGTGACCATGTTTACAACATCGATAATAAATCTAACTCGACAAAGGATTGGGATCGCCGCCAGAAAGATCACCATGAGGGTCGCTTGTTTATACAACACGACAGAAGTTAAGCATAATAAAGTGGTTTTATTGATTTGCTTTTTCTGATTTTTTTTACACTCGTAACATAAATACATATCAAGTTCAGACGCGCCCAGATATATATACAAAAGCATGAGTGGGCGCAATGCGTACCCGTCTGCGCCAGTGCTAGTTCCAGCCGATGAAATAAGCAGAAAACTGGGCAACTTGAAGTCACTGTTCGTTCGAAAGCGAACTTCGACAATTAAGGTAGGGTAAGGCACATTTGCCAAGTGCCATGGCTACGCAACTGCTATTGTTTGAAGCTTGCGAAAAAGAGCTCGAGTGCAGCCATGGTAGTAGAATGAGCAGCACTAACTTTGTGGGGACGATCGAGACGAGACGAGTTAAATGAATGTCTGCCCGGTGTATCACCATTGCTGTACAGCTGGGGGTTGCCGTATATTTCGTATGAAAGACAGATGCTTCAGTGCTTTGTCCGACTGTGCAAGGAGTGAGAGCTCAAGAGCTGTTATTTCTTGCGTTATAGATAGCAATGCGACCAATCATAGCGTTGGTAACAAAACAGTTGCCTGGCTAAGGTATAATAAACGGGGACAGGTTTACATTGTTTTGTAACACTTTGTTCTATGTTGTAAGGTGTCATTCTCATGTAAATATGACGCAGTTTACAAACGGGAGAAAGCCTGTGTGATCCAGTCCGATAAATTCACCGCGGATTATTAATAGCTGTGCTGACTGATTGTACGGTGATTCTCTAGGACAAGGAAATCGGTGGGTCCCACTATGTGAAAATCAATGATAAACGAGGCTTTCATTGATGATGATGATGATGATGACGACGACGACGATGACGACGATGATGATGATGATGATGGTGGTGGTGGTGGTGGGGGTGGTTCTCTTTCATGTTTTGTACCCACTAAGGGGATAGGCCACGAATCGGGCGGATGTTTAGTTAAATGTCCGCTGTTCTTCCCTTCTGCGTAGCTCAACCCTTCTCTCTCAATGCATGCTCTGGTTCCACTTCGGTGGTGCATTGGGCTCCTTAGTCCAGAAGTTCTGTGGCCACGGCTCCCCGTTGGGCCCGCGTCACCAGCTCGAGCTGGTCTAGCGGATCTGAGCTGGACAGTGGCGCCTCCCACTTTTCTGCGGTGGGGCATGGGAATGGGTGCAAGGGTGGGTGTGTTAGCGCAAGCCTCACACGGTGTGATAGAGCGAGGCGCATTGATCACAATATGTGCACTTGTAGGAGTACTACGAAGTAGGGTGTATTGCGTGATATGAGGGTTTCATTTCATATATTTGGTCAATCATGCATGAAGTTTGCATGCATGCATGAAGCAAAGTGGGGAACGGAGGCAAAGAAAGCCTTGCGTTTAAAAACCCTCTCAATTAGCGCAGCTAAAGAACAAGCACTGGGAGGAAGAACAAGACAAGCGCTGATGAGTGTTTGCTGTTTCTTCTTTTTCTTTTTTCTTCTTTCTTCTTTCTGTTGTTTTGTGTTGTTTTTGTTGCGCTAAATTCCGTCATCGGCTATGCAAGGCCAAGTGTCCCAACATTCAATCCCGTGGAGTGGTCTGCGAAACTCGAAACGCGTGATTTAGTACGTTTGTGTTGCTCTTAATCCTCCAATTTGTTTTCTTTACTCATTTTAATTATTCTTAATGCGTAACAGAGCTGGTAAAGGCTAACGAGCGCCTTATTACGTGGACGTATTGAGTCTGACGACGTTTTACGTCGGTTCTCCATGTGTCGTCGAGTGTTAGGCGAAAAGTTACGCAAGCTGGTCACTTCGCTCGGGGAGTACGCTTACCTGCTACAGCATATTGTACATATTTATCACATATGCTTCATTTTTCTTTTGACTCCCGCTTTTCTCTCCCACAGTGTAACGGTAGCAGACAGGCACAACCCGCGTAATGTGGTTGCCCGTTCCTCTTTATCCTTCTTTCTCTGTCAATCGCAGATGTTCATAAGCTAGAATCGTCACGGCCAGACCGGGCACAGAAAAAAGGGGTGGCCATTAGTCTGATTTAACTATGGGGGAGGGAATGAAAGGGGTACAGGGATATCGACTTAACGCTAAGCATGTGCACCCACGAATTATATCAGTGGCACCGGGAACACGCGAGTGAATTGAAAACAGCAGAGCCTAAAGTTCAAACTTTAGGTTCTGCTCAAGTGCTTCCATCGTATCGCATTGTGCATCTTCCCTTCATCGAACGCTCGTGCTGGCGTGCCTGCAATCCTATCGAGCGTCCAAACACATTTCTTGTGCGAGTTCGTGGGGTTTTATTTTCCTGGTCGGTTTGCAGAGTGGGCGCACGACAACTTTTACGTAGAAACAAACAAACAAATCCGGAAGCATCACTTCACACGCTTAAAGGTACGCGTGATCTGCACTACGGATGATCTTTCTAGCTCAAAAAAAGAAACAAATACGCAACTGCGTCGAGATCAACTCTGCTGCGCCGAACACTTCGAGACGAAAGGACTCTTCGAGACGAAATGCGAGACTGTCCGCGAGAATCCAGGCACGCTCCTCGAGAAAGCAGAAGAGTCCGATTGTCCCGCGCTTCGCCAGTGGCGAAGCTCGCTGATTAAAAGCTTGCACACGGGACTGGTCGTAATAAACCCGGAGCTCAGATTAGACCGGGCGCATTCGTATGGCTTCCCGTTGCCGTCATCTGGGGGCGACGTTCACCGCTATGCAGCGGAAGCGCAAAGAGAAAGCAGCAGCAGGAATCGCAGCTCGAGCGTTCAATGCCCGGCGAGGAGTGTGTGCGCACTGTTTTCTCTCCGCTGGAATGCGCGCCTTGGACGCTGCCCGCGACTTCGCCCAGGTGATCGGCTCTCAGCGGAATCCGTCGCTCCCTTCATCCAGTGTCCCACTCGTTCTTGTTCTCTTATTGCGCGAAACATGGAACGCGTAATCCAACCTTCCGCCTGGCGCTACGCGTTCGCTCGGTGGTCCGTTTCAATTAAATGTCCAGGTATACCTGCGAGGCCCAGTGTGATAGTATGCAAGAACAACAACAACAACAACAAAAAGAATAAATTGATGCTGCGAGACCTGTCGATCGATGTGTGCTCAGTGTACTTGAAAAGCGAGCTCGGCTTTTCGAGTCCCTCTGACCTACATGGTGCTTATTGCGCCGTGAGGTCTGTTCGATTAGTGCGGCGGTTACGCGCGCTTTCAGCGCGCAGACATGGTTGTTTGTTTGGCGCGGTACTCTTCCACGGAATATTGCCCGGGCAAGCATGAGAAAAATCGCTTCAATAAGAAGCGCGCGTCTATCGCTATGGATGCACACAAATAAGTAACTGCAGCACTATAGCCCGGACCACACGTACGCTTGCGGACGCGCGCAAGCTCGCGTTCACGCGCCCACGCATGCGCAGATGGTGCGACATGGCTCGTACGCGTCGAAACGCGGCGTGAGCGCGGGGAACAGCTCCTCCCTGATATCGCGCGCTTGGGTTGCCTCGCGTCTGCGCGCCTGGCTACGCACCTACGGCGCGGAACGTTCAACTCTCCGTGAAGCAGATTTATATCATGCAAGAAAGTGGTTCTTCTTTCCTTTATGCTCTGATCTAGCAGCTATAAAAATATAACAATTAAGTTTATAGATATCGAAGCATTTTGAAACACTATCGATAACAAAGTACGAAGCGGTGCCTACCAAGGCGTCTTGGAGTGAGCCCAGTGAGCGCGCGCTGTCGCGCGTCTTTGTGGATGCAAACCGCAATTACTCGCGAGGCGCTCAAGGCGCTAGGCGCGCGGACGCGAGCTTGCGCGCGTTCGCGAGCGTACGTGTGGTCTGGGCTTAACGAAAAAAAAAAACTGTCTTCGTTTCACTCACGTCGGGCCTGTTCACCATACGCGCATGCGCAGGCCACACGTGGCAAGGTTCGCACTCAAACTTCTTGAGCCATGTGGTTCTCCTTGGCCATATGGGATTATTTAAGCCCAACTACATGGAGTCACACGATCAGGTGGCAGTTTCAGTTGTTCGGCAGTAGACGAGCTATCGTATAGTAATGTTCAGGTGGCAGTCTCTGTTCTCTAAGCGCGACCAGGCCAGCCTGCATTGGCCCGAGTAGAATCGACCGTTAAGTAAACCTACGCACGACCACGTGACATTGGTCCACGTAATGCTGAATTGACACGCCAGAAAGAAAGAAAGAAAGAAAGAAAGAAAGAAAGAAAGAAAGAAAGAAAGAAAGAAAGAACACTCCGCGCGATCCGGCACTCAAACACAATGAAATCTCAGTGAACGTGCGCGTGCATAGCTAGAAAATTTTACAGCGTACCGGAACCGCAACCTATTATGAGACGCTGGCTAGACTTCGCTTTGAAATGCTGTTTGTCATTATCGTCATGCTGGTGCGTTGTTCGAGATCGTTTATCACGAGAGATTCCCTATACTTTGCTATAGGATCGTTTATCTTCACTATTGCGAGACATGTCCGACGAGGTATACGCAGAATCCACCGTCGCGCGCACTCTGGTGGCAGTTTCTTTCTTAGACGCGGTTCGCGTGGTGATGCTGCGCTGTCTAGACTAATTTGTCCCGGTCGCGTTGAAATCCGGCCACCGCTGACAAGGCGCGCTATAATTTTATTTAGCTTCGCGTACGCGGTTAGAGCAAGCTCTCGTATAAAGCGTGGGTATCTCATACACGGCCCGAAGGCCGTGAGCACACACGCACACACACACACACACACACACACACACACACACACACACACACACACACACACACACACACACACACACACACACACACACACACACACACACACACACACGCACACAGACACACACAGTGGACGTGCGCTAGCGGTGCGCGCTGTTTCTCCACACCGCTTGTTGGTGGTTCGCCTTCTCATATGACGGCGACAATCCATCAGCATCCGCAAAGCCCACGCACAAAGCGCCGTGTGGCGTGGCACGCTATGCTGAGACGCATGTATGCGAACAGCGCAACAACAGGCCGCGTGTGCGGCGGCATTGAGTGAGTACGGCTGGGCACGATACATAAGTCTAAGAAGGTCCTCGGGGAGCTCTTATTGTTGCGACCCGACAACGACAGTACGCTCCTGAGGACGCCCGCTCTACAACATCAATCCCCCCTCCTCCCCCCGCTAGCCCGCCTAGACCTAACGGGCCTTTTGTGACGACAGCTGACAAAGCGTCTACTTCCTTTACGCTCGTGAAAGCACAAAAGAGGATGCTTGCGCGTGCATATCCTCTGCAATTAAGTGGGCCCGGGGGAGGTCCGGACGGAGCGCACGGATTATAACGCGATTCCTTGCTCCCTTTATGCATACGCGAACGGTAGTTTACTCCCCTCCACCGGCGCGTCGCGGAACTCTGCTTCAGAAAATCAAAGAAGAAATATGGTATTAATTATGAAAAGTGCAAAGAGAGAAACTGGAATGAAAAATAATAACGATGAAGCGTACCTTTTCTTTTGAAAAAGTAGCGCCTCTTCGCAACGCGTGAGTTGCAGAGCCGTAGAGATGATTGATGAATTGGTTGATTGACTGATTGATTTTTCACTCCAAAAACAGCATACAAACTATGAGAGACGCTGAACCTGTACTGCCGAGAACGCGAACGATATAGCAGCTTGAATAGTTCGACGGATCTTCAAACGCCTGCCTCAAGTGTATAAACGGGTGCTCAGTACTTCGATTAGGCTGAAAGTTATGAGACGATGACATGGCGAGACGATGTCAATGAGACGATGACATGGCGATTGTGGACAGGGTGGAAGCTGTTTGCGCGATTCGGAAACGCCGTCATCCCATCAAGGCTTGTTCGGTGACTGCAGTTACAGCGTCACATTCCAACAGAGCAGCGTAAATGCCAATTTGAACCTAAAAGCCAAAAGACTGAAGCATTCGGCACGGACAATGCGCCGCGAATCATCCGTGCTACGTATTCTGTGGAACAATTTAGATGTGCATAACTATAGGAACATCAAAGTTGTGCGTGTGGTCTAGCGCACTAATAACCCGCCGTGATTGCTCAGCGGCTATATGGTGTTGGGCTGCTGAGCACGAGGTCGCGGGATCGAATCCCGGCCACGGCGGCCGCACTTCAATGGGGGCGAAATGCGAAAACACCCGTGTACTTAAATTTAGGTGCACGTTAAAGAACCCCAGGTGGTCGAAATTTCCGGAGTCCTCCACTACGGCGTGCTTCATAATCAGAGAGTGGTTTTGGCACGTAAAACCCCATAATTTAATTTAATTTTTAGCTCACTAATATGTCTCATTTACCCGGCGACGAGAAAAAAGAAATGCTCGGAAACATGGTCACCGCCGAACAAATGATTGTAAGTTCCGTATATACCTCTGCTCTTCCAAAAATATTACAGCGGGTCCTTAGGTCTATTGTGGCTTTTCGGACACCAGCATATATCAGCCGAAGCACTCTCCAGGCCTTCTGCTGCGAGTTAGGGCCGGCACAGCAGTCTTCCAGACCACCGTGATTGCAGTGCTCCGTGACTGCTGCAGTGCTTGTGAGAGCTATCGGAGATACAGATTGCAAGAGTGCAAGGTTTAAGTCAAGCACAAAACGTTCGCATTTCGGTTCAAAACACGAAACCCACATAATAGGCATACAAATGGGTATAACACGGCGATTACTCTTGCGAAATTCCCCGACAGAGACTGGCATCGCCATTAAATGCTCATGGTTCTCTTGCAGTTCAAACATCAGACAACGGGTCAATCGAAGACCATTCTTTTGTGAATGAAAAGGTCAATCCGCCGTCCAACGCAAAACACCCGCCCCAAAACCAAACCTGTTCCCAGCAGCCTTGCTGCAGCGTCCACTCCGCCTACTTTCGCTTTTAAAATAGCTCTTCACGCGTGTTCACAAACATACGCTGTCCCCCTTCAATTTAAGCTAACGTGGTTTATCGTTCTTGAATTATTTTTTTCTTTCTTTTCACTCGCCCGTGGCTCTTCAGCGACATCGTAACACCGCTACTTTGGGCATGAGGCACGCGACGTGCCTCGAGGACTGACAAAAAAGCGCTCAGCAGCGCGCGCACCGTCAGGTGAAATCACGCGAAGCACAGGAGAGATCAATGGATCGATCAACGTACAGGGGGGAGGGGGGGGGGGGGTGCCCGATACGGAGGCGGTCAGCCGAGCTCACGCCGGCCGTTGATACCTGCGGCGTTAGCCCCGGCCCCGTTCTCCAGCTATAGCGCTGACGGCGACGCTTTTAAAACGAGCCGACATGGCCTGAGGTTCCCTCCTTGCCCGAGTGTCCTCTTAAAACCGACACCCCGCCCCTCTCACTTCCTTGTTCATCGACGTGACGGCGAGATGTTACTCAGGGAGCACGGGCGATGGGAGCTGAGTGCGCCCGTTAGGTGGGGATGTGTATTTTACGAAGAAGCGCTGTCGTCAGATCAGGTGGGGCGCTCTTGACGCGGGCTCTTTTTTCCGGTCGTCGCGGTGTGGATTATGCTCGGCGGGGATCCGTTTAATCCTGTCACCTTAAAGAAGTGCGCTTCGGCGCGCAGGGTTGCGTGCGCGCGTGCGTGCTTGCGGCTTCGTTCGCGCGATTCAATATGAGCGCGGTTCGGGAGTCTTGAAGGTATTGCCGAGGACGCGCTGCGATAACTTTTACCGATAGGTACATTTTGTGATTTGGCAGAATCGAAAATCGATCACGTTATTACAGCCATTCAATTAATTGGCCTTGAATATATCAAGCTGAACGAGTATAGTCGACGCTGCGCAAATCAGTGATGCTTTATGTAACGGCTGTACACAGTGATCTGTGCTATGGGAGGCTGTATAGTGCATCGAGCGCCCTCGACTGAAGCCAGATTTGTGCCGGAAGTTGGCGCTTCGCAATTAACATTGCAGCGACATTTCGCGTGCTTGGGATACTTCGGCATTTCTTCTTTTCTTCCCCTGAAATACCTGCCTGTCGTGCCATATACTATCGAATAAGGTTGGAGAACTTCTTTTGGAAGGCGTCCAGAATTTCCTATCGCAGCGCCGTCAGCGCCGTCAATATGTGTGACGCGCGCTTAAGACAACGGTGATTAAGAAGACGTTTTATGGTAGAAAAAAAAAATAATGCTATCGCATATGGGTTCTCATGATAGTAAAAGCTCTTGCCGGACATGTAGAGACAACAACAAAACCGCGAAGGCACAAAAACCGCGAAGAAATCTTCTCGCGACCGAAATAATGTTTCACCGCACCCACCAGTGAGTGCAGCAAACGGCCTGCTGCCGCGACAATTAAGCCGCCCCACGACACCGCACTTCCGCTGGCTGCATCTGCACTGGGCGAGTGTGGAAGTGGCATCAAGCAAAACATAGCATAGATCATTGGCTGTATACCTGATTGGGGATTGCTTGTGGTAGACCGAAAAAAAAATATATTCACGCAGAAACTCCTCCGAGAGTTGTCTAAGCATGCGTAAGCATTGTGCCACTTGCTCATCTCCACGGAGCCCGGTGTCATTATCAATATTACGAAACTTCATCCGACGAGTACGAACCCTTGTAGCAGTGCGACTATCGCCTCCAAAGCAGGCAAAAAAAGACAGTGGGCTCACGTGCAGGTAGCGCGAGAATATAAAACGCTAGCGCGCTCGACCTCAGCGATCGCGCTGTTGGCCGCTCCCGAGATCCTGTGTCACCAACAATGGGTGGCCTCAGTGAACCGTGTCTACGGCAGCTACCTCCTCGCGCTGCCTCCAACACGCTCATCAACCCTCATCGGTTGTTATCGACCTTATCGGCCCTTATCAACCTGGAAGCCCAGCGAAGCTGTTGCAAAACCAGGCCCCTTGGTTAACCCCCTTTCTTCTTGTTTATACGTATGTATATACAGCAGAAACCACTGTCTCAAACTAGAGTGCATACAATGTCATACATGCCTACTACGTGCCTCGAAAAAAGAGCAGTGCGATGACACATGTACGCACACGCACGCACATACGAACACAATGATAAAAGCCGGCACACAACCAATGTACTAAGGTAACGTCTACAGGAAGCGCGCTTCAACTTGCTTCCTCCAAGAAAAACTGACAGCTGCGTTCTATTCTTGAACTTATTTTAGCAGCGCTTGCACTGTTCCCTTTCTTGTGTTCTTTATTGGAACACGAAACCGAGTGTCAGCATATAACCACATATTGTAGAGCATTTACGCATGTGTATAATATTTTAAATTACACTGTCCGTTTGCCTTCTTAATGCAAGTGGGCTCTTGGAGGCCTTTCGCTGGTTTGCGTCACAGATTAGCTCTCAGGGTGCACCACATTGCAGACTACGCTAGGTTATCATGTCTGTTTGTTGAAAGTCAGACTCCTTCTCTCTTGCACGCTTACTTTTCTGTTCTCTCTTATTTTTCTTTTATCTTGCCTTGCATTCCTTCATTCATTTATTTCACTTCGGCTGAAGGCAGCAATTTGTAACGCCGCTTCAAACACTGTCTTTAGTGTTTCAAGTTGGGGCAAGCGAGATCTTCGTGCTAGTCACGCTGAGAAGCAACGCTTCCGCGACAAGCAGACCGAAAAACAAAAGCAAGTCTGAAACAACAGAAAAATAAAACAGAAACGAACGAAAAACACCACGAGCGGCCTAGAATGCCTTCAGACTCTGTACGTCGGATGGCGGTGTCGGTCGGCCGCCGTTATTATTGCCTCAAGTTTTTTTTTTTTTTTTCAACGTGCTTACGATGCAGCGCTGGACACACG
Source organism: Dermacentor albipictus (assembly GCF_038994185.2). Lineage (NCBI taxonomy): Eukaryota > Metazoa > Arthropoda > Arachnida > Ixodida > Ixodidae > Dermacentor > Dermacentor albipictus. Next base: position 136,050,958 of record NC_091822.1, read on the forward strand.
AGGTGCGCTTCTAATAAAGCAATCGCAGCGTTTTCAGTGCTGTAGGTACTGCAGCTGAAGGGCAAAGGCAAAATGTAGCAGAGGATCAGACATCACTGTAGAAAAAGTAAAAGTGTATGGCGTGTAAAACATAAATTAGGCTGCACAACAGACATCTTATTAAAATAATTACTTGTACGAAGGATTGGAACAACGGACGGCGAGGTTTTGCTCTGTGTGTCTTCGTATAACAGATTGCTCATGGCTTGTATAGGACCGCATTAGAACAAAAAAATGATAAAGGAAAACGGAAAAGAAAAACGCTTTTGCAGAGCTCTCACTTAATTTCTACGCCAGAGCTCCGCACAAGAAGTTTGGCTATGACAGATGTTAGCAAGCGATCGGAGAAAAATGTAGAACAGAATGTCTTAAAGGACCTCTGAGACGAACAGCGCACGAAGATTTCATTTCTATCGCAAAAAGAAAGAAAGAAAGAAAGAAAGAAAGAAAGAAAGAAAGAAAGAAAGAAAGAAAGAAAGAAAGAAAGAAAGAAAGAAAGAAAGAAAGAAAGAAAGAAAGAAAGATTTTATGCGTCAAAAACTTGAGTTCATCTTATTCAGTTTCACTTCATGTTTTTTTTTTATGATAGCAAAAGGGAAAGATTGTAGTTTTAGGATGTTAACAACCGATGGATATGCCATCTGCTCCTGTGAAATAAAAAAGAAAACGAACGAAGGAAGCGAAAGTTGTATTGTCTATGCGCCATTATCTGGCAACAATGAGCGACATTTTGACAGTCTGCTGTGACGCTTCTTTAATCTAACCTTCAAGTGATTCTCACCGCGAAGAAAGAGATACATATTTAATGACATTAGCGAATACAGAGAGGCTAGGCATACCACACGCACGGCGTACAGTCCATATGAATGCGATAAAATATGGAATATACGCCTTACGCGCTAGCTCGCACAATCCACGAAAGGTGCTTTCAAATATACTCAAGGCTACTTCTAAAGTTGCTTTGGGCATGCTTCTTTTCTTGCAATTACATGCTCATCGTTCGGTTACTGCAAACATTGGTGTGGTGGTCATCTCATCAAAATAGGCGTCGATCAGGTTCTAGCTCTCACATACAACATCAACGCGATCGGAGCCTGCGGATTTCAAAAGATGGCTTGCAATGACGTCAGTGTAGTTGCCATGCTGGTGCACCGGCACGGTGAAAAGTTGGGTCTGTGACGTCACAGGAAAACCATCAATACATTCGTGAATAGCTGCCTAACCGGTGGGGCCATAAAGTTGTTCCAAGGTGGGCCCCTCAGCAGTCAAGCCTTTACGTCACGGCGTTGATGAACAACTGTCATCCGAAATAAGCGAGCCTTACCACCACGCTGTTAAAAATGAGCTCACATTCAAATCTCACTGACTGCCGGGCATCGTCATCGGCAACGAAATAGCCCTCGCAGCAGCGCGTTCTGCCCACGAACAATTTCAGCGTGTGCTTGTGCCTTTGCCACGGCCTCATGCAACGCGCAACTTCGTCTACTCGCTCGTTTTCAATGTATTATAACATTGGATTTCTCCGCAATGTGTCAACTTTGTGAACGCACTTCATTGGCCTATGAGTGTGCCTTCGGCTATACCACCTCGGCTATCTCGATCCGACGCAACTTTAGCGTATCGTTTGTGGCTGGGCATCGCTCTTGTGAATGTCTACTGTTCTCGTATCGCTATGATGTTTGCGGCTACACTGAAGTGCACAGCCTCACCTATTTCCAATCTTTCGGTCGCGCATTAACCACACGCAGAGCACTGTCCAGAGGTTTGAAAGGGCGACAATGTAGTCTGTTTGAGGTTTTTAGAGAGGCCCGCGTGTAAGCATGTCTATGCATACACCACAGCTGGAGCTGTCGCACAAACACGTAATCCTTAATATATTTTGGGGCAACGCGTTAGCCTGCCGCAGATGTACCGCAGCAGCTTCATCGACGGCTCCGACTGGATTGCATAAAGGTAACGTAACGCACCGACTGAAATAAAGCGCAAGATATTTATGCTGCGCACATCGACATTGCATACGAGAAGGATGAACAGCTTGCAGTGGGCGTTGTCTCATAAATTGTGACGCTGTGTTCGCCTCCAAGAACATCGCAGTTAGCAAATGAACGCATTAGCGCCTGCAGTGCGTGTAATTTGATGGGGAGAAGCAAGTCACGCTCATTGGGATGAAGCCAGCGCGCGCGTAAGTACGAAACTATAGAGAACGAAAAGGCGAATATGAAGCAGGTAAGTTTATCAATAGTAGCTGAAAACTCTTAATAAGCAGACCCGCCTATAGATCCACCGAGTATGTTGCCGAAATATTCAGTACAACTAATAAGCCCTCGAAAAAAGGAAATGTGAGACGAATTTCGAACGCTGGCGAATGGAACGCCGAGCACTAGCCTGGCTGCCGATACCGCAGAAGCTGAAATGCAGAGGCTTTTTTTTTTCTCTTTTTGTTTGTTTTTCTTACGTGTTTTGTTATTATTATTCACTCGAGTCTTCTGAGTTGTAAAGTATTCTGCAAAGTCCCACGAACGTGCTTACTATGTAGATTTTCTTTCTCTTTCGTCCCACCTGATTTTCCGGAGGGAGGACTTGACAAACCCGAGCCCATCGAAACAAACAGGCAAACCACTGCATATCGTTGTCGTGCATACGCAGCCTATAGACTGTATTTCCACCCCCACTTTTCATTGTAAAACAAGATCGTATACGCACATGTCTCTCGGTATTGAAATTCGTTACTCCGAGGATATCTCTCCCCGCCCTTAATTTATTTCTTTGGAAACGCTGTCCCACGGAGACGAGACCCCCCACCCCCAGACCCAAGAATCAGTGAGCGAAAGTACGACGCTGCTGGCGGTGGCTATCGATTCGACCCCCCATTTTCTTTTTTTTCGAAGCCCTACACACGCGCCCGTGCCCGTCTCCGTATATAGCATATTTGTGCCTCCCTGTTTACTCCAGGTGCATGTCGTCTTGTTCTTAACGGAGTCCGGAGCATTCCGCTGCGTGCCTTCCGAGCATCGCACGCGAGGCAATCATGTTAGCGGTTGCCCCTTTCTACGCGCCTTTCATGGTTTTCGTTTTCTTCTCGTGACAGCAATGCATACCCGGGAAAAACAACGATGTTTGCCTTCGCGAGGCGCAGACGCATTGGGTCCTGGCGTCATATCGAACGATCCGTGCCAAAACTCGATGTTCACTCCGTGTTCGCGACTCCGTCACAAGCTTCTGGTCCGATGCGGAATACGAAATGAAATTTCCGTCGCGTATACCACTGCGACCATGTTTAGTTTGAAACTGGAAAAAGGTAGCGCATGGGAATGCGTTGGGTGACGTTGCAGCGGAGGATTACCTTGATTAAAGGATTTCCGTCGACAGCGCGTGTCTGTTGTGCGGGGAGAGAAGGTGTGACGTTCTCGGTGACATTAGGTAAAAAAGGTCAGATTAAACGTTTCACTGGTGGTATGCACGCAAATATGCGGCGACACGTCTCCGGGCTTTGCGTCTAAAATGTGCATCGGAGAACTACTTAACGCGCGCAACACAGCAGCTAACGTAGCAATGTTCGCGCCTCTTAAAGGTGACAATAGATATACACGAACTGGCACTGCCGGTCACGTGCTGTAGTGCGTACTCTTTATTCGCACCTCTAAACTGGAGCTATGAAAGTTACGAAGGTGTCACACTTCACATGGAAGACGGAACAGTTACGCGAGAAAATTCGGTGTCGTTCTTCTTTTGGTTCATTTTCCTTTTCCTTTTCGATCACGTAAGAGAATCGCCAAAACCATAAAACAGAAAGAGCTGTTTTGTTGCTAAAGGTTTCCGCTCTACAAGAGTTCGTGCGTCTTTCAGCCAAACTGTCACATAAAGAATTTCTTGAGTCTGTTCGAGAGAGACGAAGAGAGAACGAAATACAGAAACGACTGAGCGGAATTGCATGCCGTTTGCTACCCTACTATTGGGCAGAAGAAATCGGGACGTAAATATCCGCAGAAGATATCTTTTTTTCATTTTTTTTTAAATTTTCATTCCCCTCTCTTGCCTCGCCTCAGGTCGCCAGACAGGCGAGGTGACAAATGCCCCTAATGCTGCGTTATATATCACGTGACCGATCCGTGCCACTAGGAAAAAGAAAGAGAGACATAACCTAACAGCGAGCAACTTGACACGAGTCATGCTGCGAGTCGATCGGGATAGGTAATAAGCGACAGGTGGTGACGGTTGACTGGCCGTGGGGGCGGCTTGCCGCCGCGAAGAGAAAACGAAATACGAACGAAGCAAATGAAAAAAGAAAGACCAGGGGCGGGTCCGGGGGCACGGGACAAGGATCGCTTTTTCCTTCCGCTGCCTTTCACTTTAATCAAGTTCAGCCACGGACGCACGGCGCCGATCGACTCCCTCTTGGGGGAACTGCAATGCACGCATCCCCTCCCGCGCTGCGGTTCCCTTATACCTCAGGAACCTTATTTTCCTTTTAGGATTTTTCTTTTCTCTGTGAGAACCGTATATAGGCTCGAGCCGATGAACGTTGTTTGCAGCGTGCTTGCGGGTGCGCCGAATTCGGATGCACCCCGAGGTTTGCGTATGTGCCTATATGAGGTTTGCTATACGGGAGACCTTGGCCGAAGGCGACGCTGTTTGAGCGAGGGATTGGGGTCGCTTCTTGCGGGAGCAAAGGGTCGTGTCGCGGGGTCATGAGAGAGGATAGCGCGCTGTGCGACTGCGTAGAAAGACAAAGCGAACGGGTTTCCCTATTCTGCGCGGTTTGAGCAAAGCGCTATGTGGAACCGCAGTTTGCGAGGCTTACCTTCAGTGCAACGCGAAATAGGGCACGCGGCGACGTTAGAGTGTGGCGCACGTGCACCTAACGCCCCCTGAACACGACGACGCGATTCCGCCGCCCGCAGTGGCAACTGTCGGGAACAGCGCTGCGAGATGTGGGCTCATCCCGGAATCAGCTGATCATCGGACTGACCGGGGGTGAACGAGGTCGCTTAATTACATTCACTAATGTATCATGGTGTAATCCATGCACATAAACCATATTGTGGTACTTTCGAACACGTTTCTACAGTTTCTGGTTTCTTTCTACGCATGTTTGATGATGAAGGAGCCTCTATTTTGTGTGAGCTGTGGGCCTGTCTCCGTAGCCTGGGCCATTCACTATGGTCCCCTCATGAAAATTGCCTTCGTCTGCTCCGGAAATAAGAAAAGAAAATGGTCACTGGTTGCTTTTGTGTGTGTGTGTGCGTGTGTGTGCGTGTATATGTAACAGCACTTTACGTGCCCCACATACAGCTTCTTGTTTGAAGGGTCGTATGCAAACTGGCACGAAACGTATAAGCCACCGCAATGGGGAATGAATGAGCTAAAAATCATATGTATATATTCCAAGCAGGGCGCGACATCACATATCTCCCGCGCTATACTGTGCAAGAACATAATAATAATAATAATAATAATAATAATAATAATAATAATAATAATAATAATAATAATAATAATAATAATAATAATAATAATAATAATAATAATAATAATAATAATAATAATAATTCGCAGCAGTCCGCGAATGCCAAGTGTCGCGCCTGCGTATTTCCACAGCCGCATTTCCGAAAGCCAGCGAATGCAGCAAAGCGCCATAATGGAAGTAAAACAATTTATTTAAGCGCCGTGTTTACATTTTCCATTAGCGACCACGCGTTTACCGAAGACAACTCCCTACGCATTCTGAAATCTTATATGCATCTCCTCATGCCACCGTATGTGCGAGCCAAGCCTTCGCTTACGACTCAAGTACAAATATTTATCCGGCGGACCTGCGAAGACTTTGGCAAAAGGTGTTGCCCCGAGGCGTTACTACAACACACGAATTAACATACTGCTGTTCTGCATCGAAAGACCCATGCAATTAAACCAAGTGAAGGACACCCCCCTTCCCATGTCTTAAGTTTGTGTTCCTGCTATATGGTTGTTGTCAGAGTATAACTAACCTCGTTATGTCACAATAGAAACACAAAAGTGATCGATTCTTCCCACTCACGCCCGCTTATCAACGCCTGGAGACACCACATGACCGTCGAGGTCCTTCGAGGTATGGGACCTTAGCGAACAGTGGTTGATATGTTCTTCTGAGGGCCCGCTGTTTAGATTGCCTTTGTCGTGTTTGTCAAATCTGTTGCACTGCAATTTGCCTAATTAACAGCGCTAGTCTTCGGGGACACGGCGAAAGGAAAGCAAGCACGAGGTCCTTAATCTTTGTCAGAACCGTTTGCCGAGGCGACGGCCGTTTGGAGCTTTGGCCGGCATAAGCCTCGATCAAATATTTACGTTAGCGTCTCTTCCGCCGCTTTACTAGTGCCCTGTTTCTCTTAAAATTGCTTTTTGTCTTGCTCGTTCTTTTTCACCGCTTGTACTCTTCTTATAATGGATTGTCTCCTAAATACTTAATCCAATGCACAATGACATTTCTTCTATATTTTTTGTCTTCTTTTTTATCTCAATATCACACTTGTTTTTCAGCTTGACTGCACCGTAAAGATGCTCATTGCTGTTTCTTATGAGAAGTGCACATGCATTCCATCCGAAACTTTCTACAGTCCGCACTGAAAATACCGCAGCACAAGCGAGAGTTCACGAGAATTCAGGACACGTGGCGCGACTACCAGGTAGTCGAGTCTGTCGCCTGCTAGTTTGGATCACCTGCTAGTTTCGTGCTGCTTTTTTTTTAATGAGCTTTTATAACTTTGTTGTTAATGCCTTTCATTTGACTGTGTGGTGTCGTTCTTTGTTTTTGCATGTGGTCTGCGGAATCCCCTTCCTCTCCTTTTCTCTTTAATTTTTTCACCCCACTTCTCCTTCCCAGTCCACAGGCTAACGAACCGGAAGCTAGAGGGGTTCAATGATGATGTTCATTTGAATATATGACACTGTAGCGCTGTTCTTCCTTTTTTTTTTTAGGGAACAGGTGTACAGACGCGACGAGTCACTTTTCACGGGGAACGCATGTTTCAAAAGCGAAGGACCATGGTGTCCTTATGGACGAAGCGACTTCAAGTGTTTTGCTTCCATGTATTTGTCGTGACAGAAACAGGGACAGACAGCTGTGTGTATTAGTGCTCAAATGCGAATACGTGAGAAAGATGCGCCTATTCAAAAATGTGTAGTTATTTCACAGTCGAGAGTGAAAAGATAAAATGAAGTCGGGTAGGCCGTGCATGATCCGTTTAGGATAATGAAGAGCTTCACATAACGAACAAGCGCGTTTCTTGAATACGTGTCTATAACCCCGTCTTTGCATTCACTTCATTTTCGTTAATCCTTCCAGGGAACATGAACCAACTAGCCCAGCAATGGGAAGATCTTACGCACACAAAGCAATCGGAGCCATTCGCAGTTTTCGCGCACATGCGAAACTGCAGGCTCTTCACCGCGCAAATCCTCACTGTCTGGTGCTTACCCTTCTTAATGGCAGCTTGTAGACGCGTGTCAATTGAGGTGACCGCAACGCGTTAGACTTTTTTTTTTGTATTGAATGCGCTACGCTACTACCAGAAAGTCCCTTCCGGATTACCACCGCCATTCCCTAATCGTTTCCACTTTGCGGTAGCTATTCCTCTCAGAAATGTCTGAGATGAGTATGCGCCAAAAGCAGATCACAGATCGATCGAACGAAACGCCGGGGAAGCTGCATCGAGCTTTAAGCGCCTTTTTTGCTTTTTTTTTGTCTTTGCTGTCAATTCACAAATCTTCGTGTGCATGCGGTAGTGTTCCAGAGGGTTCAGTGGTGGCCCGATGTCAGATATACGGGTATGGAGTTGTTCTTTTACAGTGCGACTGATCTGTCAAGCTTAACCTCCCTCCACGCCTCTTTTTTTCTTTCTTGTGGGCGTCGTTTACAATAGATCGGATCGTTCGAAGCTACTTTTATCGCATATAACGATGTGCTTGACGTGGCGAAAAACTAATTGATCTGGAACGAGAAGAAATTTTGCGAGTTGTACTATGCAAATGGATATCCCCTCTTTTGTATGTGTTACAAGTAGGCGACGTTAAGCTGATGCAGAATCGGTTCTTCATTTTTTTTTTTTGACAGAGGCTCAAACTAGTATTGAAAAGGCAATTCGAGAATATCCCATGTGCTGTAGCAGTCAAGCACTATATATGCAAGGGGAAAGTTGCTTGCCCAATACGATTATGCATGAGAGTCTGCGCTTGCTACCTTCACAGCGTAATATCGCCGCGTCAAAGCCTTTTATACGTTCTTGAAACAGCTACGGCACTGTGGTGCCCTTTTTTTCGTTCAACGCCTTTACTGTGGATACAGTCTTTAATCCGTGGCGTTTGCAGTGATGTGTGTCCAAGAGCAAGAACCACGGAGCCAACTTTCTTGTTCGTTCAGTTTGCTATCAACGAAAGTTTCCTGAAAACTGCTTTATATTGCTGCAGTTGGAAAATGCATCGTGCCATAGTTATATTTCCTTTGAACAACTCGTGAGTTGCGGAGAAACCGACGACAAAAATAGTTCTATAGCATTTCCCTACATCCAGAGAGAGAGAGAATGAAGAGGAAAGGCAGGGAGGTTAACCAAATATCAATCGATCAAGCCCTACTCCTACAGTAATAAGACGAAAATGCAATACAAGCACTGCTTCCAGTCTTCTTCTTCATCTTATTGTATTGAAATTGAGATTCCGGACAGAAAGTGATGAAGAGCTGGAAGCTTAAGGCACCTCCCTTTGCGTATGTCATTGATAGAGTGGTTCGTTTACTGCGATTATTTATTCACGGGCACATCTGTTCAAAACTGAACCTTCCTGCTCACGCCTTATCTGCCTTGCCGTTATCTACATATATACGTGCCACTCTGTGCAGGAATCTGTCTAAGGTCTTCCTTTGTTCCATGTACTTTTCATGCACAACTATGCTGAGCAGAAACTCACCTACGTATATGTTGACCCTACGACAGCTTTGACTGCATCCGCCCGCTATTCTTCAGTGAAGGCCCGCGTAACCTGTTCAGAAGCGCTTCATGAACCTATCCATCAAGGGATAGTTCCTTTCTTTTTCTTCTTTATGACATTAAAACACGCGGTAGTGCCGTCACCGCAGGGATTCATTATTTTGTGGATCGGGAATTTTCGGTGACGTAAGTTGTGCCACGGGATTTTTTTTTTTTTGTCGCCAGTCGTATGCGGCCGCGCGGAAATTATTTGCGGTTTAGGTTCGTCGAGCCGGCTCTCAAAAGCCGATAGACACGACTATCTGGGTCGATGCCACAGTTATGAATTTCTAGCGACTGTGCCGCAAGTCGTACAGCCAGACTGAGACTTGAGACCAAGTTTCATCTGCTACTTTCTAATTAAAGAAACGAAAGAAAAGTGCGGTATTCCAGTGGCACAAATAGCGGGCTTGAAAGGTCACATAACCCTACTCGTCTCGCCCATCTCTCTGGCCGCCCACCTATTTAGATTCCCCCTCCTGATTGAATTCTGCGAATTGACATCAAAGTACCTCTAGCGATCGCTTGGAATGCAAGTCTGAAACTCAGATGAGGCACCGTGCATGCATGCTTGCTTGCTTGCACACACACACACACACACACACACACACACACACACACACACACACACACACACACACACACACACACACACACACACACACACACACACACACACACACACACACACACACACACACACACACACACACACACACACACACACACACACACACACACACACACACACACACACACACACAAACACACACGCACGCACACACACACACACACACACGCGCGCGCGCGCACGCACGCACGCACGCACGCACACACACACACACACACACACACACACACACACACACACACACACACACACACACACACACACACACACACACACACACACACACACACACACACACACACACACACACACACACACTGATCTCAAGTACTCGATGAGGTGACTATTCTGCAAGAAATATAAATCCTGACTCGAAAGACATAACATAACCACGCTAACCTAAACAATAAATTTCATTAATTGAAATTTAAGTAGTCGCTTTATGGCGCATATTCCAATCTAGTAACTTCAGCTAGTGCGCTTGAAAGCCATATCCAGTTAAAACGAATTCTGGGAATGGCAGTGCTCTCGAAATATCCGCCGTCAAAGTTGTGGTAAGATATGACAGTTGTTTCATTTACGTATTTTTTTCCAAGAAAACAGCTGTTTTGTACGTTGAAGCACGAAAGTAACTGGAACGCCAATGTATTTCGTCTGACAATGTGAAAATTATTACCTCCAACCTTGTGGAGTCCTGAGAATTCGTTCTAAGTGATTATGAATTGGGAGCTCACTGGCTACAAGTAGTAGTAGGACGTCCTTGCTGTCTGCTTGGTTCATACCTGAAGAAAGATTGAAAGAACTGCGCGAAAGAAAAAAAAACGAGGACGAGCGGAAGGAACACACTGCATTACTGCGCTTGTAGTGTATTGTGCGTTCGTTCCGCTTGTCCTTGTTTTGTCGCGGTTTTAACCTTCCTACAATACGTAGATAGAAATGCTTGGCGTAAAGTAATCAACGAGTTAATTATCGAAATTATGGTAATTATTCAATTAGGCATCTTATTTCTCGTAGAAGTAATGGTTGTCTCATGGAGCAATTTAGGTCAAGGGGTAGAACTGTACCAACTGCCGCAGGCAATTTTTAAATATTTCGTTCAGCTAAAAAACAACAGCCTGCATCCGTCTTTGAGACGAATGTCTCCAGCAGGCGCATCTCTTAATTAAAGAATACAGATCGAAGGCATACAACTGATGCCGATAATGTAACAAAAAATATCGTCGTATTCGATATTACGCAACTCTCAGCAGCCGTGATTTTTTCTTTTTTTTTAGTTTTCTTCATGCGTCTAAGAAGTTTCAGCGAGTATAGCGTGTAGGTTTGAACACAAGCAAAAATCATACATTCCAGAATTCAGCGTTCGAGAATGTGAGGCCAGAACCGACTAGCCCAATATCAACTGTAAGCGAAATATGATCGCCGGTTTGGGTCGCCGCGGTTAAAAACGCCAGTGCTGCTAAGCGCGCTTCTGATGCGTCAGCGCTGCGGGTGAGCGGAATCACTCACGCTGTTTACGCGCGCGCCTACGAGATTAACGACCGGTACGTAACCGCGGATGAGATAATAATGGCCTCCTCCTCGTTATGCGTTTGTATCAGCGTTTCGTGGCGGTGACGCAGTGAGAGACGTCACGTGATCGTCACACGGCGTCCGCTATATGTTATTTGCAGGAAAGAAAAGCTGTATTACGAGAACGGGGGCTACCAAGACGTGTAGGTATATGCACGCGGTCGCGAGTTTGGTTGCTGCCGTTTTAGACGATTATGTGTAGGTTTCCGCCGAGGCTAACTGTGCTGAAAACCGTCATTAAGGAAGCTCATGAATGGAAGGTTGTGTTTCGTTTAAAAATTATTTAAAGTTCCCTCGAATACGCGCTTTTTGCATATTTCGTGAATGTTAAGGAGACACGCGATACGAACCGGCCTCAAAACCGGTTCAAAAGGTGCGTTCTTCGGCTATTGAAGCCTGTATACAAAACTTCTCCCCGGTGAATGTAAGTAAATATGCGACGAGCCGTACACGTCGGATCGTAAGCACAACGGTGCCTCGTGCGTAAAGAAAATGGGAAGTACGTGTGTATGTCAAAACCATCCGAAGACGCGTCGGAAACGTGGATGCTCGACTTCCTCGCACCCGTTAGAACTTGTTGCGCGCGGCTGTGTTGTTACGACTATCGCGTGTCGGATTATACGTGGCTTTTGCGCTCATGCACGTGTCTCGCGCTTGATGCAGGAAGCATACGCGAGTCAAAGTTAATCTATTCGTCGCGGGACGCGTCCAAACGATCGCTCCTCCGACAGTTAGAACCTGTCGGAACATGTTGGAAAATTTCTTGTGCAATTGTTGGCAAGACTTCTCGTGCGGCCGGTCGGACGGGCTTTGTGGACTCGCGTTCCGCGCTTTGCACACGCGCGTTTTTGTGCTTATAAGGATAGTTGGCACTTTGAAACAGGGTATAGATAAGGTAAGCCACGGTAAACAGGTAAGCTACAGGTAAGCCACGGTAAACAGGTAAACAGGTAAGCTACGGTGTTTAGAACATCTTGAAGGGGCAGCGCAAAAAGACGATGACAGAAGGCAGGAACACACAGGACAGCGCTGTCCTGTGTGTTCCTGCCTTCTGTCATCGTCTTTTTGCGTTGCCCCTTCAAGATGTTCAACCAATACCAACTCGCCCAAATGTCGATCCTTCTACGGTGTTTAGAAGACGCTGCCGCCGGCTACTTCTGTGCTTGTCGTTTCACACCGCCATATAGCGAAGCAACATAAACAGAAATAACAATCGCATCCGTACGTTTCAGTGTATACAGCGGGGCGTTGCAGCATAGGTCACACAAGGTGTTGGCGTGCATCTTGCATGATGCCACCGGTGCAGCGTAAAGCGCGCGCGCCCTCAGGTGTATATACAGTGCGACGCACTGTTGCGCTCCACTATGAAGTGCGGCTCTCACTTTGTTGGTGCTCTGTATCTGGAAGCGCGGATGCAAGCTATACGTCGGTGCAGTGCGCAGGTTTCTAGACAAAATGGTATACCAGCGTGATCAAGCGCGAATCATGTGCTTTAAAATCCGGACGTTTGTACGCTTGCCAGAGGGTAAAAAAAAAGATATCGGCACGCGTTCTTATACACTAGTGCGATCCCTTTAACAGTGGGCCTCGATACACGTACTGTATAGAGCGCGTACACCTGCACGTCGCATTGAGTTTTGAGCACATTTGGAACGCGCGAGATGCTTGACATCGTAGAAAGAGGTATACGCGCAACATTTGCTAAAGAAAGAAGTCTGCAAGTTCAGAGCACCCCAGAAAGAAATTCAGAGCGCTAACTGCGCGCTTCTGTAGTCCATTCGCCGGCCACGAAAAACGGCCTGAACTGCGGTGTACGTAATTATTTTCCTGTACTTCTTTTGTTTTGTAAGCATCGTACCGTTCACTTATCTGTAGTCAGCATAAACGCACCGTTCTACAAAAAAAAATTCATAATCGACATTTCTTTTGTGCCCTCTATGCACTCACGTTTAAACATGATTTGCATCACAAGCCTCCTTTGGTTCCGGCGTGGAGCGCCAGACAGCACTTGACGAGGTGCATACAGCGTGCCAGGAAGCAAGAAAGGACAAGAGGCGGGCGAACAATCGGCGGTCCCGCAGCCTGTGTGTGTATATATATCGCAGCTGGCAATCAACCCGTCTTGACGCTCGCGCGTCCGCATACACCCGTAGTCGCGATGTGTGTGTGTGTTCGGTACCGACACGGGCATCTCTGACGCTGGCAGCGATCCAAGGCACGACGGCGCCGCAAAAGCACGTGTTGTACGTATAGTACGTCTTGCGGTGGACTGTCGAACCGTGGCTCTCACATCCGTCTGCACACGCGAACGCGGACAAATAATTTTTTTACGAAACCGATGAGACGTCGACACGTTGCGCTTTTATTGCGGATGAATTTTTTATTCGCAATCTACCGCGCGTATATAGTATATTGTGCCACTTGTGCGCACACCAGAGCTGTAGATATATATACACACGCACTTGAACAAGTGTGCGTTGGCGGCAGCTTTGCAGCGTGCTATATGCATATGCGAAAAATTTTCGCATTCACATGAGGGCGTTCATCTTTTTTTTTCCCCAGACGCCATGCGAAATTATGTGGTGATTGCAAAATTTGTCGATGGAGCAAGCAGATGGCACTGCACCTCTTCGCCAAATCCATCAACCTTGCTTCCCGCACGCGCATACAGGAGCACACACACACAGGTGCACGCCTGAAATCTCGCGCATAGGCAAATGCACATTTCGTATGCGTGAACTTGCGAAACAAATTTGGGCGTATAGGCGCGCAAACCGCGCTTGTGTGTAGTACGTGTCGCCCTTCTTGTCGTCGTGTGTTTGCGCTGTCTCCCGTGTGTTTTAAAACCGCAACGAGTCGCGTAATGGCGGAGTCAATCACTTGCGACGTCCCACAAAGCGACGTTCGCCCAGTTTAAGAAAGGAATTTTACTTGCGTCATTATGAAGACAGGGGCTGCGCGCAAAATAATGGACAGCAGAGGAAACCGCGGCCACGGCATTTGGATTCGGGGCGAAATGCGAAAACACTCGTGCACTCAGAGTTAGGCGCACGTTAAGGAACCCCAAGTGGTCCAAATTATTCCGGAGTCCCCCCACTAAGGCGTGCCTCATAATCACTGCAGAACTCGGTTTCGGCACGGAAAACTCGGTAATTTAATTAACCCTTAATGAAGAGGGGAACAACGGCTGCCGCACACGTTCAACTACACTTCAGAAACCTGTCTAAATGCTTTCAAAAATGAAGGTAGCCAGAAACCAAAGTTTAATTGCAACATTTCCTCACTATTCTTCATGGAGGTCTTTTTACGCGTCTCGTAATGGCATAGGTAAGCGATGGTTCCTCGACTAATGTAGGTCTGGCATAAATAGGCAGGTGCGCATTGTTAAATATGCGCAGCAGAATGAGATTACCCCTGGGAATCGTAAAGCGCTATCGATTCGACCATATTCCGTTTGATTTGTACCCACCAATGCGGCACACGTATTTCTATAAAATGAAATAATGCACATAATAAATCCGAAATCTGGATTACTGTACTGATTCAGCTTGACGTGAGGAGCAACGGCAATCAAGGCGCTCAGGAGCATGAGGCTGCCGCAACAAACTTCGGCGCCTCCCTCCGAACGTACAGTCACGTACAATATGACCTGCAACACCAGTGCCCATGATCAAAAGGCTGTAAGGCTCCAAGGCTCCAAGGCTCCAAGGCTGTACGGCTGCGCAGACATAGGTTAAGTTCCCGACGTAAACACAGCTTCAACTAGTCGTATCTATTAAACTGCTATTTCGCGTGACAGAGCCGCCGCGCAGCCATGGATCGAGCCCCTTCGACAACGAACAAGTGTGTTGCAAATCACATTGCACGCGACTGCACATACTTCCGCGGGCACACCCGCTGGTATGTTTGTACACAGCGGCCATCGTCCGTCATTCTCACCCGTCGACGGTCGGGACTCTTCCAAGTCTTGGGAGTGGCGGACGTGTTTTGTTCCTCGGGGCGCCATAGTGGGGGAGGGCGGCGAGTCGTTGACGTCAATCAGCTGACACGGTTGCAATTACGACTTCAGCAAGAAGCCCCACGTGCAATAGGAGAGGACCTTGAAGAGATGACCAATACAGAGAGAGAGAGTGGAGGAGAGTGGGGAGCTCCGGAGGAGGGCTTGCACGCAGTCAAAGTTCAGAGTCCCATTTGCATTCGAGGCTCCGAAACGTGCGTGCCGCGCCGACGGCGTTAATTGCGTTTTTTTTTCTCCCACCCTCGCTAATCCGGACAGGCCTGGAATGGGACGCAAGAAGGAACGGCGAGTACGGGCTCCTCTCGCCTTGTCTTGTTTGCATTCCTGCCTTTCCAGATGGTTCCGCGCGGCCGCGCTCGGGCTCGAGCCTAGCGGCATTCTGAGAAAATTAGTCGAGTCAACCGTACATGTTGTGAGTTTATACGCAGTGGAAAGACCTGCGCGGATAATCAACGGCGCCTGAGGGCGTCCTGCCTCCCAGAGGGGCAGGGTTTAATAGTTGAAGTCGGTAATTGTAGGGCCACGCTTTGCTCGACAGATAATTGCACTCGGAAGCGCATGGCGCTAACAGTGCGCCAACTTGCGTGCGCGAAGCTTCGTTTACCCGAATTCGACTCGAGCGGATCGAGCCGGGCGTCGCACCGACCCTGCCCGACCCGACCGCGCTTACGTTGCAACCTTACGAGCGAGTCGGGCAAGTCAACTCGCTCCTTACAAAGCCGGGTTGATTGAATTCGCTTCGACTGTCGCTCGACCCGATCGGCTGTAGCCTTTACATGAATCCGACGAACGGATTTTGGCCAGACGTGTCGATTCAACGCGACTTTATTGCTTTTGTGTAAATTTTGTACTTTAAGTTATCAAAGTAAATAAATTCTTTTTCTTTTCTGCTGCGACTTCACGCGCAAAGCAAGTACATATACAATATTTGGGTCTCCGAAAGAGTTGGTATCGGAAGTTTCGCTTATTCTACCTTCAAAAATTTCTTGGGTTGTCAGTGAACGCCCGTATAAAATATTCAACTGCCTCACCCCGTTTACATGGTGCGCTAGTTGCAGGCTTACTTTCTAACGTCTCAAAATGAATGTACTGCATGTCGAAGTTCTTTGATATAGTGCTTTTTTTTTTCTCTAGCGCGATGGCGTGGACAACCAAATGGGTCTTCGCTATATGTTTCTCCCGTCTTTGCACTGCAAGATAGCACTAGGTCCAAACGATATGCGCATAAGCATTATGATCCAACGAAAAGCCAGCTAAATAAAAACAGGTGACTCTTTAGCGTTGCGAAAAGGGAAGCGGCAGAGGGAGAGAGGGTGCGGGATAAGCGCGGGTCTCTAAGACTCGCGTACGCATTGCCGGGCGGGAACCTGAACAATGACCCCACTTCTCGGAGGGCGTGTTGCGGTGACACTTGAGCGTCGCTTTCAAAAGGCCGGTGCTGCGGGCGCTTTAGTTCGGTACGTAAGCGCGCAGGAATAAAAAAGAGGGAAATTATGCCACTCGCGCACTCTCTTTCGGAACACGGAGTATATATGCCATACGTGCGCGTGGCAACGACCTGCTCGCTCGATATGCGTGCCGGCCGAAATCGTCGCTTATCGCACCCGCGCCATCCCCTACGCGACCATTCGTGCTTGGACCCGCCGGACGCGTCTTTTGTTTTCTGCGGCGTTTCCTTTGCCTTTCTCTTCTTCGCCGTCATCATCGTCGTCGTCATTGCCAGACGGTCTCTCGCTGGCGACAGGTTTACGACGCTGCATACTGGCCCGCTTCGCACGTATATACACCCTCAGCCGCCGGGCGCAGGCATGCAAGCCGAAGGGGGCGATCGTCCTGGTCGTAAAAAGACGCGATTGTCGCCCGCCACGGTTCTTGTTGCCTCCGATCCTCTGTCCTCTTTCGTCGCCAGCCACCACGTTTCAACGGATTTCCTCCTGGCCCATCTTTATTTCTTTCATTCCTTTTATCGCCTATAGTTGTCGCTCACCTTTTGCTTTAGTCGATTACAGAAAGTAACTGTCTTCCTATGCAACTCGTAATCTCGTGGAATGTTTATATTCGTAAACGCACAGCTCGTTACGCTAGTGTTGTACAACGTTTGGTTTTACGGACTAAATGGTTCACGAGCCACGTCGAAATTTGCAGACAGCAGTGCACATGAATGTACACTCTTGAGACCGTCGACGCATGTGATCTGACGGGCACGAATGCGATGTTCGATATTTGTCGAGGTAACAATGGCGAGGAGACGTTCACGGCAGAGAGAACTATACCCGAAACGTTGACTATTACCCGCCCTTTTCGTTCCGGGCGTTGGTCGGCCAATGGAAAATGTCGAGCGCGCGCGTGCTGTCGCCTGCCCGTGCTGCGCGACGTCGCATACACTGTGATGGTCCGGAAGAGCTACTACGCCTTGACACGGGAGAAGTATATGCGTAGGGTTGTGGCCTAATGGATAGAGAGATAATGGTTGCGCCCTCCCCTCCCCCTGTAATCAAGCGGCATTGCTAAACCGTAGTCCGTAATCACCGTAAACCGTAATCAACATTGCTAAACCAGGAGCCGCCCTTCGGCTTTGAAACTGAACAGCAGATCCTACTCGCTTGTTGGATTCAGTGTTAAGCAAATGCTTCTCAAAACCATTTTTTTATATGCAAAGAGGCGCGTGATGCTTGCAAGTTCGGCAGAACCAACGCACACGTTAGAGTCTATATGAACATCGAAGCGTTCCCCGATGCACCAAAGTAAATGCTGTTTAACTTGACGCGCACAATTCTCTGTAGTTCGGCGCAATGCGACGTGTAATCTCATGCGATAGGCATGCGCGCCGCATGTCCCAAAATCAATGTCATGCATTTTTTTGCACTCACGCACTACACCTGCTTTGCTAGCCATGCCGAAACGCAAACAAGCAGTATAGATGCGGATGCATAACGTGAACCGTCAATTAATGCAGGAACGTCAAAAGAACAAAAGCACCGGGTGATGCTTGTCCAGGGAAGAACGGGTAAAGAGAGGCGTGAGCAGAGAGAGGTGGCGAGACTTGTGTAAACACATTTAAATTATGTACGTCCCTTTGATCACGGTGGCGCATAGCCAGTGACCCAAGAATAGGACGAGGCCAAAGATAAGAAATATAAGAAAATAAAATAAGTGGTTGATTTGTCGCGCCGTTGTTTTAAAACGTCTGCGCGCTTTAGAGGTAACTACGCGAACAGACACCACCGTTACGAGTTTTATGTAGTAGTTTATGGTTTTCGAATTACCTATGGTGCTATCTTACACGTACAGGCTTCACGCCGTCGTATATAGTGTTCGATTAAGCGGAACAGAGGTGCGCTCGCGCTACTTAGTCGGTCAGCGCGCAGTGGTCATAAAGTCGAGTGCTAAAATATATATCCACAACCTTGTCCTGCGAGATAGCGACCAACCGATGGATACGAAGCCGTGGTGTAGGGTAGGAAACGAAAGCTTCCTTTAAAAAAAGTATTTTCTTTTTAAGCAAGGAGGCTACACAGGAACCTCGGCCAAACCCCTGCAGCGTGGTATTGCTTTCAATAGAATGCTACACAGACGAGCCACGCATAGCTTCAATAGTTAACAGGATTACAAAAAGAAAACAGGGGAAAGAAATGATTTCGAGCCACTTTTAACTTGTGGTACGCCACACCACTTCAGTGGAGTTGTGCTAAGCCTAGCTCAGCGTGACCTCCTTAAGGGCCCCTCGAGAGTGTAAACGAATCCCAGAGACACGCTGCATTCGGACAGATGCCTTGAGCGACGCCTAGTGCACCGACCAACCAGCCATCCGCGCCCAGCCTACAGCCCTTAAGGACTGCTGGCCGTGTGTCCGGACAGTTCCAGCGTTCGTTAGACGCTGACAACTTCTCCGCCGTGTGAGCCACTCGGCTTCGAAGCCGGAAGACCGACGCTCTGGCAGAACAGGCAAGGCCCGCTCCTGAGTTGCGAACAACCTGGACGCATATCAACTCCACCGGTGCGCGTGCGCGGAGCCCTTACCCTTTGACAGGTTTTGGACCCTCTGCATCACAAGCACCTCCCGTCGCCATTCCACGCATGCAAATCGACACTCCATGAAGTGAAGAAGCGGTGATAATGACGCTGGTGACTGTCACTGAGGATAATGGTGCTTATATCTCTATTGAGTTACACGTATGCGGGTCCACCGAGTGGTTCAGTTGTTTTGTCATCACCGTCATCCTTAAAATTCTTATTATGAGCTCGGCAGAACGAAGGGCCCCCTTCGGTTGCCTCTGTCTCGCACCGGCTGATCCCATCCTGTGTCTTCAATATTCCCAATTTCATCGCACCACCTAACGCTCTGCCATGTCCGACATTGTCTCCTTTCTCTTGGCATACGCTCCTTGCCGCGACTACTTGGTGCGGCTGCTGCTTTGTAGCCGAATAGCTCATACTTAAAAAAAAAAGAAAATGTGAGGAGCCATTCTACCCTGTGAAGGCAGCTGACAGGCGAAGCTGCTCTGGTGGTATAAATTATATTGGCGTAGAGTTTTGTTTGTACGTAACTATACCTATAATTATGTATATGCAATTTCTGTGAAATACAAAGAAATACGCAATCATTTGTTGTCTTGTCTCGCTTCTCTTTATTTTATCTCTATCTTGTCACGCAAGTGACGATGGGCTTGTGGTCGCTCTGATACACCGGCCAATGGCTCTATGAAGACGCCGGTTACTAAGTTCTTGGCTAGCGTCAAATCTGTACACGACCGTTGACGCGTAGTCGTGAATGTTTTGGGGTCACTGTACAGACCGAATTGTTCGAGCACAAAGGACAGCAGCCTAAAGGCGCTGTAAAGAAGCAAGTGTTGTCGACGCAGCTGCGATGGATCGCCGTTTAGACACAGGTGGCCGTTAAACCGAGCCCCGACGCGAGCGACGATATGCGTTGACTCGGGCACAGTTCAAAGGTGTGCACGAAACAAAACACGTTTGTTTGTAATTTGCGATTGAGCATCCTTCCTAGTTTTTTGGCTGAAGGAAACTTGGAATGACTACAGTTTTATTCTAGCGGACAAACATGGGGCTGTCCGTTTCCCTTCCATATAGAAGCCCATATATTGACAGCAGACGGGAATTCCACAATATTTACCACTTCACTGTGAACTACATAATTCCAGAAATTTAATGAAACCCGGCGTAATGTTAGTCATTTTAGCGGCTAATTGTCATATAACTTGTTTCGGGATAGTTTCGATAAAACGAGAGTTACAGTCGTTTTCTGCAACCATATACTGCTTCCGCAGATGCCAATGTATTGACAGCAGACGAGAATTCTGTAACGATAACAACTTTACTGTGAACTAACTAAATATGACCAGTAAATGAAACTCTGAGAATTGACACTATATCGTGCAACCTATGACGGTCAGCAAAAGCCGCAGAGGGCGGATGAATCAACGGATCTCTTAGGCATGAAAGCTTTACGAAAAGACCTTTGCAATACACTGACATACCTTGCACATACTTTATAGTGACAACTCTAGAAAATATAGTGCGGAAAATTTCCTAACATCTGCACATACCGCGATTCTCTCGTTATAAGCTTAGATACATAGATGCTTGCTTGTACAGATCATGCAAACGTATTCGTCAATAAATGTTAGCACTGCAAACCCCATCGGAATTCGCGCTTGTTATTGGCTCTACGTCCTATCAGCAAGAAACAACTGACACAATACTTCACCGTTGAGTCTGCTCTTAATCTGAGGTCAAGGAATTAGGTATGTTTTGTCCTAATTATTGAGATCTGCTGTTTGTTTTTGCGCTGTTAGGACTGCAGACACGGCGCCTAGCCGTAAAACTGATTTGATTTCACAGTTAGCCGCTGGTGGTGGTGGTAAACTTTGTTGGAAGGGGAAAGGGGGAGGCGGCTGAGGGATCGGGCTCAAGTAAGGCCCTGGGCCGGCTTGGCCTTATCCGCTCAGTCCACCAGTTCAAGCTGTCGGTCGAAGTCCCCGGAACTGAGCTGATGGCGCCACACCGTTTACGAAGTCACACCAGAGTGTCCATCTTGTATGCTGTAGGCGTTGTGTGCTACATAGTTTTAGTCTGTACGAGGCCACAGTTCTTTGTCTGAACGCTTCCGAGGCTCCAGGCAAAAGCTAGCAGAGCCGTCACAGAGGTGTTTCACTCAAGCTATGGCTATCGCTGCTTTTTTTCACACCTCGGCCGAAACAGAGAACTTGTCCCATTTCATACAAGCGACAAGCTCTACAAATTATATTCATCAGCTAACAGAATAAATTACTACAACCGACGACCTGGCCAAAGCGTCGAGTGATCCAAATAGACCAATCGAAAGGCCGCGGTGCCTGCTCTCCAGCCTACAGAATTTATCCCATCTCGCTTTTTTCCTTTTTTCCCCTCCGCCGCCTTTTAAACCCAATCACGTCCGGCTGAGGACGGCTCTGCACATCGTTTACATCACCCATCCCCGATGCGAGCCCATTGCCAGCATACGTGCCCGCGAAACGCACAGCAGCCTCCGTAACTACATCTGCCTCTGCACGGTAAGCGCGCATATTCAACACCGCAGTATAATCGACCAATAAGTCCCCAAAATAGATGCCACAGACTGCGCATACAAATGGCATATACGTAGTACACGCACTCGTCTGCGCAGTCACGTCGACTCGAGAAAGGTTGGGATGGGGGCCACCGGGGAGCGCGATCCCGCCTTGCCCCGGAGTCGACCTCGACACGGCCGACCTTTCGAAGTCGAACTAATGAGCTACCCCAACCTTTCTTCGGTATATATATATGTGTGTGTGCGTGCATGGTAGAGAGAGAGAGAGAGAGAGAGAGAGAGTTCGGTTCGTTACGAGGCACTTTCGCATGACGCCGAAGGCGCTAGCGATGCGATGCGTATAGGTCCAGGACCAGCCTGTACTACACGGCGCCGCCTATAGGGAAACCGGTTGGCATGCCGGGCACGATTCTCGCTTCGACCCGCGGCCACGCTGTCGTCGACACGTCTTCCCTTTCGCAGGAACAACACGCGCTGACCCCTCGATCTCCGCACTCGCGCGGATCAACGCGTGTATATGCTTGCTTTACCGGCGCCCTTGTATAACCGTCGCTCGACGCCAATGGGACAAAAATTGAGCGCGGCCGCGCCTTGAGTATCGAGCTGCTCAGGTGATGCAGTTGGTGGTGCAGTTGGCGTTGGCTCTACGATGCTTCCTTTTTTTTAAAATAAGGAAGCCGGTGGCTACTAGTCAAACATCAAGGGTGCTTCTTTAAAGAAGTATTCACGTTCGTCTGTCCTTAACAGGAAATAGTCATAACATAGAGACCCCTTTAGCATAGCTGTGAAATTTGGACACCATCTGCTCATCGTGTACATTTTGGATAAAACCTGGAGTATAACATACCGTCGCTTTGAAACTTCGCTTAGCTATAACAAAGCGTTATTGTAGAGACCGATGCGCAAAGCATATTTCTGTTTCACCTCACCTCTCAAACTTCAACGGCAGTTGTTTGCTTTGTATTTACGGCAGTAAATCGATCCCTGATCAAAGTAAACGCGCAAGAACATCTTGAGAGTTTGGAACCAGTCCAGTTTGATACTCAAGGTCCTCGAATCTTGGCTGCACACTGTGATACTCGCTTGCTTCTTGCGTGACACACCAAAGAAAATGACATAGGTTCAGATTGGTAAGAGAGAGAATAAACTTTATTCTGAGCAAGCGCTGTCTGGGTGCATAGGTAGGCGGCTTCCTTATTCCGGGTATAGCCGCGAGCGATGGCCACCTCCCGTGCCCGTTCGACCAGGCTGTGCTGTCTCTTCTGGTCCGGGTCTGATAGCTTGGCCTCCCACTGTTTTTCGGTTAGTGTTAGGGTATTTACGGTGCCATGCATTGCTACACATCCCCATTCCATATGGCATGTAGGGCGTCTGGGACATCACGGCACATGCAGAAATATGAATTCTGAGTGTGTGAGATTCAGAGCAATGTCATAACGTGGACGTAACTGTTGGTGGACGTAGCTGGACGTACTGTGCACGTAGCTGGAGATTCTTCCCTTCTGAGAGCTCCAGCAATCTGCTTGTGAATCAGTTAGTATTATTGCTCTCGCCCCACAGGTTGAGATGGTCGGGGCTTCTGCAGTATCTACGTATATCATGGGTTAAGATTCTAGCTGCCATTCCTTCTTTACCCTTGCTGTTGATGACACTAATCGCATGGGCTGAAGTTCTTGAATGTTTTGCTGCATCGGTGTATCACGTGTCCGGATTTCACTCATAAGTATTTCGGAGAATATATATTCTGGCTTTCCTTCTTCCTTCATGGCGGGTTGGATGCATATGTCTTGGAATGAAGACTACAGATATGTACTCTCGAATTGGTCTCTGGGATTATCCTTTTCTCGCTGCGCAGTTGCATAGCTTCAGTATATCCTAATCTTGTGATTGTTGCCCTTACTGTTTCAGTAAACTTGAAAAATTGCTGTGGGTTAACTTTGTGTCATTCGTGGAGCTCTCCCAGTAAGAGAGAGAGGAAAAGCAGGAAGGTTAACCAGACGCACGTCCAGTTTGCTACCCTGCACTGGGGGGAGGCGATGAAGGGATGAAAAGAAAGAGAGAGAGAGAAACCGTAGTTTCGCGCATATTTGAAGATTGGTACTGAGTCTACAAAGGGTCTCCAAGAACTGTCGCCTTGAGGTACTGCAATAACACTTTCGTGGCTTTCTGTGCCATCAATGCGTACGGCCATGGTCCAAGGATCTTCATTTACGAAAATGGTCCAGAGTCCAGCCTGTTCAATGATGTCCGGAAAGCTTCACGCTCGACGTCGTACTGGGGACAGAGGCAAAATATGTGTTCAATTGTTTCTGTATTTACACAAGAGCCGCACGTGGGCGTATCCACCATTCTAATGCGGAACAAACATGTCTCTTTAAATGCCAGTCCGAGCCAGAGACGGCGGAATACTGTTGCCTCAGCGCGGGAAACTATTGATGGCACTTGTAGTTTTAGAAATGAAGGAAGTCTATGAAGATGACCCTTCGGGAGGTTGGGAGAAGACCAATATTTCAACGTCATAGCTTTAGCCACAAATTAGGCTTTCTTGCAGCGTTTGTTCTGGCTAAGGGGAGCTCTCGTAGATGTTGGAGGGACCTAATCAGATTGGTAATCAGCGCTTTGTTTATGCTCTTGTGGCTTACTTCTTACCGAAATCCAGAAAGATTTCATTTCTGGGCTAATCCAGTTGAGTGGGAGAATAGTACTGCACGTCTTTTATGTATTTCAGAGAAATCTGTAGACCCAAACTATTGCGGTGTTTGTTGCTAATAGCTTGGCGTACACTGACGTGAGACTGCGATCAAAGGCTGCGTCACTGATACCTAAGGTCAAAGTGAGAGACTCTGAAAAGCGGTCCATTGCGTCTCTCCGCCTTCAAAAGTAAGCGTACAAGTAAATGAGCCGTATCACTCGTTTTATTCAGCGGCCCCTACTGCTTGCCTAGGTTCGGTTATGCTTTAATTGTGTGGTTTGATTATTTTTCGACCCTGAACATAAGTCTCAATCTAAATAGAAATACATTATAGCCACGTCATTAGTTCGATCGATATTGCGTAATCAATCATCGATGAGATAGCCTAAAACGTGTTCGGGAAGACCTGCCGTATTCCTCATCGATCGCCGCAAGGCACAATAAGAATGCAATGATGGGTACATGATCAAGTGCTTATCGGTAGAACTAAGCTGGATGAAAAAGAAACTGGCGTTTCCGTCACTTTCCTTTTTATCGCCCGCGTGGCGAGCTTCAATTGCATCAGTTTCCGCTTTCTATTTATTACGCGCGTGTAGGCATGTTACGCGCAGCAGTTGATAAGTATATTACGTAAGCACGAACACGTTATAGACGCCTCTAGTGTAGTTACGACGGATACTTATAAGTAATATTCGACGGAGGCTAATAACCACCCCGTTTTTCCTATGTCGGACGTAAGCACTGACAGCACGTTCTTCCCGTGATCGAGCCCTTCACTTCGCCTTATGCCCACTTTACTCAGGTCATCCTTTGATCATACGTTATTTATCTCCATTTGACGCATTCAAATCGCACTCAAACGCATTTGGCGCAGCAAATCTTTGACGCATGCAGCTTCAACGGTGATGCGCCTAAGTATAGGATGTGACGTGCCTTAAGCGACCTCTCTAAGTCTATAGTGCGAGAGCAGTTGTCTCGAGTGCGCTTATAAGCAAAATGTGGGACGATATTAACGTGCGCCTTTCCTACGTCGTCGCTATAAGTTAATCATTGCTCGTGTCAACGTAATACGCGGTGTGACAGTAATACTCGTGCTCCTAGCGCGCGTTTTTTTATGTCTATCTTCAGGGCAGTGTCTCAGAGGCTGCCTAGCTTGACTAAATGGCTTCGTCAGGTGAGACGTCATTTCGGCACAGCCGCTGTGGCTACGCTTCGTAATGAAAACGATAGCGCATAATATCATTCGACCTCACAGGGCGTACGACAAGCAGGTATGCCGTTGTTGCGGTCCCAAGATACGCAGGCGCTTCACTGTGCTTGCAGTCGTCCTAGGTACGAGACGGGTCTTTTAATTAAAAAGATGATACCGGGCTTTGTACACCCCGGTACCATTCTGTACGCTAGCAAGACCGCTTAAGCGAGCTCCCTCGCCTCGTTATAAATAGGGCAAGACCTCGTTACGGCGAGAAAAAGGAATGAGAACATCGATTAGTTCGCCGTACCACTCCCATATTCTGTTCCACGCAGACGCGATACTCTTGCTCAGAGATACAGGCGAAATCAATTATTTCCTTGCATGTTGTCTTCCGTTTACACGCTGCGTTATCTTTGTCTTCGTTTGTTTCATCTCTATTGCTTTAGCGACTACCTTTCTTTCGAAGAGATAAGGCACGGTTGGCTGTGAAAGGTACTAGAAGGGAACCTATTTCCTCCTGTTATGAGAATAGTAGGAGAAGTACGAAGGGTGCCATGCGTACCTCCCTCATTCCTTAACACTTCAGTTTTGTTCCTTTGGCTGCTCTTTATTCCTCTTGTTTCCGAAATACACGCCTACCATATGGCCGGTTTCTTCGTCTTGCTAGAGTTGCTTCACGACAGCGTAGTCTACGTGTAATGAAGAAATTCTCTTGTCAGGAATATTAATTAGCGAAGGAGGCTGCATTCTCAAAAAGTGAGTATTCCATGCCCTGCGTGTGTTGTTCTCATGTGTAACTGAAAAAAAAAAGTTACACTCCACAGTTAGACCATAAAACTACCTTTTTATTACGATTTTCTTTATTAGATTAAAAAAAAATAAACCTTTAGTTATTGAAAAGATACTGCAATGTGCGAGGCAAAGCTCCCGAAGCGTTCTTTGTACAAATAGACACCGCTTATCAGTCGTATGTTTTGAAACAATAAAAGTAACGTGCACTAACTATATCTCAGCCAATATTGCATGACATGTATCCCAAACACGTTCATATTTATGCGCATTGCTCGGCCACTGTCAAACGTTCTGCCGGAGTCGTCGTTTTCTCAGGGAGAGGCACCGCTGCCGGTATCAAGACGTGTCATCAATGGCTGTGGAACTTGCTGCACGTCGTCTCTGCAGCGAAGAAGAACGTCTATTCAACGTTTCGAAGCTTGCGGCGCCATCTTTACTTTCTTTACTAAGAGCCATACCTACTGCGCGGATCACACGAACAACTCGTTTTCAAGATCGGAGAGCTCACTCGTGCCTTGACCGAGAAAGGTCAGCTCCTCACGTTTCCGTGGTTTCGAACTCACTGCGGCATCGTATATAGGTGACGAGCAAGCCGATAACGTTGCTCAGCCAGCTCTTGAAGACAGCACTCAGAAATCCATACCGCTGTCACGATCAAACGTCGCTGGAACAGTTCGCGTTCTGTCACGAGACGTCGCGTTCTCCGTGTGGAACGCGCGAAGTTTTCCATGCAACCGACTGCGGCGTGTGGACTTTCATTCTGCCTTCGCGTCTCACCAGCACTACGTCGACGCAAAGATTTATTTATTTATTAACGCGACAGCGTTAATGAGCTCGTGTCGCAGAAAAGCCGGTGTCGTCGGCGTTGGCCGTGAGTGATAAATCCCAGCAGGCACTTCATGAATAAAAAACAACTTGCAAGATGGGCTGGGTGGGAATCGAACCAGGGTCTCCGGAGTGTGAGACGGAGGCGCTACCACTCAGCCACGAGCTTTTTTTTTTCCTTTATTACCTTGATTTCAACACCAATCAAACGCGTACAAAGTAGGTCACTTGGTGCAGAAAAATAATATTACATCACTTCGAGAGACTACCTATTTAAAAGGCAGTCAAAGAGGATATCACAGACACCAAAGTGTCAAGCTCCTGAAACCACTCTGGGGGTTCAATCATGTGCTTGAGGGCATCACGCGTGTATGTAAGACTTTCATTTAGGTGTTCCCGCGCAGACCTTTCATCTACGCGGGCATTCCTGACATCCATACGCGTTTTCCACACGCTGCTCATACACAAAAGCATAATCAAGTCAGCCGGCACTCCACCTGTGTCTGCACACGGTAAGAACCGAATACCGAAAGGACTTAACGGCAGGTCTTTCTTCAGAGTCCGTTTGAGAACATCCCACAAGAAAACTGAGTCATGGCAATCCAAGAAGATGTGGTCAATAGTTTCAGGTTTCTTACATATGATGCAGTTAACAGACCATGGAACAAAGAAGCCCTTGCTTTGCAGCCATGGCTTCACAAGGAGAGTGCCCGAATGCAATTGAAAAAAGAAGGTTTTCGCTGAAGATCTAACCGGCATTTTTCTAACGCGTTTCAGCACATTGCGTTCAGGTCCTAAGTTATACATCATACGGTAAACAGGATGCGGCAAGAAAACATCAACCAGATCACTATAAAGTTTCTTACGCGTCACTGAAGTCAGAAATTCGTTCGAAAAATGCGCTTTCAATAAAGAAAAGGACATAACAACTTCCCTCAGAAAGCCTATTGGTGTTCGAGTGCGTTCATTTGTTGATGAGACAACCCACTCAGGCAAAGAAGAACTCAATCTCACTTGAATAACAGTACGCAGAAATATATCACTTTGGTCCCTTAAGAAAAAGAACCTACTAACAATCTGTTTCAAAAACAAATGTGTTAATCCTAGTCCTCCATTCTTCACCGAATGAAACAAGTTACACCGGCTAGTTCTCTCCCAAGTGGATCCCCATATATATACCGCAAACACTCTGTGAAGTTTCTGCACCGAAATCCTTGCCATGCATAACACTTGTAGTACATAATACACCTTTGTAACTAAAAACAAATTGCAAACACTAGCTTTTGAAAACATCGAAAAATTATGCCCGCCCCACTTTTCTGTCTGATCTTTCACTCTTTTTACTTCTTCGATCCAATACGCAGCACTGTCACGATAATGTTGTAATGGCACCCCAAGATATTTTCCAGGGGTAACACTCCAGTTCATATTGCAAAAATACTCGGGTACCTGTGTCCAGCTGCCGTGCCATAAACCTAGGCATTTAGTCCAGCTGACAACACTTCCAGTTGCGGCGCAAAAAGAAACAACCTCTTTCATAGTGTTATTCACGCTTTCTGTATCACGGCAAAAAATTGCCACGTCATCTGCATAAGCCAGAACTCTAGTCTCAATTCCTGCGTAGATAAACCCACGAATGGATTGGCTCTTAATTATTTTCAAACAGAAAGGCTCCAAATACAAGGCAAATATAAGAGGTGACAAACAGCATCCTTGTTTTACTGATGACTCCACTTTTATACTGGCGCCTAATTTCCTATTAATTACTAACTTTGCGGTGCAATCTTTGTACACCATCCTTACTCCATGTGTTATCACTGCACCGGCTTTAACATGTTCTAAGAGCAAAAATATGACATCATGGACGACTCTGTCAAAAGCCTTTTCAAGGTCAATTTGTATCATAGCGACTCTGTCCTCCCTTTCATCGCAGCATTCCAGTATGGTCCTTGCAGTATGTATATTCGAAAAGATCGATCTGCCTTTGATACCGCATGTCTGATGGGGTCCCACAAGTTCTTTTATAACGGTCTGCAATCGGCGCACCAGTACTTTAGTGTACACCTTATAGTCCGTATTCGTCAAGCTTATTGGTCTGTAGGCTTCAACCGCCATAAGTCGTGCAGGATCTTTTGCTTTAGGAATTAAAATAACGTGCGATGTCCGAAAAGAAGGAGGTGCTTCCTTATTGTCGTACATCTCCCTTATCACGCGATGTAATGCTACAGCTATTTCACTCTTAAAGCTCTTATAGAAAGCCCCTCCCAGACCATCAGGCCCCGGTGATTTGCCGGGACTAAGTTCGTCAATCGCATCCTCAACTTCTGAAAGGCTTATTGGTCTGTCGAGCGCTTCACAGACCTCGTCTGATAATGTTGGCATTAATGGCAAGAAGTCAGTTCTATACCTTTCGATATCGCATGTCTTTTTCCCCATCAAACTTTCATAATAAGACTCAAAAGCGTGCTCAATCATTCCAACATCACTAGTGACTTCCCCTTGATAAGTTATTTCTGTTATTTCTTTGGAAACCGCGTGTTTCTTCTCGTCACTTATTGCTCGCTTGGTAGGCGTCTCCCCCATCCATAATCTCTCCGCCCTTGCCCTTAACACCGCACCCCTGTACTTTTCTTCATCCATGACTTCAAGTTCAGACTTAAATTCTTTGATTTCTTTCGAAAATAAGCCAGGCGAAGAGCCTTCTGCGCTGAGCATGTATTTTAGCCTAAGGTGTAATTCCTTCTCACGCTCTTTTTCTTTGTGATGGACTACGCATGCTCTCTCAATCGCGGTTAATTTAACGTCTCTTTTGAAGAGTTCCCATTCTGCAATGAAGAACGCTGACGTAGTTATGCTGAGCAAATTTTCGAGCTTTTCTTGAACTACCTTTTGAAAAACGTCGTCTTGCAAAAGCTTATCATTTAGCTTCCATAAGTCCCAGCTGAATTTCGATGGTTTTTGTTTCTTTCCTATGGTTGACATAACGAGGCAATGATCGCTGAAACTAACATGTAGCACTTGATAACTTGAAAATAACGGTACAAAGGTTAACGGAGCATAAATTCTGTCTAGCCTGCCATGACACTGACCTTGATAGTGCGTATACATGGTATGACTTTCGCTTGACAACACATAACCAATGTCTTCGAGCTCTTGTTGCCTTACAATCGAACTTAAAAGCAACGCACTTTTATCACAAACACTAGTCAACTTAGATTTATCTTCTGGAAAGCAAACACAATTAAAATCACCCAGTAATATGACATGTCTTTCACAATTCAAGTACTGCTGAATATTACCAAAAAAGGCTTCCCGCTCCCGTGCTACGTTCGGAGCATAAACACATAAAGCCCTCCAAGGCATCTCTGAGAAAGTAAAATCGCAGAGGACCATTCTACCGTGCTCGGATGACGTGACGGCTTCAACTACAGCAATACTGCTACGTAAAAGAATAAGGCAGCCTCCAGACCTACCCGCCGCATGACATACACTTACGGTATATCTAGGGCGGAAAACGTTAACCATTTGCTCCGTGCATTCATCAGTTGCAATTTTTGTTTCTTGAATGGCCAATAAGTCAATATTATTTTCAATAATAATACGGTTAACTTGGCACTGCCTTCTACGCCCGCTAAGTCCACGCACGTTCAACGTCGCGACACAAAGACCAGTCGAAAAATTAGCTACCATTTACCAGGAGGAACTCTAAACCAATTACCGCACATCGTCCGTCTCACATCTGCTACGATGACTCGATGGTCTAGGGAGGCGGACCATGGTTTTCTGGACTTCATAGTCCAATGACGACGGCCGATGCACATCCTGCACACAACCCCAGTCCCCAGACCCCAACAACATTTTTTCTGACCCAGGAACGCCTCCGCTAACGCGGAGGCGTCTGGGTTGTAGAACGGCGTTTGGCTGGAACGCCGGGCTTGGGCTTGAACGCCGGTCGGCGTCCCGGGGTAGCTTTCGGAGGAGGCTCGTCATTCCCAGTCTCTTGATCCTTTTCCTCTAGCTCATCCGCCTCTTCGTGAAGCCTCTTAGCAGGTGCACTACTTGACGTTGGCATCACGGTGTCGTCAGTGTCATGCTGTTCGCCGGTCGTCACTTCTGTTGATGTGCACGTTTCTTCGGCCTCTTTTACCTCGACCTCTGTTGAGTTAGTTGGTTGCACCGTGTCATCCCATGGGTCTTTCCAGCCGTCCGATGGCTTGTCTTCATTAACAGTCGTTGCCTTCTTGAGGGGCGTTAACACCGAGGGCTGGATCTCTTTCCCTTCACCTGCGGCTTCCACTGCGTCGACCACGTCCATCAAGTGATCTGTGACATCTTCCTTCATTGCCGGGCCTGTCACTGTGGCATAGGTTCGGACGCACTGGGTCTCGTCGTGGCCGAAACGACGACAAAGCCCACAGCGTGGTACACGGCACTCGCGTCGTATGTGCCCGATGCCACGGCATCGGAGGCAGAGGGGAGCTCTGCCAGGGACGTGCACGAGCGCAACATCTTCCGCCACTCGCAGCTGGTGGGGCAAGTCTTCAGCGGTGACGCCTGCCTTCACCTTAATAGTGACAGTACGGGTGGTTGACCCTTTGTCAACGCATCCTTGTACCCGTCACCTGTCCCTGGTGATCTCAGTCACCTTTCCAAAAGGCGACAAGGCAGTGCGAACGTCGTCGTCAGGTACACCGTGAAGGAGCCAGTAGAGCTTGATGCGGACGCCTCTGTCACACGGGTCGACGACCACACAGCGGTGGTCCTTGACATCAAACGCGTCTGCAGCGATAATCCTCTTTTTCCCTTCTTCGTCCTTGAAAGTCACCGCCCACAGATGGTTCATTTGATATGCACCCAGCGCAACCACTTCCGGCATGAGAGACAGCCGTGTAAGAGCGTCTCGAAAATGTTCCACTCTGTAAGGCCTCGCCTTAACGTCACCATGTAAAAAAACCGTATGCAGAACGGACGCACCTGTTGGCAGCGTTGGTAGAATCATTTGGTAGTCCTGACCTGGTTTTTCAGTTGACCTGATACCGCGGCCCACAAGGGCCGCTGAAGCCGCTCGCGAAGAGCCCGACATTCCGCGTCCGCTCACCTCGGTGGCTGAAGAGGAAGTCTCAGCCACGAGCTCGATGCTTCAAAGCGGTACAAAAGCGTCTCTAGTGAATGCGGTGTTGCCTTAGAAACGAGCTCTTGACTCAGGCGTCCGTCGCTTGCTCAGGCGCACATTTCGTTGCCGCGCCGAACGCGGCGCTGCTTGACGCTCACCGCGTCCGATGCGGGGCGCGTAGTCGCTGCGCCGTAGCCCACTGTTTACACTCCTTGGCGGGTCGACGGGAACGCTGTCGCGTTCCACTCTTGAAAGCGAAGCTTAAGCGTCCTCCAATATTTTTATTTATTTATTTATTTATTTATTTATTTATTTATTTATTTATTTATTTATTTATTTATTTATTTATTATACCTTCAAGGTATGGTTGTACATTGCAGACCCTGCTTATATATACCTGCTTATATACCCTACTTTGTTGGATATGGCTAGGAGTATAGCCCTTGAGAAATATTCTACTTGCCGCATTGTAATCGCGGACAATACTGATCGTGGTGACCTGTGCAGGTCGTTTGAACATGTTTTGTGCCGTTGAACATGTTTTGTGCTACTGTTCTCGATGCAGAGTACGAACACGATTGATCGCAACTGCACGCTAGGTCGCGTTGATGACAGACCATTGTCAGAACACAACATTCTGGAATAACAACCTCGTAAATAGTTGAAGCAGAGGGCTACGAAAGCATTGTTACAATTCTCAAGAACAACGAAACTGCACAACCGACTTTAGCCTTCACAAGTGTTAGCTGCCCTCCACTGCTGTGATCGTTTGCATGTGCTCTCTCTCCCTCCCCCCCCTCTCTCTCTCTCTCTTTCTAGTTTCTCCTTGTCTTTCTGCCTCCCCTTCCCCCGTCTCCCATTGTACATTGACAAACCAGTTCTTCTGTTGTTGTTGTTGTCCTGGTTAACCTCCATGCATTTTTCATTTCTTTCGTCTCTTTTTTCCACTTCCTACGCCAGTCTCATGAGTGTATTCGGATATAACGTGCGCACCAAAAACTGCAGCGCTGCTACACATGTGGCGTGCCCTCTTCACTCCTATGGAAACAGCTATAGAGTGTACATGGTGTAAATAGCGCGCATCCATAATTCCAAGAAGTTAAAGTGTTAGACATATCCATGTGGAAGCGAAAGCGCTCCCCTTTGGGCTGTTGCGAGTACAGGTACATACTGGCGCGAGCTGCTCCTTTACTCAGTGAGACGAGTAGTTGTTCACCAGGGTTTCAGGGTTTCACAATAGTCTAGAGCGCATTATAGCGACGCCCAGTAAGCTCTGCGCCTGAACACCCTCCCTCAGGTGGCTCTTACCATTAGCATATAATGGTGTTTTCGTTTAAAATAAAACAGAATGAGAAAAAAGAACATGAACCATGCGTATACCATCACAAGTTAAGGACAGCGCAAAGAGCGATGGAACGAAAAATGTTAGGCGTAACGTTAAGAAACAGTAAGAGAGTTGTGTGGATCAGCGAGCAAACGGCGATAGCCGATATCCTAGTTGGCATTAAGAGAGAAAAATGGAGCTGGGCAGGCCACGTAACGCGCAGGGCAGATAACCGGTCGACCATTAGAGTTTCGGAATGGGTGCCAAGGGAAGGGAAGCGCGGTCGAGGGCGGCAGAAGATTAGGTGGAGTTATGAAATTGAAAAATTTGCAGCCATAAGTTGGAATCAGCTAGAGCAAGGGTTGATCGAATTTGAGATGGCTGGGAGAGACCTTCGTCCTGCAGTGAACATAAAAATATGATCATGATGATGATGGTGGTGGTGGTGGTCTTGGTGGTGGTGGTGGTGATGATGATGATGCAATCAATTCTCTTAATTCTTGAGCCACCAGTAAACGCCACGCCTTCAACTTTGTAGAAGGGCCACGTTTGATTTTCTCAGTTTGCAACGTGCGTCCTTGTCGCGCGAAAACGTTCTCACTTACGACATGGTTTTTTTTCTGCGCGCCAAACGCTTGCTCAAAACATAAGCGCTCTATTGGAATCCACCCCTTTAAGAAAAAAAAAAGGTAATTCTTGTAAGTATAAAAGATACAGGTTCATTCCTCTCTACTATCCACGCCCCCACTGCGCGACTTAAGCATACATTCATGTTTTCGTTCTTTAAATATTTGTTTTTCCCGGTGTCGTCTACGTTTATTCGCTTAATACGATATTCCTCGGCCTTTTGATCGTTTCAAGGGCGGACACTCGAGCAGCGCACGCTTCCGGAAACCTTGCATGCGTGCCCGCCACCGTTGTGTCATCGCTCCCACTCGACGAGATTCGATTTCCGAGTCGCTCTCGCTTCATACGACGCGGAAGCTCTCTCCCTCTCCTTTTTTTTCTTTCTCCCGTTTTCGCAGCCATCTCTTTCTGTTTACTTACCATTCCGCCGCGGTCTTCTCGCGCCTCTTTCACTGCCTCATCCGTTCCGTCTCCAACAAAGGCTCGCCCGACGCTGCCTCTTTCCCAGCGACTCCAGCCAAGTGGCCGGTACTATACGAAGCGCGCAACAATCGCTCTGAAAGGCACCTCCTCTCCAGCTGGTGTGCTTGCCGGCTGGGCACACGGGAGTAGATAGCCGAGCATCTCACAGACCGGCCCCTCCCTTCACCTCAGCCTGTTGCGTTTTGTACGTCGTGGGGTTTTGTACTTCTTGCGCAGTTTGTTTCTTGCTGCTTTAATGCACAGTTCCGTGGGATGCGTTGATTCCCCCCCCCCTCCCCCTCCATGTATAGTTTGCACCTTCGTGTGTATATATATATATATATATATATATACACTCCCGTTTCGTTGATTTATTATTTTCTTCTTATTCTTTTTAGTATTGTCGGTTTTACTCAGCCTACCACGCTTCTTCAGGCAGTCTGCGCATAGAGGAAGAAGAAGAAAGTGCGTGTCACATACAAACCTGTCTTTCCGCGTTCCGGTCACTGATAACGGCTCCACAGAATACCGGCGTTCGGTAATGTACATCCCTCTCGAACACGTTTCTTTGCGTGACAATTTCCTTTTTCTCCAAACGCGAAACAATGAGAAAGTTGTGAAGAAAGAAAAAAAAGAAGAAAGAATGTGTGCCTTTGCACTCCTAGCATGGCCAATGCAGGTGCTTGTGCTTTCTCCATCTTTTCCTTCTTTCCTGTTTCTTTTTTTTTTCCTAAATGGCGAGAAAAGATGCGCCAGCACAAGCACGTGCGAGTGCTCGCTCTTGTGTTAGTGCGTATGTCAAGGCTTGTGCGTGCGTCCGTTTCTAGAATAGGGTGGAGGGGGGTGTTGGTAGAGGGTATATGCGTCGAGCCCTTAAGAAATAAAGAATACGAAGTGGTTTCATTGGATGCCAGGAACAAATAAAACTACTTCTAGGGGGTTCCAGCCGGTTGAATGCAGTGCGTGCGTTCCGTAACTTCCGGACTACAGCCCGCATGCAGGGTATCTTGGATAAATCTTCACTAAATGTGTGAAAACTGCGGATATAATTCTAATTGCTTGGTGCACTACAGAGTCCGTAAGAATGAGTCTTTTTTTTTGTGTGTGTGCAGTGCAAAACTGGCGAGACACATCCAAGAGCGTATAATGCGATGACCACATGGTTTAATCATCGAAGCTAAGCGCATGATGTGTAGAACTGAGGGAACAGCTATCACGTTTCGTAGTGCTCAAGTCAAACATGCGATACAGCATTGGCAGGACAGAAAATACAACGACGTGTCTAGACGTCCGCTACAGTTTAATCGGTGAAGCTACGCGCATTCTCCGCAAACTGAGCGTTACGCAGGCCCGTTTATTAGAAACTGGAAAATACGCTTCCTCGCTTTGTTCTTAATGTGGCGAGGTTGGTGATCTAGAACACTTCGTCTGATTGTTCCCGCAATTCGACGAGGGAACAAATGCAGTAATTCGCGGTCTACAAAAGAGGGGACTTCTGCATGCAAGTTTTCAAGACCTGTAGTGTTCAAGGAAGGACTCAGAATAATCGGGAGAAAAGTTATACACCTGTATTACCTTCCTCTTAGACATCGAGTTGACTAACGGTTTGTAAAGCACCATTGGTAATATCGTAAAAGGTGCGCAGGCGAAAGGACGGCCGGCCAAGCCGGCCAAGTCCGCCAGACTAACACCGCTTGTTGCAACATACCACTATCACCGCCGTCGCGTTATAACTCACTGAACAATTATAAGTTGCGCGTTCTTTTGCACACGTAGCTGATAAAGACAACACTGTAGAGTTATGTTCTTAAACACTAAAAAAAAAAAATACATTTTCCAGCGCTCAGAGCGTGCAGCCAGCCATCATTACCGCCAGCGATATCGAAAACAGAAACGTTGTGTAGTTTATGCCGCGCACCTGTAGATATTCGCCCAACATAATTCAGCGCTTAAACTGTAGCATTCTCCGCGGTCTGTAGTGAGAAAAATGCGGTATTTCGGCGCGTTTTGTCTCTCGCGCGCGGGCATCCGAGACGCGGGGTCTGTCGGGGAAGAATCAGCGTAAAAAAACGAACGCCCGCAGTTGTGGTGCTGCAGAGGCGTCGGCCCATTTGCCCTGAGGGATCGGGCCTTTTGTGCCGCTATATATATCGACTTCGCGCGCTTCGTATTTGCTTTATCTTTCTCGTTTCCCCTCCCCCCCCCCCCCCCCCCTTGACGACATTGCGCATTGGAGGGCTTTGTTCGGGCCAAAGCGGAAAGTTTCGTTGTCTACTGGACTCTTGATTATTTAAATGCGGAAGTGTGATAAACTGAATAATATACGTGCTGCTCGGTTTGTTGGCTTATGGGTCAAGCTCAATAACAGCTCAAAATTAGATATGAACGACTGTGCTGGCTTAGCGGTTTTTTTCTTTTTCACGCTTCTAAGCCTGAAGGTTTGCGCGGCGGCTAAATTTCAATGAAGGCGCAAGGCAAAAAAAAAAAAAAAGAAAAGCACCCGTGTTCTGTGTATATATGGGGCGCATTAAAGACCCCTGGCGGTCAAAATTAATCCGGATTTCCCCACTATACGGCGTGCCTCATAATCATATCATGGTTCTGGCGTGTAAAACCACAGAATTTAATTTTTTTAGAGTTAGATACGGACGAGATGGCCCGGCGCCATCCCTCTCGTGCATGGTTTCCATTCCGCTATCGTTCTGCTTGGGTGCAGTAAAGTGCGTATTAAGATTAAAACTCGGGAGATCAGGATTTCATCCACAGCCATAGGTTGCGCGAGGCTGGCATACTCTAAGTTATGGGGTTTTACGTGCCAAAACCACTTTCTGATTATGAGACGCGCCGTAGTGGAGGACTCCAGAAATTTCGACCCCCTGGAGTTCTTTAACGTGCACCTAAATCTAAGTACTCGGGTGTTTTCGCATTTCGCCCCCATCGAAATGCGGCCGCCGTGGCCGGGATTCGATCCCGCGACCTCGTGCTCAGCAGCCCAACACCATAGCCACTGAGCAACCACTGCGGGTTCTGGCATACTCTAGAAAACTTAAGCAATAGCTCACGGATGCGTAGGCAGTCGCCGTAATTGCGCTAATAAATAATGTTTCATCAACTTGTACTATGCCGTATTCGGCTAGTGCCATTTCTCGCTAAGTATGGACAGCTGGGCTAGTTGGTTGTGATCAAGCAATCCCACACCTACAGCGTGGTATTGCTTTCAATAGAATGCTGCACAGACGAGCCACGCATCTTGTTAACAGGATTACAAAAAGAAAACAGGGAAAAGAAATTATTTCATGCCACTTTTAACTTGTGGTACGCCACACCACTTCAGTGGAGTTGTACTAAGCCTAGCGCAGCGTGACCTCCTTAAGGGCCCCTCGAGAGTATTAACGAATCCCAGAGACACGCTGTATTCGGACAGATTCCTTGAGCGACGTCTAGTGCACCGACCAATCAACCATCCGCGCGCAGCCAACCACCTTTAAGGACTGCTGGCCGTGTTCCGGACAGTTCCAGCGTTCGTTAGACGCCATGGCAACTTCTCCGCCGAGTGAGCCACTCGGCTTCGAAGCCGGAAGACCGACGCTCTAGCAGAACAGGCAAGGCCCGCTCCTGAGTTGCGAACAACCTGGACGCATATCAACTCCACCGGTGCGCGTGCGCGGAGCCCTTACCCTTAATTGACAGGATACGGACCCTCTGCATCACAAGCACCTCCCGTCGCCATTCCACGCATGCAAATCGACACTCCATGAAGTGAAGAAGCGGTGACGATGACGCTGGTGACTGTTACAGAGGATAATGGTGCTTATATCTCTATTGAGTTACATCTATGCGGGTCCACCGAGTGGTTCACTTGTTTTGTCATCACCGTCATCCTTAAAATTCTTATTATGAGCTCGGCAGAATGAAGGACCCTTTTCGGTTTCCACTGTCTCGCACCGGCTGATCCCATCTTGTGTCTCCAATATTCCCGATTTCATCGCACCACATAACCCTCTGCCATGACCGACATTGTTCCCTTTCCCTTGGCATCCGCTCCTGACCGTGACTACTTGGTGCTGCTGCTGTCTAGCCGAATATGTCATACTTAAAAAAAGATATAGTATGAGGAGCCATTCTACTTTCAGAAGGTGCACGTGGTTGACCAGCGAAGCTGCTCTGGTGGTATAAATTATATTGGTATAGAGTTTTGTTTGTACGTAACGATACCTATATTTATGTATATGTAATTTCTGGGAAATACAAAGAAATACGCGATCATTTGTTGTCTTGTCTCGCTTCTCTTCATTTTATCTCTATCTTGTCACGCAAGTGACCATGGGCCTGTGGTCGCTGTGATACACCCGCCAATGGCTCTATGACGACGCCGGCTAATAAGTTCTTAAGAACTTATTAATAACAACTGACGCTAGCCAATTGGCTAGCGTCAAATCTGTGCACGACCGTTGACGCGTAGTCGTGGACATTTTGGGGTCACTGTAAAGACTGAACTGTTCGAGCCCAAAGGACAGCAGCCTAAGGATGCCCGAAAGAAGCAGGTGTTGTCGACGCAGCTGCGATGGAGCGCCGTTTAGACACAGGTGGCCGTTAAAGCAAACCTCGACGCGAGCGACGATATGCGTTGACTCGGGCACAGTCCAAAGGCGTGCACGAAACAAATCACGTTTGTTTGTAATTTGCGATTGAGCATACTTCCTAGTTAATTAGCTGAAGGAAACTTGGAATGACTAGAGTTTTATTCTAGCAAACAAACATGGGGGCTGTCCGTTTCCCTTCCGTATAGAAGCCCATATATTGACAGCAGACGGGAATTCCACAATATTTACCACTTCACTGTGAACTACGTAATTCCGGAAAGTAAATGAAACCCGGCGTAATGTTAGTCATTTTAGCGGCTAATTGTCATATAACTTGTTTCGGGATAGTTTCGATAAAACGAGAGTTACAGCCGTTTTCTGCAACCATATACTGCTTCCGTAGATGCCAATGTATTGACAGCAGACGGGGAATTCTGTAACGATAACAACTTTACTGTGAACTAACTAATTATGGCCAGTAAATGAAACTCTGAGAATTCATATATTGTGCAAATAACCTATGACGATCAGCAAAAGCCGCATGGGGCGGATAAATCAACGGATCTCTTAGACATGAAAGCTTTACGAAAAGGC
The DNA here is from genome assembly GCF_038994185.2 of Dermacentor albipictus. Lineage (NCBI taxonomy): Eukaryota > Metazoa > Arthropoda > Arachnida > Ixodida > Ixodidae > Dermacentor > Dermacentor albipictus. Next base: position 136,090,989 of record NC_091822.1, read on the forward strand.
CTTTGCAATTAACTACTGACATACCTAGCACATATTTTCTAGTAACAACACTAGAAAAGATAACGCGGACAAATCCCTAACATCTGCACATGCCGCGATTCTCTCTTTATAAGCCTACATAGATAGATGCTTGCTTGTATAGATCTTGCAAACGTATTCGGGAACCTAATACGTGACTAGATGCTAGCACTGGACACTTCAACGGAATTCATGCTTGTCACTGGCTCTCCTCCCTATCAGCAAGAAACAAGTGGCAAAATACGTCACCGTTGAGTCTCATCTTAATCTGAGGTCGAAGAATTAGGTATGTTTTGTTGTAATTATTGAGATCGGCTGTTTGTTTTTACGCTGTTAGTATTGCAGACACGGCGCCTATAGCCCTAAAACTGATTTGATTTCACAGTTAGCTGATGGCGCCACACCATTTACGTAGTGTATTTATTTATTTATTTATACGGCCTATAAAACTACTATCGTTGCTTCGTATAACTGTCTACCAATTTGCTATCGTTATCGATGCTACACCTTTCGCGCGAAACTGCGACTTTTTTATTGAAACTGTTTCTTCTCTGCCTTCCTGCAATGTCCCCTTGCGTATATATGTTGCTCTGATAAGATTTGCAATCAATTGCAAGAAATGGTCGTCTTTGTTGTGCGTGATATGTCAGTAACCTTTATGGGATTTTTCCCCAACTACCACTAGCGCCGTCTATTTCTCAACGTCCTTATGTCGTGTTCTGCTCTCACTGCAATGGATCGGTTTCTCACTCGATTTTCTAACCGCACGCATAAATTTCTAACGTCGTCCTAAAATTTTCACTGTGGCGAATAGTGAAGGCTCTCACTCTAATGTCCCATAAAGAATTTGCACCTAGCACATCCTGCAGTCGTTTCAGCAAAGCGTTCATAAGTGATTATTCGTAAAAAATAATAACATATACAGTTGCTGTATACTGCAAACAAAAAAGAGATTTCAGAAGCACTTATACATTCAAGGAGTTCTGGTAAAGCTGCTTTATATCCTTCCTCTGCGCGCATCTTCTGCAATTCTACGTTGTATCTATATGATCCGCTGTTGTAACAATAACAATCCTGAATCTGCATCTCCGTAGTTTACTTTAAAGATAAATGCTTACTTTCTGCCTTGCACAAACTATTAGCAAGCATCACAGATTAACTACTATATGTATAGCAATATAGTGGCACGTCCTTGCATTTTCCTTACGCAAAATGTGCGTGTTCGCATGGTGCACGGAATTCAAGGGGAAGGTATTCAATAGCTGCAAAAACAGAGAACGCGAGGAGGCAAAACACTGCAAATACCAACCTTCTGTAATGAATGTTTCTTCCGGGCATGCTTAATTCTGAGATTATGTGGATACAGTTATCTGTCTTGGTCGTTAAATACAGCTGTGCCGCGGTTTTGGTGCAAGTGGCGTCGGCGTCGGCGCACAAGCTAGTGCCATTGACATTGCTGCTCACTCTGTTTTCCGTTTCCTTTGATTACCCCTACCTCCTTCCTTTTTTGCTCTTCCGAGCTGCGCTACAATCCTAAAACAGTCTTGACATTGCAACTTCGCCTACAATGCGAAACAGTGATGTGATAGCTGGCGCAATACTGCGTGGTAAGAGAACCTGATACAGGTTGGAGTGAAAACATTCGCAGATGTGCGCGAGCAGCTTGTTCGGAAGAGTTCGGAAGAACAGGAAGCTGCAGCAGAGGCGTGTAGTGGTTTAGTTATGTATTGGACACGCTCACAGCATTCTCTCCCAACAAATCACGCGCCTCAGCGATATCAGCATTGTTTTTTTTTCTTTGTTCGTTTGTTTGTTCGAGCGTTAGCTCATTTGGCTTAGGAATTCCCGAGGAGTAGCGGGCACACTACGGGTACATCTTTTGCGCGCATGTGAACATCTTACGCTGTTTTGTTTATTTGTTTCTTTCGCTTGTGACTGAGACATATAGGCCTAAAAAATACTAGATAAGGACGACATTCATCCCATCGTAGACAAGCAAAATAAACTGACAGTTGCCGCATTTCAACGTCGCCTCTACCTTCGTACTTACGTCCAAATTGAAAACACGAAGTTCTCCGACAAGGCCGGAAGGATGAAATGCTCCTGCGCTCGACTTCATCTAAATTTCACGATCGTGGTATAGCCCCCAGCGACCCTGCATCGCTGATCCGCATCTAAAACAAACCGCCGTTTTTCTTCGCATCCAAAACTCGCCAACTGAAGGGCGAATCATTCGCACGTCCTTCATATAGACGTGTCTATACGACGCAGCCGTCTTTAAGCGCGTTTCCTCGGACGGGTTGTCTGACAAGTTATCTCAGCCGGCTATAGCTGATCCTTCCACCTGGCGCTATCTTCGAAACTCGCGACCAGATGGAGAGATGTAACTTTTATGCTTCTCCTGCCCTCTACGTAAACAACTCTCCAAACAGATCTACCCCAGTTCTATAGCGAACACACGAGACGGAAGTAGTTTCTCAGGAGGCATGCAGCTTCGTTTCTGAAGCGTGAATACCAGCATCGGGGGCTCTCCAACAGCTGAATTGACGACGCAACACATCCATCCCGTCGGCTTGACACGATCATATGAAACCTGTCAGGGCGGTTTGAGTTTCATCTAAAGCCTCTTCTTTGAGCGATTGCCGACGGGATTAGACCAGATGGGCTGCTCGTAAGCGCTCGCGCGTTTCCTGCCAGCTGGGCTTCGATGTCAGCCTCGATATCTGCACGCCTTTTAACGAGCGTCTGCTGTCACAGAAATTTTGAGTTGCGCGTGATTTTGATCTCTTTAGTTATTCTCCTACCTCAATCTCTCTCAAGCTCTGTTCTGACTGCCTCTTCTGGAAACACACAATGGTCTGCCCCTTCCACTCCCTCCCCCCATACTTGAGTTGAGAGTGATGTGTTTCTTCTTCCAGAAAATAGGCCTCGTTCGCTTGCATGTGATGCGCGAGAAGACTTCTTGTTCAGTCACAAATGCAGCCTTTCCTGATACGTTGCCTCAGACACGTCAGCTACGAAACAGAAACACAAGCGCCCGCGTGTCTTTAGGAATTTACATGCCTCTGACTTGAGCGGCAAAGCCTTAAGTTTTACGAAAGGCGCGCGAGTGGAGATTGGTCGCGTTGTGATTGAAAGGGATGCGTCTCTACAAGTCGTATAGGGCACCGCGAATTTCTGCACGTCCTATTTATCCCGTCCTCCGGGAACGGAATACGATACGTCTGTATCGAATGATCGCGCCAAAATCTGTTAGGCTGAGTGCACAGAGGGTAAAAGAAAATAAAGCCGAACTGCCTTCACACGTGTTTGTTAGTATGTCTTTTTCGTGCGCGTGTAACATGTTTACTGGAAGCTGTCAGAATTGGGCCCCAATAACTGCGTTATACGTGCTTCGTTTCACAATAGATATGGTATACACTGGAGTGGATGCTACGCCAGACGTGCACTAAGGCTCGAAACTGATCTCCAAACAAAGCAGGTGACGCCCTGACGTCCGGAATGTCGGGGAAAGGTTAAAGGGGCAGAGAAGGGGGAGAGAAGGGGAGAGGCGAGGGAGAATGGGTGTGACACGCAGCGCAGGAGGATCTGCAATCGCATGGCTGTACTCCTCCTCCTCGACTGACGGCAGAGCTGCAGCTTCAATTCCTGCACAGCATTATTGTGAAGCGGAGTATGCATATATATATATATGTATATATATATACAAAAGAACAATCTGTAATACATCGCAATATCAGCTGCTCAGCAGATGACAACAGCTATGTACTTACTACACACCTTTTTCGCATCTTGTCACCTATCGGAATCTGTTTGTGTGAGCCTGATTGCGAAGTTACCTTCGCTGTCAATGTCTTTCTTTTTAATCTACCGTATAGATATAGTATGTGCATGTCTTTTCAATATCACAATACTCGGTCTTTTTTTCTTTACGTTCAAATATTAGTTTGTTTTATTTCTTAGCGTTTAACTAATCGGTTCTGTACATGTATTAGAACTATCTGCCGATGGCCCGGCTTCGCACACAAGCAATGTTGCTTATGCGGTCTGAATATTTAACTATGAAATGCATGAATGTGATAAAGATTATTATTATTATTATTATTATTATTATTAGTAGTAGTAGTAGTAGTAGTAGTAGTAGTAGTAGTAGTAGTAGTAGTAGTATTAGTAGTAGTAGTAGTTTTCTTTTCCACTAGAAGTAGCTGCTAACCTACCGTTTTTCTCCCTCTTCCGTTTATAACAGATAGGCCATTGCATGTTCTTTGCCATGTGCGATTGTATGTGGTAACGAAGCTTCCCTCTGAAAGGAAGCGATGCATGGAGACCTCATTGGTTGCGCCGTGCTAGTGTCCGGCATGTCTCTGACCTCTGTAATTGACCAGTCCAAGATACCCTATAATAATGTCACAGATCTCATCCGATTTTACCTACAAAAAGGCCTCCGGCTCCATCCGCCCACCCATGTTGGAGAGAGAACGATTATATATATATATATATATATATATATATATATATATATATATATATATATATATATATATATATATATATATATATATATATATATATATATATATATATATATATATATATATATATATATATATATATATATATATATATATATATATATATATATATATATATATATATATATATATATATGTATATATAGGAGGGGGGGTATTTTGTTATCCGCCACACTCAGCGCTTTGCCTGAAGATATAACTCATGCGTTGTCTCCGATTTTGGGCTCTGGAGCGATGGTTAAAGGTGGCAGCTTCCGTCTTCATCCGTTACGATCAACCTTCAGTTATTGATTTCTTTGTTTCTCCGGATATATTCATATCCCTTAATACGTCCGGAGCCTCTGGCTTCAGTTAACGGTGCAGGCTATTGTTGCACGTCGGCTAACAAAAATTGCGTTGAGGAAAAAAACACAGCACACGCTGTCATCATCATCATAATCATCAGCCTATTTTATGTCCACAGCAGGACGAAGGTCTCTCCTTGCGATCCCCAATTACCCTTGTCCTGCGCCAACCGATTACAACTAGCGCCTGCGAATTTCCTAATTTCATTGGCCCACCTAATCCTCTGCCGTTCGCGACAGCGTTTCCCTTCTCTTGGTACCCATTCTGCAGCCGTAATGGTCCGACGGCTATCTAACCTGCGCATTACATGTCCTGCCCAGCGCCATTTTTTTCTTTTAATGTCAATTAGAATATCAGCTATACCCCTTTGCTCTCTGATCCAAACCGCTATTTTCCTGTCTCTTAACGTTATGCCAAGCATTCTTCTTTCCAAAGCTCTTTGCGTGGTCCTTAACTTGTTCTCAAGCCTCTTTGTCAGCCTCCAAGTCTCTGCCCCCTATGTCAGAACCGGTGAAATGCCCTGATTGTATACCTTCTTTTTCAATGATAATAGTAAGCTTCCAGTCAAGAGCTGACAATGCCTGCCGTATGCGATCCAACGCATTATTATTCTCTGCCAATGGAAACGGACCCTTGTAACGTTTAAAACCCGATTCATCTCGAGTGGAGCAAGCCAAGCAGGCCTCTTTGAGGAACTATCATGCATTGTTTGGGATATCATTGGCCTTAGTGAGGTGAGAAGAACTGGTGAGGCTTATACAGGGGTGACAAATCGCCACGTTCTCTTCTGTAGAGGAATACAAGATAAGACGCAATTCAGAGTAGGATTCCTAATCCATAAACGCATAGCTCGCAACATTGACGAATTTCACAGCATTAATGAGAGGGTAGCAGTAGTCGTAATAAAGCTGAATACGAGGTATAAAATAAAGGTAATACAAACCTATGCTCCAACCTCCAGCCACTATGATGAAGAAATAGAACAGTTTTATGGAGATGTTGAATTAGCAATGTTAAAAGTGCGAATGCAGTATACTGTAGTCATGGGCGACTTCAATGCGAAAGTGGGGAAAAAGCAGGCTGGTAAACAAGCAATTAGCAACTGCGGCGTCGATTCTAGGAGCACTCAAGGAGACATGTTGCTAGAATTCGCGGAAAGGAATAAGCTGCGAATAATGAACAGCTTCTTCAGGAAGCTTTGGAACAAAAAGCGGACCTGGAAAAGCCCTAATGGTGACACAAGAAATGAAATTTATTTAATACTTTCTCCCGATACCAGCATAGTGCAGGGTGTAGAAGTGTTAGGTAGGGTAAAGTTCAGTGATCATAGGTTATTGAGGGCTAGGATTCAACTCAATTTGAAAAGAGAAAGTGTAAAATTTGTAAAGAATAAGCAGCCCATTGCAACCTAGACGCAATAAGGGTAAAAGCAGACAGATTCAGTCTGGTACTTGCCTTAGAACAGAGAAATGAGGATGACATAGAGGCAGTGAATCAAACCGTAAATAGGCTGGCTTCAGAAGCAACAAACGTAGGTAAGGCACCAAGGCAACCAGTAGGCAAGCTCTTCCAAGTAACAAAAGACCTAATAAAGAAACGACAAAGAATGAAAGTGTCCAATTTAAGAGATAATACAGAATTCGCAGAAGTGTCAAAACTGATCAACATTGCGAAAACAAGGAATATTCGAAATTATAATGTGAGAAAGACTGAAGAAGCAGTAAAAAATGAACGAAGCCTGAAATCAGTGAGAAGGAAAGTTGGCGTCGGTCAAACCAAGATGTATGCACTGAAAGGTAAGCAGGGTAATATCATCAGCAATTTCGAAGATATAGTAAAAGCAGCGGAAGAATTCTATACTGATCTGTACAGTACCCAAAGCAGCCATGATAACTCCATTAGAAGTAGTAATGACTAGGTTACAGAGGCTGCTTCTATAACTAGCGATGAAGTTAGAAGGGCCTTGAAAGATATGAAATGAGGAAAAGTGGCAGGGGAAGATGGAATACCAGCCGATTTATTCCAAAATGGAGGAGACAATGCCTGAAAGACTGGCGGCCCTTTATACGAACTGTCTGTCGACTTCAAGGATCCCAGAGAAATGGAAGAATGCCAGCATTATACTAATCCACAAAAAGGGAGACGTTAAAGAATTGAAAAATTATAGGCCTATTTGCTTGCTTCATGTATTATATAATATATTCACCAATGTTGAATTCCAATGGCAGATCCAGATCAAGTTTTTCTGCTCTGTATGGAGCAGTCCTATTCCAATGGCAGAATGAGAGCGTGAGCTGTGTGTTCCAATGGCAGATTGGGATCAGCCGCTGATCCCGGATTGCTCCGTGGAGCAAAAATATTTGCTCTGCCGAAATCGGCAGATTTGACCGGAAGTCCTCGTGACGTATTTCCTTCACCCGCCTCTGCTTCCTGTCACGGTCGCCTGTTTCCGGTCGCGGGCAGCTATGGACGACTTGGGAAACTTGGACGCCGCTTCCCGCCGTGCGATTTTGTTCGCGCTCCTAGACTGCTCCGACTCGGACAGTACAATTTCCAAGTCGAGTGATGATTCTTCTGACATGGACAGTGAAATGGGGTGGTGGGTTGCGCTTCCAAGCGCTTGTTCCTGTCTCTATTCTAGCGCCCTCTCACTTGATTTTCCTGTACTAAGTGTCCCCGCGGGAGCGCACGCATTCCCTTCGCAGATATGGTGTGAGCAGATGAGAGCGATCTCAGTCGGAGCGACGCACTCCGTTCGTGATTCAGCCGAGCGCTCGCGATCTACCATTGGAATTCAACACAAGATAATAGAATAAGAGCACCACTGGACCACCACCCATTCTTACACTCTCCCTGTTAAAGCCCTCAATCATTTGTTGTAACTCGTCTCCAGTGTTACTGAACAGGAGAATGCCATCTCCAAATCGAATGTTGCTGAGATATTCGCCGTTGATCCTCACTCCTAAGTCTTCCCAGTTTGATAGCTTGAATACTTCTTCCAAGCATGCAGTCAGTAGCATCGGAGAGATTCTTTCTCCTTGTCTGACCCCTTTCTTTATAGGTATCTTCCAATTTTTTCTAGGGGAGAATTGAGGTAGATGTGGAATCTCTAGATATTTTCCAAGATATTTACGTAAGCGTCCTGTACTCCTTAATTATGTAATGCCTCTATAACTGTTGGTACCTCTAGTGAACCACATGCCTTTTCGTAATCTATAAAAGCCATATATAGCCTGATTATATTCTGCGGATTTCTCGATTACCTGATTGTCCGGATACCCGCGAGAACATATTCAGTCGTTACATTTGCTACTTATACCGTGTTATACGTAAGTATTGATTCACTTGCCATATGTTGTACGTCCGGCTGCCCCATGCACTCGTTTAGGTTTCTCAGAAGTGGTGTAGGCGGCCGTGGTGTTTACCGCTACCATCGTTACAGTCACCAGTCTGAACCAGTACTTTAGGATGCACATCGCTACCACGCAACGCTGAGATTGCGGGCTCCAACCAGCCGATCTGCGAGCAAATGATGCCTCATATTTGCCTGAAGCGTTCATCAGTGTCAATTTTGTAACTGTTAACACTGCTACAACATTCTCTCTTGTTTTATTTTGTTTGTAAAGGAAAATGTATTTTTATAATAACTAACCTCATCAAAGCTTTTCGTTATCGTTTTTTGTTGGTTTTGGCTTACATGTAATAGAAATGCAACCTATACCTGAGCAAAATTTATAGGCAATTTTATTTTGATTTCTGCAAGAAATAAAAGTCACAATTTATCTTTTGTAGGAGTGATCAAAATTCCATGCGCGCAGATTATGTATAAACCTAAACTAACGCTGACTCAAAGGACGGAAAGCAGCGTTAGGAGCAACAAAAGCTCGCTGTGATAAAATGAAGTAGAACATAAAAAATAATAGATTTGCATCATGTAGTTGAAGTGCCCTGCAGTTCTCTCCTCTGAGCCCGTTTCTTTCGTAGCGCAATATCACAGTAGCAAAACTTACTAGATACAAAAGAGGGACGCTTGTGGCGAAAAGTAGAACTCTCTTTCCTCCAACAACCACACATTTTCGAGGAGTTATGCGGGTTGGCAGAGCAAGTAAATTAAAACAAATTGCCTCCACAAAGTCGTCTTTCCCGCTCGAGAATCGGCGATAAAGCGAGCGAGATCGAGAGAGAGAGAGACAGGCTGCGGCATTACCGAGAATCAAAGACAACCACGGCGAGCGCGTTCTTTTGGATTTTGCCATCTGACCGCCCGGGCATCATCATCTCTCGCGCCACCTCTTTGAAAAAAAAAAGAAATTGTTAAGCTCGACGCGGTGCGCCGGGAGAAAAACCATCGGCGCGTGTACAATCGCGAGTAAAAGAGGCACGCGCGGAGAAGTGCTTTTTTTTTTCTCTGCCCGCATCTGCATACAAGTCGCCACGCACTCCTAGAACGCGTCTTGCGCCGCCAGCGCCGTCTGGGGAGAACAGACAGCTACAGCGAGGTGTACTTGCGCGTTCGTTTGGTTCTGATTACTTGTTTTTTTTTCTACTTCTTCTTCGGCAAGCTAGTCTCGCCTTGTTTCTTTCATCGCGCCGATATAAGCCGCTTTTCAAACGTGCCGCTACTCGAGCAGCTTAAACACGCATCGGTGGTGGCGACGAGATCGCGCGGTATTTTCGTTCCCGCGGGAGATAGTGGGTGGGTGGTCGGGGACGATGCGATCCCATCGACGCCGTATACTCGTGATCTATAGAGCAACACGCCCTTGGCGGCGGCATTCTGTGGCGCATGAGAAGAGGTAATAGAAGAAAGAAAAAAAAATGTGTCGAAGACAGTAAATTAGTAAAGGAAATGGTCATATAGGAGGAAGGGTGCGCCAATGAAAGTATGATGGAGCGAGGCAGAACTGCTATAGCAATAACGTGGAACCGCAGCAGTGAAGCGAGGAACGAAGCTTACGCGCCAGCAATCACAACTGTTATACTTCGCGTTACGGCCCGCTCGTGTTAGCGCTTTCTCGTGGCGTTCTTCGGCATCGCGACGCGCATAACAAGCCGAGCTATCACACGCCAAGGAAGAGAGACGCCTTGCCGAACCGAACGGAGGAGAGAGATAAACTGAAAAATTTTCCCGGCGTACTGTTCATTGGCGCAAGAACAAATAGGCGTACGTCGAAACGAGAAAAAGAGGAGGAAGGAGTAAGAAGTACCCCGTGGATGGCGTTGGCTGCGAGGACGACGACGAAGGTCCAGGATGCAAAGGAGGCGGACGGGCCTGATTTGATCGGCGGTGGCGGAGCTCTTGGCTTTGAGCGGAAAGTGGGTTATGCGTGCCCCTCAGGGAGACGGGGCGAGGGGGGGGGGGGGCGCAGCGCTTAGGGAGCGTGAAATGTGCTGATCGCGCCCAAAGTTCTTGAGCTTGCTCACGGGCACCTGCTGCTGCTCCAGCCTCTGCGCTTGCTGACGGTCGTCCCTGTCTCTTTCTTGGTTTCGACGTTTACCCGGGTGTTCTTTCTTCCTTCCTTCCTTCCTTCCTTCCTTTCTTTTTTTTCTTTTTCCTCGGCTGTTTAAGTGACGGCCGAGGACCGTCGTCCTGATGGTTTGCAAAGCCGCGGTACGGTCGTCGTGTTCTCATTCTTTGCCTCCGTCCTGCCCTTCGCTCAGCCCATCTAGACTGCGCGTTGCTCTTTTTCTTGATTTTTTTCCCTTCTCTCTCTATTCCTCCCTCCCCTTCCTTTATTTCAGTCGCACTACAAACGAAGGAAACGCACACGTGAAACGGGAGCACAAATCAGACCTTTCTCCCTTCCCGAAATTTCTTCTTTCTTGATTTATTTTCTTTTTATTATTTATTGTTTCTTTTTATTATTGTTTCCTCTAGCGACTCCATTCTCTTATCCCCACTTTCGTCCGTCTCTTCGCGACTGCGTGCGGGCTTTGTGCCATCAGGTTTCACTTGTCTTGGCCCACGTGGTTCTTATATTTCTTCGTTTTGCTATGTTCTCTCAGAGGCCAGGGAGGCCTGCTCTCGTCTTGAATCGAATGTCTCGACGACCTTCATTTCTTTGTCCGTTTATTTTTATTCTCGTAGCTCTTTGTCACGCTTTCGTGTGCGACGCGATTCTGTGTTTTCGCTTCTTCAGAACATTGGTTTCATGTCGCGTCGATGGTGACTGCGTCTATGAATGAAAACGCTCTTCCGGCTCCCAGCTCCTTTCTCTCGTTTTTTTCTTTGTTTTTTTGCGTCTTTCTTTTTTTATTGCAGTGTCATGTTGCGCTTGCTTTTCACTCAGAGGTCGAATAGCAGGTGCTTTCCTGCGTAAATTAGGTGCACATCAGATGCGCGCACGTGAACCTTTTTCTGTTTCGTATTAAAGAATGACGGCGCGTGATGCTTATTCTTTCCCGCAGTGGTAGTTTGATTTTAGAACGTCCCAACTTGTAAATTGCCTCGACTGGCTCATCGAATGAAGAAGCCGCTTTGCGCTTGCGTTATTATCACTAAGCAATTTTAATGTGTCGTTACGATAGCTTTGGGAATCTGTGGAAACTGGTATGCGAATACACTTCGGGACTGGATGGCTTGAACAATGTGTTGGCCAGGTGAAGGCGCTCGAGTATTCTCGTTGAGATCGAGTGCAAATAATATCTTAGATGATGCATTATCTCGTTGCTTATCATTAAACTCTACAAAAAATAGCATTTGGCTTGTAATAAACTTTCTTTCCCAATACTGTGGCTAGAAAATCGTGCGCCGCATTCACAAGGAGTTCTTACACGCCATGTATAATTGCTAATAAGAAAAAATTTTGCCCGGTCTTGACGCTGGACATGTTATTAGCGATGGCGACTGGCCACTGGCTGAGAACGCTTACGGCAGAAAAGCATCGTGAATTCGGCCCCAGAGTTCGAAACAAGGGCAGCGAAATTAGAAAGAAAGAAGTATTCAAATGACTTTATGACAGTTAATTAAATTTATCCTTGCTTGAAAATGGGAATGTAAGATACGAACAAAGCAACAGCTCACTAACGCAGGCACACCAAACGCGATGAAAGCTCAATACTTGCCGGGATCACAAGTAGCCGCGCCTCCTGCTGAAAATGTTTACACCCAAACGAAAAAAATAAAGGAACGTCTGTACAGCGAAGCCGCTGTGCTTTAAGCAAAGCACAGAAAGAGTAAAATAATGATACGTTACAACCGCCTGCTTCCAAACTTCTGAGTTGGCTTTTTTTGCATAGCATTGTTGTTATTGCGGCAATACATATCATTAAAGTGACAGTTGCGCGATGAACGTGTTTACTGCATGCAAAGTGCTTTATTGTGAAGCACGCATGTACTACACAAAGGCAACTGCTCTAGCGGTGCGCGTGTACACATGGAAACAGTACGTTCAGGGACATTACGTTTCGACTGACGCATTGGAAGAAAACCATCCTGCTGTTTGTGAGCCCTATGACATTGTTTCCGCCTCCTGTCCCTCTAAGCTAGCATAGACTTCTGGAAACAGCATTCTTTAATAAAGTAGCATCAACTGCATTTTTGTGAACCCTTTCTTACCTGCAGCCATTTCTGCGTCAAGTTAAACCATAATAGCGAGAAAGTAACGGAGTAGGCCCACTTTAGTTACTTTACTCCTGCATAGTGTCGCTTTAGGGAAGACAACAAATATACTTGTTGTTTGCATCCCGGCTAATTTCTAAACCCCCTCAAATGATTGAAATATAAAGCATGTAAGAGTGGAGTTGTTGAAGTAAAGTGGCGCACTTACGAATCTCGCGAAAGTTTTCGAGATAACTACGGTCGTATTTTCCTACGCACCTTATATCGTTCCTTTTTCCTTTTTTTTCTTCTTTTCTTCTTGTTTTTTCATCGACAGTATGTGAAAGCGACAATACGTTTCCCACCGTATTCTTGGTCAGGACAAAGCCAAGTTACTACTGGCTGCCGTCATCGAAAGACCGCTGAACTCAGCTTCTCGCATCGCCAATGACCATTTCCTGCCTTCATGCTAACAAAAGGAAAAGAAAAAAAGAAAGCAGGAGAAAATAACTTTAACAAAATCTGAAAATTTTGCCTTTTCGGATCTCCTAACCAGATAACGTCTCCGTACTATACCGAACGGAGACGCCAGGCCAGTTTGCATTGGATCGTATATTTGTGTGTGTAGCAAATAAGGGAATGAAGCAGTAAAGAAAAGAGACGTGGGAGGAATAGATGTTCTCACAGACGAGGCGAAAGCAGTTCGAATGCATTAAATCGCTAGTGTGTTTCCTCCGAATTAGCGGAATGACTAGCATGGCGAGCTAATGCGGTTAATGCACCGACTCCTTTCGCTCTAACTTTATACCTATACCAGGTTAGGTTCTTTCCTTTTTCTTCGTCCTTCTCGAAACTCCATTTGCACAACGATTGATTTATCGCCCCTGCATTGTGATCTTGCCGCCGTCGTACACCAATCGTCTCACGTCCTCGCACCCCCCCCCCCCCTCATTTTTTGCTCTTTTCTCTTTTACTGTGTTCCCTAGTTTTTCACCGCTTCGCTGCGATTCATCTGGATCACTGCTGTTCTCTTACTCGGCGCTGCTGTCTCCTCTAGGGCAAAATAAAACATAAAGAAACAGAAGAGTTTACCCGAAGTGACCCCCCACGTATTTTTAGGAATCGACCCTCTTTATATCTGTGCACGTTCCTTATTTTTTTCTTCCCACGACGTAATGTTGACGTCATTTTCTGTTCGATTCTGCGAAGCTCCCGCTTCTGTTCATCCCCACGCCGGTGGGGATGCGGCGAAATACGCCCGTGTGCCAAGATTTCGGCGCGCCCTACAGATCTCACGGTCGTCAAAATCAGTCCAATCTAGTCCACTTAAATTTCTTTCATATGGACGATGCGGGGTGCAAAACCTTACAATTTACACATAGGATACCGCGACGGACACCGACAAGCTTGTCTCCGAACTTGCGTCCAAAACGAGAGAGAGAGAGAGAGAGAGAGAGAGAGAGAGAGAGAGAGAGAGAGATGTTCACAGGAAGATGATGGATGCTTGAACGAAGACTAAGCCCTCTTGTCGAAACGTTGCCTTCAGCGACATTCCTTGTTCTCCCACTCTTAATCGCTGGCACTTGCGCCAAACTCTTACGTCACCATTGAAGAAGTCCCGGTCTTATCGTTCGAGCAGCATTACTGAATTTCCCCATTTTGCTAGGAACAAACTATACGTCTTCAAAGGGGCGCAGTCTTCCACTGCGGCGGTGGTCCAGGGGCGATGATTCCCTTGCGACGAATGTCCGTGGCGACCATCCTGCGTTACAACGCAAGTTTAGATTGTGCACATTAAGGGCCAGTGCTTAAAGTCAATAGCAAAAATGAATCCAACACGAGTGCTTAAGGGAACCCTACAATGCGAAGGGCACAATGACGCATCCCATACCAATGGAAAAAAATGTCCTGTCGAGTATTTCGCAGTCATGAAGGTTCGAGCAAAATACGTACCCCCGCTCTTTCTCGTTCCTCGCCAAGAAAAATAAGCCTGAAGATAAATTACGGTATAAATAAAGTCGAACGCTGCCTCTGTTCTATAGCGCATGAGCGTCTAGTACTCCCAAAGAAAAGCAAACGAAGAAAGAAGGAGTACGTAGCTCGATTCTCCTACTTCTTTTTTTCTTATTTTCATGGCATAAACACTGGTCCGGGCTCATTAGCAATTAGTGAGCTTGAACGACTCATTAATATTCACCCCGGTGCCTCCTATGTATGACGTCGTCGTGCACTCCCTCCATTATTAATCACCTGCTTTTCTTCCTCCCGCGTGCCTCGTGAAATATCTCCCTGATTACGGCGTAAAACAGCGCTGTAAACGAGTTAAGGGTCTTGTAATGTGACGCGTGCTATTGCACTTGCAGAGACGCACTCAGGAGTACGTTCTTTTACCACACGGAATACACGTAATAGACTGCGCTGCCTTCTTCACTTCCGGGCGAAACTCAGTTTAGAAAGGGCCCTCTTTCGATTCACCCTGCGTATGAAAACGAAATGCAAAGTAAGTGAGGTAGAATTTTCCCGAGGTATGACATGCATTACGTTTTCTTTTTTTTTGCTTGTTTTTGCTTTATGTACGTCCAGAACACGCACACACACGCACACACACACACAAGAAACAACGACATTCGTTTCTTCATATATAGAGTGAGCTGCCGCCTGTCGTAGAAATGGTATTGTAGCGTCGTGCCGTGAACAGATTTGAATGGTAAGCTTAATCTACAGACACGCATGAACTTGTAGGTTCAGACTCTAACCACGCGGGCCTCAAAAAAAAAAATCTTAGCTCCCTCTATGGCAATGATATAACGGCGTTATATAACAAATTATGCAGAGTGCGCGGAGAGACAGCGCGCGTTACTTTTTTCCCCACCGTTGTATACCAGGCAAAACAGTATTGCGGAATTCTGTATGCCGTCTGCTATACATGGTTAAGGTAATTTAAAAATATATATATAACGTCAAAGCAGCACGCGTTTCTTGCACGCAATATTACGACGGCACCAAAATGTGAATGCAGCCGCGATGATGATCCGCTTGTGGCATGTAAATGAACGTCCCGGCATAGGGGAAGACAAGGCCCGCAAATTAGTCGCGAGCGTGTGTGTGCCGGGAAGTGGCAGGCTGCAATCGCCACTCAGACGCGACGCGCTCCCCATCCGGCTGACCTTGTCGCCTTATCGATTGGCTCGAAGCCACGGCTTCTATTAGCCACGTTTTTCTTCCTCGCCGCCAGCGGCACAACACACCTGCAACTGTGAGACACAACGCGTATTCTTCTCGCGTTGCCAAATTCTGAACCCCCGCTGACAAGGCGATCGGGCAAATGCGACACCGCGAGGTGTCCGAAAGCGATACGTCGAACGCCTTCGCAAGCGGCGGCACTCAATTTGTCGCTGCGATCTGCTGTAGATTTTTTTTTTCCTACCTCCGTCTGTTTTTTTTTTTCCGGACCCTTTCAGTGAGCTACGCAGACGTGTGCGCCAACAGACGTATTTGAAAACACAAAAGCATCTGCGAACAAACGATACGAAGTCCTGCACCGACGACTCGAACGACGTCACAGTTGCGGCTTGGTTCAGTCACAAATGAATTCGGGGGACCACAGAGATACGTTTAGGTGTTAATGAGACAGCGGATACGGGGGTGCGGTCGCGATATATCACTCCTCCCGCTTGTCGGTGGCCATTACGATACGGAATTGCGCACGAGGCAAAGTGCACCCGGACCAAGACGTAGCTTTCGTAACACACATTTGTGTGACGTCAGCAAGGCGCGCTTGCGCGCGCTCACGGACATAACTTACAATTGGCGCGCCTTCTTAAGGTGTGCTCTAAAAGCGACGTAAAAAAATTGTTTGCGTGGTATCGTTGTGGCGCAAGCTTGCCGTAGCGGATTCGTTTATGAAGATCAACTGCGTATCGTGTGTTGTTAGTGTGGCCACTCATATCTGCGAGTATACCATGAACCTCTTTCGCCGGATGTCAAAGATTGAATTTACGTAGCTCCTAGTTTGTTAGTCTGTTTACTTTTGTTACAAACACAATTACTTAGCGATATAGATGGATAGATATAGTCTACCGTAATTAGAATATAATCATACGAGCTGACATAATTTTTCAAAGTTTCAGTCTGACTCGGTGCGGGCTCTACACAGCGCTCTGTCGCCGCTATCAGGGCGTGTTTAAACTAGCATCAGCTTTTCACGTTAAGTTATATACGCTCTCATCTCTGGTATGTGTATTTGTGTGTGCAACCGACTAGGCCTTCTCACTTGACGATACGTTAATTGGCACAATGTTAACTTTAGGAATACGTCACGGAACGCCAACTCGGCCAAACCACTGCCATTGTCGCGGCGCCAGCGAGAAATTCCGTATTCTACCACTGTTGATTGCTTTAAGTCTTCCAACTCTCTCTCTCTCTCTCTCTCTCTCTCTCTCTCTCTCGTTGTGCTCCGTAATATGCTATAGCATCACCCGAACAAACCGACCAACTTGCGCACTTCCGCCGTTATTTTCTTTTTAATTTTGTTCGTGCTACAGTCGTTAGCACTTGAAAGAGGCGAGAATCTCACACCTTCTTCTTCGCCTCGAGCGAGTCCCCATTCCACGACGAAGGCACGTTGTATTGAACGGCGGAAACTTATCTTGCCACGAGCAGGTTCGGCTCGTAAATGATTGATTTGCCTCAAGAGAGTGCCCTCTTTACGCTCTATTCCTGTTTTTAGAGCTCACTGTATACATGCGTTCATTACTTTCGAAAACTTTGCACAGGGCCATCTGCGTATATGTCTCTGGTAATGGCGTATTATGTCACCCGACGGTCCAGCATAATTCACTTAAGTACCGTAAGTAGCGGTTCACGCGACTGGCAGACGACTATAGGTTGCGGCGCAGCCGTTATGTTCGGCATATGAGTGTCTTTGACAAACAGTTGTAGTAGAACAAGGGACGTTGCGGGAGCCAACGTTTCGACAAGAGAACTTGTCTGCGTCACGGCAGCGACTGCTTTCGTTAGCAGCGTTTATTTGCGTGTACCTCTGCCTCCCCACCTTCAACGGAGATGGTGGTGTCGTTTAGTTGTTAGATATAGAGGAAGCAGGTAAAGGGTACGTATGCTGCTGCTGCCTCTTCCGAGAAGTTAGGGGTTCACAAAAACGGTGAAAAACTCGTGGCTCAGTGGTACCGTCTCCGTCTCACACTCCGGAGACCCTGGTTCAATTCCCACCCAGCCCATCTTGCAAGTTGTTTTTTTATTCATGAAGTGCCTGCTGGGATTTATTGCTCACGGCCAACGCCGGCAACGCCGACACCAATGCCGACGACACCGGCTTTTCTGCGACACGAGCTCCTTAACGCTGTCGCGTTAAAAGAAAGAAAGATGTATCAACACGTGTGAGCAGGCTTTCTCCCTTCAAGCCTTCGTGCTAACTTC
Source organism: Dermacentor albipictus (assembly GCF_038994185.2). Taxonomy (NCBI): domain Eukaryota; kingdom Metazoa; phylum Arthropoda; class Arachnida; order Ixodida; family Ixodidae; genus Dermacentor; species Dermacentor albipictus. The sequence continues at coordinate 136,108,860 of NC_091822.1, forward strand.
TGTCTTGCTGGTATTCGACAGTGTCCGAGAAACGGGTGATTCTCGCCGCACTACACCTGCTTTGCTCCGCGTTGCACGAATAAAGTCTGTCCCTGCGGCCTCCCCGCGACTCCCGTCTTCTTCGGCTTGCTTTTCACCTGCGTCGACTTCTCGGCCACAAACTTTTTCCGGCCGGGAGGCACGCGTAATCTTCGTGTCAGACAGCCTCGAGTCCGTGCGCTCCCCTGACGGCGGCGTTCACATATTTAAGGGCGTCTTTAACGGCGAGTCGCTCGGATTAAAGTTCCGCCTCCGCGCCATCAATCATGCCACTTTTATAAACCGCGTCGAAACTCACCGGTGAAACTTCCACGAAAGTATTCGGCTTTATCCTCTCTGTCTGTCTACCTTCGTATGCCGTGTTTTATTTATATTTTTATGTTTTATTATGTTTTATTATATTTTATTTAAAGTAGGGCTTTTTTTTCTCTCTCTCTCTACTTTTCGCTCTCTTTTATTTTTAAGGATGTGGTGTAGCGTTGCACGCATGCCGTCCTCTACAGGCCATGTGATCACTCGGGGGTTGATTGATACCTGCACGCCCCCTTAATATTATACTCTATTTCTGCGACGTGGAAACGCAATTTCGCTTCGCAGAATCAAAGAAAAAAAAACATTGCGGAAGCGCAAAGGCCTCCTTTGGGTGATTGCTTCTTCATTAACTTTTCTCACCCAGCCGGGCTTCAATTTTGAAAATATTGGGCCACACGAAGCCTCAAGTGACTCTCCAATACGGCAATATACAAATGAACTGCGGTTTTCTCGGCCACTGCGTAATATGAGCATTCCACGCGGACATTCTGCCACTGTTGGTCGCTTATTACCTCTTACAATGATATAATTTTACTACCCTCAATTTTCTTCGTAGAATGTGTTTACAAGAAAAAGAAGAAGAAAGAGACACGTTCTCACGCTTTCACGAAGTCATGGCAGCGTTAGGTTTTGCATATAGGGCATTTCAGACATGTCGCTTTGAGGAATTTGGTTGCGATCTTAGAAATCTCGAAATTCACACCACTTACAAAACTGCCAAATTTGGAAGTGTGTAGCGTGAGCCTGCGTTTACTGAGGTTCGGCGAACCAACGAAGATAGAGAACGTTTTAGTATATATAACCGTATTGGGGTGGGGGAGACAAGCTTGGACATACGCGAGACCGAGTCACGCTGTAGACGAAGGGCGTTGCACCTCTCTCTATGTTTCCTGTCTCTTGATGCTAGCACGTTCATCGACCTGCTGTGAAGCTCTTGCTGATTAATTTATTCTGGTGGCATTGGAAATGTTGCTGACTCAGATGGCATCGCAGGCGCGTGCGCGTGTTTGGAACTGTGCATACACTTACATGTCGGGACTCAGCATCAGTGTGCGGTGCAACCATCCTCGCCTTTTGTCGCTTCTTTGAACTTACAACGCTTCCTTTCTTCTTATTTTACAATGACGTTATTAGTGTAACCATTATGTGAAAAGGAGTACAACCGTCACCATCTTTATTTATTTTCATTAAAGAAAAAAAGAAGAAATAAGAAAGCTGTCCTAGCCGACTACTCCCGCAACGTTCAATTCTGTTATGAGCACGCGGGAATTATGACAGAGAGAGAGAGAGAGTAAACTTTAATGAGCACCAGCAGTTCAGTCGGCTGGGCCTAGGCCTCCCATGATGGGACGTCGAGGTCTTGCCTCTTCGCCGCTTCGTAGGCCTGCTGGGTCGCCCAGAGTTGGTCGTCGAGATGGGAGCTGCGCAGGGCGGCGTGCCATCTCGACGAGAGGGTCACGGGATTAAGGTCTGGGTATTGATGTTTGCACTCCCATAGCATGTGAGGGAGTGTTGCCGATTCAGTTTGACAGACCTTGCACGTCTGGCTCGGGTAGATGTCGGGGTATATAGTGTGATAGCGTGTGAGGGAGGGGTATGTATTCGTCTGTAACAGGCGAAGGGTGGTTGCCTGTGCCCTATTTAACTTGCGGTGAGGGGTGGGGAAGGTTCTTCTTGCAAGGTAAAATGACTTTACAAGGTCGTTGTACCTTGTAAGGCGGTCGCGTCCTGCGGGTGCACCTGCACCGTCTCCGGCACGGTTGACTACAAAAATAATACAAAAAAGATACAAAAATTAAAATGAAACAAAACAAAGCAAAAACTTCTTCACTTTCATTCTAGATTTAACCTACTTTAACTGTTATAGGCTTTGCACATATAAGGCACAATAATGTTAAGGCAAAAGGCAAAATTAGCAAAATGTAGAGGTGGCTTTGATAGACTTACAACAACAAAGACAAAGTTGCACAGCTAATAAAAAAGGAATAAAATAGAAATAAAATAACTTCTCGAATATGCGAGTAGCCTAGAAGGGTAGCGGTTTGGCTAGTTGGTTTTCCGTAATGTTAAGTGCTGCAGCGCGAAGCAGAACAGAAGGGACAAGGTCCTCGTCCTTTCCGTGTTCCTCCTTCCTGCTTCGCGCTGCATCACGTAACATTAGGCAAGTAGCAGAACGAAAGCGAAGTCAATATTAATAACCTCACACAATGCTACCACTGGTTAAAAAAGAATGCGGTTAACTCTGTAAAAGCGCATTTTCTTTCTATTTGCGGATCGCTCAGTGGCTCCAGTGCTTTGTAGAAAGCTAAACTACTGCGACCAGCACGGTCCAGTCTTGACCGCGCAGCGGTTCTCTTGTGATTCGCAAACAGGGCGTGCAGCTAATGAAACCATCTTCACGCCCTCGTACACGGGACCTGCACTTTCAACGAAGGCGGTGTTGCTTGATGGTGTTGAGAGACAGAGAAGAGAAATAGGAAAGGCAGGGAAGTCAACAAGATGCGCGTCCGGTTTGCGACCCTGCATGGGGGGGGGAGGGGGGCTTTGAGAGGAAAAAGGGAATGCAGGAATGCTTGCTGCCCTGCACTGAGAGAGCGGAAAGCAGGAAGAAAAAGAAAGAGGGGAATTCAGCAGGAATAGCATAACAGACTATGCGTACGCCCACTCGGCAGCGTTCACCGTGCGTACGAAGATTGCTGGTTAAGCCCAGTCGTCCTTAAGATGTGCAACGGCGCTCTGGTGGCTTTCTGCGCATGTCACCGCTCGAGCCCATCGTTCCCAATATATTTTCTTCCATGAAGACCTTGTCATCCGGTCGGCTTAAAGCGGCACGCATTGAGTGTCTTTCATTCGAACATTTCTGGGGGATTATAATAGCGCGCAAGGCACTGTCACGCTGGTACAAGTAGCCTCCAGCACTGTCACGCGAATGCAAGTAGCCTCAAGCACTGCGAGGAGTCTCGATATGTAGTGCAGTCTCGCAGCAACCGCAAACTTTCGATGCTTTGGAATATCTTGTTAACTCGATCAGGGTGACACAGTACTGCTCCCTTTCACCCACCCCTCCCTCCATTATTTCTGTAGGCTTGCACTGCTAGGCTGAAGCCCCTGCATCAGCTAAGATTTGCACCAGCCCCATCCGTCGGTTTACGATAGGATGGGTCGGTACAAGCTGTGAAGCTACGCATATGCACCCGCATATACTTTGCGCCGAAAAAGGGGGCTCGGGACAATTCGTGGAAGCGACATTAGATTGATCATGGGTTATCCAAACAGGACATGTAGGCGTTGTTTGACACGGCGACGTCTTACAGCGGCGCGTGGTTAGCGATCCCAGACAACGAACGTCGTCTGCCCTCGGAGCGCGGCAAAATTGGCACCGCAGTGAAATCAATCATCGTCGCACTTCCGGCTCGACAACCCCTCCCAAATTCATGCGTTCCTTCCTCCACTGTCTCCTGTCATCATAGAACGGTGGGCTTGTGCCAACTTCGCCAGAGAAGCTGCACCCCTCACCCAAATCCTCGCTCCTTCCACGCATCCTTTCCTCCGAGTGGCTGTGTGCTGAAAACGTCCTCCAAGTTCAACGGTTTCTTCCGAACTTTACTGGCCTAGCGCTAGAGGCCGCCGTAAGCGATGCCTTGAACTTGAGGGCTAGACAATTTTCTTTTTTTTTTTGCCTTACAACAAAGTTCTCTCTCTCTCTCTAGTCAACTACTTCGCACTTCGCTGTCGCCAAGCGCCTTGACTGCTGCTCTGGAGTCTTCTTCGATCCTAATCCCGATATTCCTCGCATGCCCGCAACGTTCATCACCGGGGAACTGATTTGATTGAAAAAAAAAACATTTATTTGAACGAAATGCGGACCTCCGCGCTTATTTAATTAAATCGAACATCGCACCCGCGGCCACGCGGTACAGCCTGCCGCCATCGTCGTGGCCGGCGTCCCCCGCGAATGTTTTCAACTTTTGTTTTTTTGCGACCGCGGAAGTTCCTCGATTAAATTTATCTTTATGCATTTATTTTATGTATTTTATGACGGCGGAAGCGAGTGCGTCGGTGAGCAACGCTTCCGCTTCAGACGACCGGTGCAAACACCGCGCAGACGTCGAGGGACTTAACTTGCGCCAGCACAATTTCCTTCGTCGAATGAACCCACGGCGCTAATTTTGCTGCGTCGTCTTTGTGAACAAAAAAAAAAAAGAAAGTAAAAAAAACTTCATCCGCTTCTTTGGTTTTCACGTCAGATTGCTGAATCTAGCTCGAAATGAGGAGCACTTGATTCTGTGGGGAGCCCATCACTTTTACGGGTCATGACGTGAAACGTGTAAACAAATTCGTCTTTTTCGGGGAATGGGTTTGCGTCGAAGGCTCTGTCGTGTGGAAAAAAGAATCCGTCAGCACTGCAAGGGGCGTCGTAGCTGCAAGCGTAGCTGCTTTCCAGCTACTTTCCTTCGTATACACTTTGATTTCAGCAATTACAATAGTAAATACACAACAGCCTTACGAATCAAGCCGCGGAGAAACTTGCGTGCTATAGCGTTTTTTTTTTTTTGATGACTTAAGGAAATGTTGGTGCTACAGGTGGTCGTCGGCCAATCGATCAATCAATCAATCAATCAATCAATCAATCAATCAATCAATCAATCAATCAATCAATCATAGAAGCAGTCAATGTTTTACACAAGATAAAAATGATGGACCGTCAACGAAACACAGCCAGAAATAGTTGGGCTTGGTAAACTTCAATTCCGTCTCCCGTACAGTAGTTCAAAGACTGTTTCACTGCAGTAGAAATGCGTAAATAAATAACGTTTTCACATGAAAGTCCCACAACGCAGGCGAGGCTAATGGCGAGATATACAGGTACACTTCTCTTCTTATGCATGGTTATTGGGCTGAGAACGATCACTATAATAGAAGTAACGATTGGAAGAACAAAGCGTTCTGCTCTCCACATAAGCAGAGGGGCCTAATTATCATTTCCGTGAAAAGAGGAAATTGATGGGGGCTGTTTGAGCGTTTTCAATCTTGAACTCGAAATCAGCAACACGCAGTACCTATAGTACCGTATGCACTTGTGCGGACTTCTGTCGGTATGTCCGCAGTGATGTAATGAGAGGAACATTTTTTTTTTTTGAAAAGCACAACGCTTCCCCAACAGCACTACAACAAAATAAGAAATTATATTGTTCTGAGAGTGTCTGTACGTCGATGAGATCAAGACGCTTTTTTGTATAAGTCCGAAGAGGTACGAAGTCTAAAGACCACACGCCTTTATCTGCTTGGTCGCATAGTTATAGATGATTTCTTCATTATTTTTTTCAGCTCTTTTTGCGGGTCTCCATGGCGGAGTTTCGCGATTTCAGGAAAAGAATGTTGCATATAAAACAGAGTGCTCTGAGAGATCCTACACAGCATCTGTACAGCTGAACTCAAACTGACTAGTTCGATTTCGTACGCTTCTAACATTAAAGAAAATAGGCAACCAAAGGAAGGACAGGTGCTCTCCTGTGTTTATTTGTTAGCAGTAGTATCGTCAAAGTAGAAAAAGGGGCATGAGTGCGATGTGTCGAAGCTCGTCACGTAGTATATATATAACCTCTTTTGCAATGCGGTCAAGGCGCGTTTAAATCATGAATCCGGGATCTCAAAGAGGTTCGACGTAATCCTAACGCATTTCTGTCGCATTCAACGCTAAACCCGCGCTGAACATTTATTTATTTATTTATTTATTTATTTATTTATTTATTTATTTATTTATTTATTTATTTATTTCAACAGCGCGGTGGTGCTAAATAAAAACTGAGCAAGACGACGGTCAGTCCACGTAGACAGGAGTGTCGCTGAGTATTTCCAAAGCAACCAGTAGATATAGCTGTGGTCCTATAGCAAATAATCTTTCCTGGAAAAAAAAAGAAAAGAAAAGTTCCGGAGAGCCGCTGTGCCCAGGAGAGATCGGCAAGACATACCAAGAATAGAACGCGGCCACAGGTGTTTGCCAACTCTATATCGCTCGCGCTCGTTTTCGAAGGCTGCAGCACTGGAAAACATTGTTCTTGTTGGCAACGGTGTTTGCGCAGCCTGACAGGATACGTAGGAAAACGAAACGTTATCAAACGCGCTGGTCGAACGTTGTAAAACCTGTTGGCCAGCTATTGGGCAGCATGGAACCAAGCGTGAATAGGCCATTAGGGCTCTAAAACCGGTTGCCTCCCCTCCCCCCCCCCCCCCCCCCCCGCCACGTATATAGGCACGCGCAACTGAAGAAGTCTCATTCTGACATCACAGTCAACCTACAAACCAAGGATAAGTGTCCGACCGAAAAGAACGAAAAACGTGGCCTTCAGAAATATCAAGACTGCGACGTATACTCGTCAAACAGAAATAACAATAGCTGACGTAACAGTGAAAGAAACCAGGTCGATTCCCGCCGAGACACGTTCCGTCAACCCATATTCTCCGCATACGCTAAGTTGCGACGATTCCGGGTGTGTAGGGAACAGCACCGCACGACCGGCGTTCTCTCGCGAAATTTGGATTGCGTTAGACACTGCGTGCTAAACCGGCTCGGCGTGTGTAATGCACTTTTCATGTATAGCACGCGCGCGATCGGTGCCTCAACTATATAGGGAGCGCCACACAGGCAAAAAAACGTCGTTCAACTAATCGGTCGCCGTTGCGATCGCAGCGGAACGTTGCGCGAATGCTTATGGTTGCGTTCCCGACTCGCAGAATGTGCGCAGCGTGTGACGTAGAGAAGCCGCGCCTCTATATATATCCGTTATGCGGTTACTGCAACCGCCCGCGGACGCATGAAATACTGGACGCAATATACGGATCGGTGGCAACATTTGCGACGGTTTACACGCATCCCCGACTGTCGAATCTCCGTTTCTGACTCGCATCGTGCACCACTTTTCGACAAGGATGGACAGTCATTGAGAAAGTCTATCGTGGGTTTCACCATACGGCGGGCCAGTGCAGAAAGGGTTTCTTTGCCGCAGATTGGCTCAGTTTCGACGCCATCGGAACGTGCCACAGGAACGAGCCTTTCGCACACAAGCATGGCGGACATGTAAACGCATCGCGCGAGCCATCCTCTCTCTCTCTCTCTATCGTTCTCCCTCCTCTTATTTGTACAGGCCACGCTCGCCTCCCTCGAAGGCGGGGTGGGCAAACAGACAGCTAAGCTTTCGCACTTTGGCATGTCGACCATTTTTAGTTTTCACGGTACTTTATCGATAACCAAACAAAGAGAGAGAGAGAATGAATAGGAAAGGCAGGGAAGTTAACCAGATATGAGTCTCCGGTTTGCTACCCTACACTGGGGATGGGGGATAGGGGTTAGAAAGATGACAGAGAGGGAAACGCAAAAAAAAAAAACGAACGCGCACACATGGAGACACACACACAAAAGGCATTCCAGTTAAGGTCGTTCACACAGGCCGGTAGATCGCAAGAAGCGCAAAAGCGCTTGCACGGCCTTCTTCTGTGACGGTAGGTCCTTTCGATGTTACAGAATTCTTTTTTCGGATAGCGGTTGGTCGTCCAGTTGGTCTAGTTCCTGGCTGAGGCATGCCCTCTGTGGACTGTACTGCGGGCAAGTGCACAAAATATGGCCAATTGATTCTTCATGGCCGCAGTGATCACAGGTTGGGGTGTCGGTCATCTCTATGCGGAAGGCATAGGCTTTAGTAAAGGCAACGCCCAACCAAAGTCGATATAAAAGCGTGGCGTCTCTACGGCGAAGCTGTGATGGCGCTCGAAGACTTAATGTTGGATCAAGTGAGTGCAGTCGCGGATTTCTTAAATGTGGCTCATTCCATTGCGACGCGGTGCACAAAAAGAATGAAAGAAAAATTACGTAGAATCCATGACAATCAGTATTTATGTTGGTGCCATATCAATTGAAGGTTAACGCACACAATGAGGCGTTGTTCTAGCGTTGTACATGGTTATTGTTGCAGGCACTGCTATGGACGTTTTTTTTTCGACGTTTTCGTCCCGAATTAAAGTTCTCCATAAATGACTCGGCACGCGAGACAGCCACTAGGGGACATTGTAATTACATATAAATTTCGTACCCCCTCATCTCGCGTTTGCGTGGTCAGTTAGGCCTCCGGTCCTTCCAATCGGTATACGGTCTCAGTAGACCAGAAGCATGCCCCACGGAGTCCTTCCTGAAATGGTGCAAGGTTAAATGGTTGTCTGCAAGGTTAAATGCACCAATGATTTGTTCCCCTAATTGTCACTGTATATCACGGGCAGTGAGATGTGTGGAGTTGTCGTAGTACGCTGTTGCTGACGTCAAATGTTGATTCGGTGTTGGGCTCCTTGACAGCCCCTTTCCCCACCCCTTCATTCATGGCCGCTACTCATTTAGCTGTGTAGTTCCTTCAGTTACTGGATGTCGTTTGGTTTCGCGCTTTTGTTGTAGCCGCTGCTCAGTATTTTCACTTCGTCTCAATGGTGGCTCTCTGTCATTGACCCATCGCTATTTCCGCATCTGTTGCAACCTGCGTTCCCTTTCTGCGTCGTTTCTGGCAGCGTAACAGTGATGTTCTGTGGCGGCCCGTCGTTCACGCTCGGACACCTCTCCTGTTGTGTCGGTGTGCTTTCCCTTCGCAGCCATCTTCTCATAAGCGAATGTAGTAAGTCTAATACAAAAGTGAACTATTGTGATAGAGGTCCTGCTACGCGGATTACTTGTTATACAGTTTCTTTAGCCAAGGCAGCCAGATTAGGGAAAGTAGGTGGGTGTAAATAAATGAATGCCAACGAATTTGAGAACGTTGTCTTCTTCCGCAGGCGTTGAGCTGAACTTGAAAGCCAACGCACGCGCTAACACACATACACGCGAGCACGCACGCACATACACGCAGACCGACTCGATGCCCACGTGACACTGCCGGAGCGAAATCATCAACGCGAAGTAGGCTTTATACGGAGAACGCCGCTACGGCTGCAACGTGTCAAGGCGACTTGCCTCACGTATATACGTACACTCTCCAGCCTTTCCAGCCAATGAATGAGGTCTCCATCGACCACGTCAAGAAGAGCGGAGAGGCAGCTCCGGAATTCCCGGCATCCGATTAGGGAGCGGCTCGTCAATTGGCTAGACCTCGCACCGAGACCAGAGCGCGCGGGTACAGACGCACGGACGCACGCCGTATATCTTGAACAGGCCGCCGTGTTGACCGGTCCGTGTGTTTGTTTACACTTCTGACTAACGTTCGTCCTTCTGTTATACGCCCCCTCCCCCGCCCCTTCCCCACCCCGCCTCGCCCATCTATTCGTTCCTCCGTCCCCGCTCTTTCCCATCAACACTCCTGAACTCCGGTGCTGTTCGCATCGTCGGGCCCTTTCGTTCATATATGTGCGCGCGTATAGTTGAGTTGTTGATGGCTCTCCGGTTCTCCCTCCTGCTGACGTCCTCTAGCGAAGCCACGGCAGGGGGAATTTGCGCATTCCAGGTCGTCTCGTCGTTATCGCTTGGCTCGTGCCTTCGTCCGCAACGGTACAAAAAAAAAAGAAGAGATAGGAGAGAGAGAGAGAAAGGGGGGCGAGCAAGTTACCAAAAACAGTGGAATACGAAAGAGCAAGCAGAGGCGGCAGCTGCAGAACAGTGCACTGGAACGTCAGCAGCGCTGAACACGAACGGTGAAACGGGGCGCGGCGTGGTGGACGTCGTCGACAAGCATTATGAGATGCTGCTTCCTGCGAGTAGGAGCGGTCGGTCATGACGCGGGTGAGAAAGTCTATGTGTGTGGGGGGGGGCGGGGGAGGCGTATACGTCTGACGATGAGGCGTTCGCTAATGGTTGCGTTCAACGCTCGCCGGTACTGCCGCTATACCGGGAACTCGTCTCCGGCGGTTCTCGGCGCTCACAGGAACGAGCGAAAGCTCGAGCGAACGCGAGTTGTACTTCGCCGAATGAGCGCCCGCAACGCCGCCACGCGATGGCTTCATCAACTAGATTGAAAAGTTGTCAAGTAATGCGCTAAGGGGTTCAGAAGCGAGCGCGTGGCCAGTCCGATTGTACGAGCCTTTATTCGGAATGTGTGTGGTTCATTCTCTACAGGCACACTTTCAGTGTGCCGAACTGTATAATTGTGCAGTCTATTTTACCTATATGGCGATGGGAGGAATGCAGTGGATCTATGCTTCGGTGCAAGTAGACAGACGCACAGTGTATGCTTAACCGAAATAGAGCATACAGAATCTAGTTTTTCTTTTGTTGCTGTTGTTGTTGCGCGCTAACGCAAAAAAAAAAGAATTGTATTCTGTAGTTTTACGTGCCGAAACCACGATTTGATTATTAAGTCCGCCGAAGTGGGGGACTGCGGATTAATTTTAACCACCAGGGGATCTTTAGCGTGCCCCCAATACACAGGACACGGGCGTTTTTCGATTTCGCCCCATAGAAATGCGGCCGCCGCGGCCGGGATTCGATCCCGCCACCTTCTGCAAAAGAAAAAAATTACCGACGATTACGTTACTTCCTAATGCGAAATTTGAGCGCAGCAAATAAGCTGTTTCACCTTTTCGATAGATTGAGTCAAAGAAATCGAGCAACACATGTGTGCGCTATCACATAATTTTTTTTTTATTTTTCACACGTATTCCTTTAACAAAGACTCCACTAACAGTTCTTGACAGTCATGAAGGAAGCTTTGTGGTCGGAGAAATAGACTGATATATGTTCGACTTGGTACACCAATGCTTGATTCTCAAAGACGAGATCTATACAAGTGCCTCGCGAGGTTGTCACAGCCGTGGGACGCGTTACGAGCGAGAGGAACGGGATGTTCTCCCGCATAAGTGTTAGGAAATTGCTGTTTGTCTTTATGTCAACATTAAAGTCCCCCACTACTAACATCGCTGTGGATCGATGGACGGTTAATGCGAGTTGCAGGAAGTGCACGACGTCTTTCGTGAGTGCGGTAGCGGACTCACGAAAGCGGTATCAGTCGGTCGCTGCTAGCGCTGGGGGGATGAAAGGGGGGCGGAGCTGGTTACGAGGCCGACGACAACGCCGACGCGAAACCCAGGAACGGACGCCAAAGAGCCATTTGTGTAGCCAGCCCCTCCTCCACAGTCTCTCCTCCTCCCTTCCATCATCCTCCCTCGCCCGGAAAGACGACAGCGCGCATGCGCGGCGGCGGAGCATATTCGTCGGCGAGCTGGTTACGAGGCCGACGACAACGCCGACGACGACGCGAAACCCAGGAACGGACGCCAAAGAGCTGCGCTCTAAAATATGCAGATAACACAGTAGTGGCCTCACGGCTGAATACCCAGTTGAGTGTGCCTGTTTACGTGTGCGAGCCCGATTTGCGCTAAAAGTACTGCTGTGTTGCTTAAGTGCATCGAAACAGTACGGACGCCTGTAGTAATTTTCCGGCGCGTGACTTGTGTGTGCGCGGACAGATATTCTTTACATCGTCTCTTCTCTTCCGTTCTTATCATTTTTTGTCTCCCTTTTCTACTTATCTAGGGCGGAGTAGCTAACAGGACAGTTACTCTGCTTGACTTCTGTGGTTTCATCTCTTATTCATTCTCCCTCTTTCTTTCTCGCTTGCGTTTGTGCGTGCAGGCACCGTTTCCCGCGCTCTTTCATCCTAATTGCGCTGCAAATGAAAGTATGAAGAATCACAAACTACCTCACATCACGCCCCTGTAAGCAAAGATCAAGAGCGAGAGAGAAAACGGGAGGAAAGACAGGGAGATTAGCCAATGTAAGTATACCGGGTGGCTACCCTGTGCTGGGGAAAGGGCTAAAGGAAAAAAAAAGGTGAAAGAAAAAAAAAGTGGTAAAAATTCATACAGTAACGCGATGCTACGCGCTACAACTTTCAAAGACGGTCGCACAATTCGCAAGCCCTTAAGAACTTGATTAAGGATCCGAGTGCCGAAACCCGTCTGGACTAATGTCCAGACGGGTTGCTGATATACCACTAGACCAATGCTGCTATACTTCTGTTGGCTGACTGCCGTCTGCAGCTGGGTTTGTCGGTATACCTCGGAGATTGTATTTGCGAACATGTTCACGAAGTTTAAATGATGCGCGAATACAGTACGCGAACGCTTACAGGTATAGACCGCGTACACTGATCGATAAAGTAGTGCCAGTATGAAGAAAACGAGCAACAGCGCCGAACAACCGGACGTGACTGAGACAGACAAAGCACCGACTTTCAACCCATATTTTATTGCGCACACAGCAACATATACGGGGACTTTAATAGGCAGGATGCAGAGGAGAACATATCACGGTAGAAATACGTTGGCAGGAAGACAGCCGCGATGGAGAATGTCAAAAATGCACAACTAAATGGTCACCACCATCCACGTGCAATATACGCGAGTTCCTTCGCGAGGAGCGATATCGAAGCCACACTCACGCACATATCACCTTTCTTGTCAATGGTAAAGGCCCCATATATCTCACGTGCAATCTGGTCACCATAGCGTCTTAGTATTTTGCGTTTGTCAAACAGTGCACGGCAACCACAACGGGAGCTATGCACGGCTAGGCGGCTGCCAGCACACCCCGTCATTAAACTGGAATGACCTCTAAAGCGGTCATTAATACAACAGCCAGGTTCACTATTCACTTTTTGGCACATACTGGAGAATGTGCTTTCTTTTTGCCGAAAAAACAACTCTAATGCCTGCTTTGCATGCTACCTTTTTTATGCAATGAGACACTATAGGTTCAAATAGGAAATGGCCGTGGTTCTTCAATGCGAACTTTTCTCTTTTTGATTGATACGTTTGTGAGCTCCTGGTTGTTTTAAGTCTGCTAAAAGACTTCTGGCAATGGTGCTTATTAAATTGTCCGGGTAGCCTGTCATTCGCAGTCTGAGGACCTGGGAATAATAACTAAGAACGACAGAAAGCTGAGCTAGTTGGTAAGGATTCATTATGCAAAAAAGAGGTGAGTCGTGCAGACAGGACACAAGAGTAGAGAAGTGGACAACACGCTCTTCTCTTGTGTCCTGTCTGCACGCCTCACCTCTTCTTTTGCATAATGAATAAAAGCTGCTGCGCATTTTGTGAACGCACGACCCTGACAAGGCAGCTCGTAAACAAGATTTGGCAGTCGCGCGCTTTACAATTTTCGAATGCGCCGAGCTTGAAGGTAGAAAGAAGGCTCTCCTTGGAACTGGAGGCATACTGCCAGCACACATGGGCAGATAAGAAAGTTCAATGTCACGGTACTTAAGTTTGTTATTATCGGGAAATTCAGTAGTTCTAGTGTAGTCATGCAGGAACGAAACACGTCAACAATTTGTCCAGCACAATGCTGAGTGTCACAGGGGCTAAACCCGAAAAAAAAAAAACCTCAACACTTTTACAGCGCTTCTCGGTTGCAGGCATTCCATGAGGCATCTGTCATACCTTGCTAAAAGAACGTCACTAAGAATCCGGGAAAGACACGAGCTTATGCATACATCCTCTTTTCGAATAAAACATTCTCTATTGTGCTTCATGAAGGTGGAACGTAAATAAAAATTAATAATTTCTAAAGAGTTCCAAATGACGATTCCGCACGAGTCCTGAAAAGGGACGCACCCATAGCGGTCAATGCACTCGCTCACCTCAGCGCAGACCTAGTCCAGCGGCAGTGAATAATACAAGTCTTTTACGTCGACTGAAAAGCAGCTCACTTGAGGGCGAACACTCGTGCTGAAGAAAATCGGACATTTCGTGCGGCTTCCTGATCAGGCAAGGGTTTTCCACATCCAGGGCGAATAGGAAGCGGAGTAGGTATACCTTCCCACAAGGCGCTGCCAAGTGCCTTGTTTAGAAGCGATGGTGCGGAATGGAACCTCTGTTTTGTGAGTCTTCGCCGAGAAGAAGACTGATAGGTTTAAGCCCTTCGTCGACCGCACTGAAGACGCTAGCTACTCAAGTCGGGCCTCTTCGCAAAGCTTGATAGCAGCCGCTTTGACCTTTGAATCCTCGACTTTGGCAACTTGGAAGTCGCCAACGTCCTTTCAATACTCGTTTTCTTCAGCATGTACGAACCAGCCCAAGTTAGCGCGTTATTGTAGTGCAGCAGGCCCACCTCTGTCCCGCATAATAATAATAAAAAGAATGATACACAAATTCTGAATATGTGATGTCCACTCGTAGGTACCTTTAAAACGCACCAACCTCTTAGTGGAATATCGCGTAAGATTGACAGAACTTTCTCATTTATTCGAGTTTCTTTAATTTAGAGACATTCGGTATATGCGCCTGGGGTGTGTATGCATAATATGTTAACCCTCTGGTATGGGTATACGGGTCACTGCGACAAGAGAGTTGCACTATCCTTACGCGTAGCGAGATATGTGTGACACTTGCCTGCGCATAAACGTGCCATCTACGTTCTTCCCTCGATGATCATTAAAAAAATTAAATTATGGGGTTTTACGTGCCAAAACCACTTTCTGATTATGAGGCACGCCGTAGTGGAGGACTCCGGAAATTTCGACCACCTGGGGATCTTTAACGTGCACCTAAATCTAAGTACACGGGTGTTTTCGCATTTCGCCCCCATCGAAATGCGGCCGCCATGGCCGGGATTCGATCCCGCGACCTCGTGCTCAGCAGCCCAACACCATAGCCACTGAGCAACCACGGCGGGTTCGATGATCATCGTACATCAACTTCGTCCGCGCGTCATCGCTGCGCAGGCGTTGCACATCCGCTTGGTATTTGGTGTTTTCGCGTCGGCACAACTCGTGAGCACTGTAGTGCAGAAATATAAACACTGCCTGAGGCCACAGGCTGCATTGAATAAAAGTAAACACAGTTGAACGCATCGGCGTTAGTTGTGTGTTTCTCTCTCTCTCTCCATATATATATATATATATATATATATATATATATATATATATATATATATATATATATATATATATATATATATATATATATATATATATATATGAAGAGCGAGAACAAGCTTTATGCAAAACAGCACACGAGCGTCTGTATAGGTAGCTCCTCTGCTCAGCAGTGGGTAGTCCCTCAGCGCAGAAAGAGGCCACCAACTACACAGTGGAGGAGCTACGTACGCTCGTGTGCCTGGTTGTGTATGGTTTATTGCGAACCGTTTTGCTGGAAAATGCACACGGGGCAGACTCGAAAATACAAACCGCTCGACTAAGGTTCCGTTTTACACAGATCTGAGTGCGTGCGTTGGATCCACATATTTCCATTATCTCCTCAACCACGATACTTTTTTTTTTTTACCTTAAGGAACGAGGACTCGCATGACGGAACCATTTAACGCGCATTCACGCCCACAAGAAGCAGTGCAGGCGTTTGTCAAAGCACCCAAGCGTATTTCCCATTGTTTGCCTATACTGATCCCCAAAGGCAAACACGGTTTGGTGCTTGCGTAATTGGGGTGGCCAGAGGCAATGTACGCGTCTATGGATTATTCGCTGCTTTTCGAGCAAGCATGCCTATGCGAGATTTTATTGAAGAAACGTTGGGTGTTTTTTTTTTCTTTGCGTGTTATTTACCACACTTGCGATAGTGCTTGTATAGCCGCCTTTTCACACTTCGCAGATTGTTTTGTCAGCGCTTCAGACGCTTCGCGCAATCTCGCATTCTTTTCGTCGGTTGCTTTATGTTGGAAATTTGACGAGGCTTCGTCAAGCTTACAGGTCTCACTGTTGCACTTGTCGGTTCTTTACTTTACTACTTTACTTTACCTTACTACTGTTATTTACTTGCCTGTTCTGTCTGATAACCATGATTCGATCTGCGCTCTTCGACAACAAACAGCGAAAATTAAAACGACGATAAATATGAAAAATAGCCTTAGTCGTTTAATGCGAACTTTTAAGCGGCGTGCATCCAGGACAACATGAGCTGAGAGCGAGTTTCTAAAGGCCCGTAAGCATATTAAAACACCACTGCTACCTCTCTCGAATTTTTCGTAACGTTTACGAATTTAGGCCCATTCTACGATTTTGCGAATGTTGCGGCATGTTTCGCGAAAAATAAATTCAGTTTGCTGAAACGACCTAAAAGTGTTGACAGATGGGCCGGTGCAAGTTTGCGGAAAACATTGCGATAGTACTTACGCAGCATTCTTGTGGTAGACTGCTTAATTCATTGGAGAAAGCTTATACAGACAAGTACCTGTTGCAGGGGATATCATAGTCGGCAAGAGAGAGAGAGAGAGATAGAAGACAGGAAAGGCAGGAAGGTTAAGCAGATGCACGTCCGGTTTGCTACCCTGTACTGTGGGAAGGGGGTCTGGGGATGACGAGAGAGAGCGTGAGAGGAGAGAGAGAGAGAGAGCACAGTTTCGCGCACAGTTGATGGTTCGCAGAGAGCCTACACACGGTTTCCAAGACTTGTCGACTTGAGGTGCAAAGTCGCTGAAAAAGTTAATGTGATCTAAAAAAAAATGCTGCTTGTCAATATTTGCTGTGCCAGGTTTCCTACTGCTTCGGCGCTACAGCTAAATGTTCGTTAAAAAAGTGGGCGTGTATGCCTCAGAAGGTGTGGGCACAATTAGGCGGCCTTTATAAATCTGCGTGCAAACACTGTCCCGTGACCCCCGTCCTCCTACACCGTAGACAGTATATTTTACGAATTTTAATGCTCGCAGGTTGGTAGATATATGTTGTGAGTGAGTGAGTGAGTGAGTGAGTGAGTGAGTGAGTGAGTGAGTGAGTGAGTGAGTGAGTGAGTGAGTGAGTGAGTGAGTGAGTGAGTGAGTGAGTGAGTGAGTGAGTGAGTGAGTGACTGAGTGAGTGAGTGAGTGAGTGAGTGAGTGAGTGAGTGAGTGAGTGAGTGAGTGAGTGAGTGAGTGAGTGAGTGAGTGAGTGAGTGAGTGAGTGAGTGAGTGAAACAACTTTATTTGGTCCACTATAGACGTAAGCAAATTTAGCCGATGCTGCAGCATTCACAGAGATCACTCTTGCCAACTTGTATGAAAACGGTAAGGAAAGGCTTTCTGCGAGCTTTCACTGCATGCGCCGCATGGAGCAATTTCAACTGCACACTTGGTAGTTAATTCAGAGATATCATTCGCGTGCATAGAAGCTTTCGCCTGGACACGCCTTGCTGTCTGGTGGTGGCTGTATCACAGTTTGAAAATCTGCCCCACGTGCTCCATACTCCACGAGCGCGCATATGCGAGCACTTGACTGCGTATACGGTTACAAGGTGCACACGTGGTGCGTGGAACGAAGACGCCGAACCCGGACAGGAGACGACAGGACAAAAGCGAACGCGTGATGCCGCAGAACTGCTCGTTATTCGCCGCGCAGTTCAGTCGGAGCGCGCGCACTAAGCACTGATGCGTGGTATACTAGCAGTTTAAACAAAGACGACCGCCTTTGGCGTAGGGAGCACTCTATACACAGCGAGCCCCACTCCTTCGTCCTGCTGATGCTGCTGCACGCTGGCAGCACTTGCGCGATTTCTGCGGGCGTAAGTAATGCGCTCCCACGAGGAGTCGTAAGTCGGCGCATGTGCCCCTGACGTCCGAAGAGAGCGCGGTGGGTATTGGGCTGTTCTTTAAGTTCGCGCTTGCGTCCTTGTGATGCTAATTCTCCCCCCTGGACAGAAAGTGGACGCTCAAAGAGCCTAGCTGCGCTTCCCACGCGCCTTTACCTGGAGGGTGCAGGCGGCTTTCTCACGTATTTCAGATAGGTTATTTCTTTTTTTTTTCTTTTAAATTCGGTTTCGAACGTTCTTTAGTTGGCTCTCTCACATATTTCACATAGACTCTTGTTGTTCTCTAAATCCCTTCCTTCTAATATAGTCTTTCTTTCTTTCTTTCTTTCTTTCTTTCTTTCTTTCTTTCTTTCTTTCTTTCTTTCTTTCTTTCTTTCTTTCTTTCTTTCTTTCTTTCTTTCTTTCTTTCTTTTTGGTTTATTATACGGTGCTGCGGCGGAACGTGAAGTGGGCACGCAGCTGGAAACAAACGCCACAACTCTTGCAAGAGTGCAGCTTTTTGGTGAGAAACTCTGTGTGTTTGGCTGACTGCGCAGGATAAACAGACCCCGCGTTATAAAATGCGGTTCTGCCCCGCATTAGGAGAAGCACTGGCATTGAATTATGTTGTGATTCAATCCGCTTGTCAATGTAGCGCAGGGGGCTGAATGACATCGAATCGATAATGAGGCTTTTGATTCATCATTAACGCCATCGCCACGGATTTCCGCTTCTTATGAACAGGCTTGGCGATGCCGTGTTCTCTCTCTTCGGGTTGCTTTTCCTGTTTTTGCGTCATACTCGCCAATCAGATTTATTTATTTATTTATTTATTTATTTATTTATTTATTTATTTATTTATTTATTTATTTATTTATTTATTTATTTATTTATTTATTTATTTATTTATTTATAAAATACTGCGGACAAATCCAAGCAGGGTGAGCAGAATCCAAATGCTTTTCGCGCCGGTTAGGGCTTAACTTCTTTGCTTATTTGTCTGAAACGACGGTACTGCAATGAATACACTTGTCTTCATGAACCTTTTCTGCCAACATTTTCGTAAGGTCCGGAGTAATGCATTCATTAGATGCGAAATTCTTGTCTCAAACGAGAGAGAGAAAGTAAACTTTCCCCACGAACGCTTAGTGCGATGAGGCGCTTTTATATATTGTAGGAGTCGGTTCCCGACGATTTTATGCATTCTCTATAAAGTAAATTAGGTGATTCCGAAAGCGCCTATATAGAAACAAAATACGCTATGCACGCTTCTAATTCGTAAAACCTCGCCTCTTAAGCAGGATCTGTGCGTACAATATACATCTTACGTATAATCGCAGGCTTAAGTCGCTGCGACGACCGTCTCCTTATCATTCCGATAAATATCTGGAGTCGACTGAATGTGAATGCTAATAAATGAGGAACTATTCGAACAGAAGAGAAGTTTCGTGGATACAGGCACAGATTTCTCGGAAGAAATAGTCGGGTTCTTTTGGAATATTTATGACAAGCCGTGCCACTACTACTACTTCTTCTTCTTCTTCTTCTTCTTCTTTCATCTTGTCTGGGAAGGAGGAGAAAGGTGAGGAGCAGATGGTTGTTTGGCTTTTTCTAATGCGCCTATTGATCGCTTGTTGGCTGCGATTAGTCTGGCCGTTTTGTCTATGGCACAGAAAAATGATATCCTGCTTTCTTTCTCTCATCCTTTGCTCCTTATTTTTTTCTTTAATACAAGATACGTAAAGTGCGCGACACCTTTAAGCGGCGCAGGGTACTCATTCTCACGTAGAATGAATACATACTAATGAAAGAACAATACCGTCTTGAAAGAAGGAAATGTCAGGATAAGTGAAGTTTAAAGCCACGTAACATCTTCTTTCTTTTGTATTTTTCGTTTTGTATGTTTGACATAGCTTGTGACACCTTTGTGGCAGTATTGTCAATAAGTTGTTCACGCAATTCTCCATATTTTTTTTTGCTTCCATTTGTACGTATTTACGACTTCCACAGGCCTGGCAGTTACGAAACAACCCTGTTTCGTAATAGTGATATTGTCATTGTTTGGCCGGTACTTTAGAATCCGACTACTATCGGTTACAGTAGAGCGGCGAGTTGGGCTAGTGTGTCGAGAGAGAGAGAGAGAGAAAGATAGAGAGAAAGATAGAGAGAGAGGGTAATAGAAGAGAGGAAATGCAGGGAGGTCAACCATGACACACGTCCGGTTTGCTACCCTGCACTGGGGATGGGGTATGGGGACGAAGAAAGAGAGAGAGAGGATATAGAGAAAGCACAGTTTCACGCACATCTGAAGGTTCGCACTGAGTCTATACACTTCTACTTCTACTTTCTACTTTCTACTTTCTACTTCTACTTTCTACTTCTGTTGTCCGTGGGTTTATAGCCCAGTGCCCCTCTTATTACAAGATAAACTATCGGTAGACTTGTTGTAGCCCTCGATACATGTATCCGCTGGCTTCACTCACACACACACAAAAACGAGTACATGATCAAACTTAACAAGAATAACCAACACGTGACTAATGTCTCAGCGTAGATGGTCGGAATGAAGAAAAAAATAACATCACTTGTGTTTGATCGAGAATTTAGAGAAAATTGTCCTCCTGGATGAGCCCGTCGCTGCTCCCGCTAACCACAGTTCAAGACGTATCGAAGAACGGAAAACGGAACATTGGTTCAAACACACCGCAGAGAGCTCGAGCGAGTTTCGGACGGGAGTCACGGGCCCATGAAATGAGATCTGTTCTTGTATTTCATTTCCGGTGCCCTGTCGTCGCAGGAAACAAAGGCTGGTCGTAAATGTCTAGAGTGTACGTCTGTATATATTGCTCCAAATATGAAGAAGCCTAGAAAAGAGAAGAAGAACGAATTGTGGACGTTCGCTGAACTCCGGGGAAAACGTCGTCCCCTTTTTGAAACGTTCCTTTTTCGCTTGTTCATCCCCTGTTGCGTTTAAAGGTGCACTAACACACATTAAAAGTTTTCCACTGCACACTGAAAGTACGCCAAGAATTTGCTCGTTCCACCGTTTCCGTATAGGTTAAAAAATAAGTAAAAGCAGCCGCTCGTTAAGACATTTTCGTGCTCCCTCTTTCACTCGTTAGGCTGTCTTGGATATTCTTTGATTATTGCCCCTTTCTCCTCCTTGAGGCGTGAAACTAGAATTCGGGGACGAAAAAAATAACGGAAAAGAACAGGGAGCATAGCTGCATCGCGTGTTTTTCTTTCTTCTCTGCGTGCTCAAATGCCATCACTCGGTTAGCTTGGCAGCAAGACGTTCGTAAGCTTTTATTCGTTATTTCCCCTATTTGCCTGAGAAAGGTCATGTCCGCGACTCCTTATGGAGCTTCTTTCAAAACGATATCAGAAACAAAGGAATGGCCCGGTGCATAACGGAAGCAAGCGAAGGCGTATTCATAAAAGAGCAAAGGATTAAGGAAGAGCCAGTTTTCGCCCCCTTTTCTATTGTTTATAAGCTGGCCATTTTGTTCGCTTCAGGCGGTCTTATACTAGTTTTCTTCTCTCCTCGCCTTCACTTTTCGTTCGCAGAATTCCGGCTCATCCTGCATTCCAAGACTTTCCTCTCGCTTTCAGGAAACCTTGGCTCGCCGCCCGATTTCCTTTCACAGAACTCTTGCCGTTCTCTCGCCGTTTCTTGCAGTTGCGAGTGCAGCTCTCTTTCATTCAATCCTTCTTGTTCCTGCCGTTAGATGGCGTGCGGGAGAGGGAGTACGATGTGCCTCTCGTACAATATGCGCGCTAGCACACCGAGGAATGCACAGGGGCTATTAAAAGAAGCGGAAAAGAAACAAACAAACAAACAACAACAGGATGCTAGCGGGAGGGAAGGGAGTGCAATTAAAGGAGAGCGGAACCACGCGGTATTTTTTCTCCCTGCACGCATAAACATAAGGTACGCTCGTACACTATCATCCCCGGGCTTTCTTTTTTATTATTCTTTTATTTTTATATATTTACTAACCTCTCCCGCGAATTCACGTAAAATAAAGCTACTCCCACTTCCCTCATTGTTTGGCTCCTTCTTCACTGATTTACAACACCGACACGTTAAAGCACGTTGTCGTCATTCGATTACCATACAGGATTCAAGGTACGCTTCTATTCTTGTCTCACCAGAAACAATTCTATTTGTTTCGTTTCGGCTTGCCGGCTAAGTGTTGCGCTTCTCCCAATGCGTATCCGAACGTGCCTAGCAGCCTGATCGCACGGACACACTGCGGAGTCAGGGCTGACGTAGCAGGACTCTCGGTGGTTGCCAGCTGGTGGCGATTCAATCGCGCGAAACTGCGTTTCGGAAATCGTGCTTCGCCCTTTTCGCACTGGGCTGTTCTCTATGTTTATGCTCTCTCATACAGTATTCACGTTGAATGTTGGGAGTCAGCAGTGCCTATGAATGGATCTTGTTCTGTCGGTTTCGCTAAACCTTGTTTGGTGTCCGAAAAAAACCTCCCCTCCCGCGGCCTATCCGTCATCGACATAAATAGAGCAGTCAGCTGTGTGCCCTCTTTTTTTCTGTCTGCTGCATTTATAATTTTTTTTTGACAGTTGAGCTGCGCTCTTTAAAAAAGAAAAAGAAGAAGAAAAATTGACAAGAAAGTCTTGTAGCTGATATTATAGACAGCTGCTTCCGGTTCAAGGGCTTCAAGCGCAATTTTATGTATTGGTAACGCTTGCCTCCCCTTTTCTAGACCACCCTAGATCTATCCGTACGTGTAAGCCACTTTTCGTGGGCGACAGCAGAATAGTTTTGTGCGCGTATTGCGTGACGTCGGGCATTCCTTGCTTAGCAATTCTCGTAATGGCTACATCCGCCATTGACTTTGCGAAATCCAACTGCATCGAAAAATTTCGGACTTCCGGAGGTGTCTGATCCAACTGAAGTTTTAGTTCGGAAATATGGAGGGTTATGCAAATTTATCGGACAAATCTATTCGCGGACTTGAACTTCCCAACGAAATAATGCAGCAAGGCCAGCACCCAATCTAATATACATTATATATCGCTATGCCTAAATAAATAAATAAATAAATAAATAAATAAATAAATAAATAAATAAATAAATATACACACATGATAAGGCCGGCTTCTCTTGCGTTCTGTGGCATTTTCAGAATATCTTTAAGTAAGGAAAAAATGAATGTTAGCGAATGTTGTGTTTCTCTCAGGGCGAACCTTTTATTGCTCAGTCGGTACTGTTACGTTTCGCCTACGACGCGCGGTAAAGCCAGCGCGGATGCAACGTACGCCGGAGCTTCGTTCCAAGCGGCGGACATTTTGGCCCGTTCGGAGCGGCCGCGAGCGCGCCCCGCCGAGCGCGTCCCGGCATGTTCAGTGCCACGTGTCTTTGTGTGTGCGTGTGTGTGTGTGTGCCCACGCTTGTCAAAGCGCGGCAGCCGGGGAGAGGAGCTCCCCCAGTGTGAAGCGAGGAGGTCTGACCGGCGCCGGCCCGTCTGATGCGTCACCTCCTTGTCCCAACGTGTCTCTCAGTCCGTCCGTCGCTGCCGTCACGTGGTGTCATCTCGTGACCTTCCCTCTTGCTCTCAACTCCGAGAGTATAAGAGCAGCTGCCCCCGGACGCCAAGAGAGAGGCTCCGATTTCTTCTGTTGCGTAACGTGCTCTCCCGTCTCTCTACTTCGGTCGACCTGACCGCCCGCTCTTTGCGATGCTAGAATAAACAAGTTGTTCTGTTAGCAGTCGCCTCATGCTTTGCTGGGACCTTCGGATGCTTCCAGTGTGCCCCAGGCCGCCAGGCCTACGCTACCCTTGGGGCTTGCGACCCATATGCAATAACGGGCGTCAGCACTGAGGTTCCAACAGCCGGTGCCATCGGTGCGGATCAAACATCTGGTTGCCAGCGGTGAGATCGCGACAACGGAGGCCAGCAGTGAAGATATGCGGTTGACTGTATGCTGAGCAGCACAACGACCATCCGGGAGCAGTGCAACGAGCCCTGTGTGATGACTGGTTGCCTGCAGCGGAACGACTGCGCTGAATTCTTGGCTGCGAGGTTTGGTGAGTGCGGGGCTTTCTTCTTCTGAGTTTTGCCAGGCTTTTGTTAGTGTCAGAAACAGAGCTGGTAATTGTGGTTGTCGTTGCTGCCGGGTTAGTTGCGGCAAGACAATAGTAGGCAGTAGAGAAAGCAGCATTCAGAGCAGCCATGGATTTGAAGTCGTTGCGCAAACCGAAATTGTTGGAGCTTGCAAGAGAGTTGGGTCTGGATGTCTCAGACAAACTCAGAAAACCAGAACTGCTAAGGGTTATTCTTGAGTTAGGAGCTGAGGATGACGAGCTGTCGGAATGCCTTGAGACCATTGAGGAGAGGGAGACTGCAAAAAGACAGGAGCTTGAACGTAAAGAACAGAGAGAGAGAGATGAGCTTGAACGTAAAGAACAGAGAGAGAGAGATGAGCTTGAACGAAAAGAACGAAACGAGAAAGAAAAAGAAGAGCGTGACCGTCAACACGCTTTGGAAATGAAGCGTCTCGAGGTGGAGATGGAACGCGCTCGTAATGGAAGTCAGGCACACGGTGCAGGAGAACGAGTATTGTTTAAAATGACTGACCTGATGCGGCCGTTTAAGCTTGGAGAGGACATTGGTTTGTTCCTGGTTAACTTTGAGCGAACGTGCGAGAAGCAGGGGTTTTCTCGGGAAACGTGGCCACAGCGCTTGCTCACTTTGTTACCCGGCGAGGCGGCCGACGTAGTCGCTCGCTTGGAGAGAGAGGAGGCAGAGGATTTCGACAAAGTGAAATCGAGTCTGCTAAAAAAGTACAGGCTGTCCGCGGAGGCGTTCCGTCGGAAGTTTCGAGAAAATGAGAAAGGAAAAAGTGAGTCGTATACAGAGTTTGCCTACAGGCTTATGTCAAACATGCAGGAGTGGCTCAAAGAAGAGAAAGCGTTTGGTGACCACGAGAAAGTTCTGCAGTGTTTCGGGCTGGAACAGTTTTATAGTCGGTTACCTAAGAACGTGCGGTACTGGGTCTTGGATAGGCCAGACGTTAGTACGGTGGCTAGAGCCGCTGAGCTAGCCGAAGAGTTTGTGACGCGTCGGGCTCGCGGAGCTAAGGACGGTCAAAAGGGCGAATTTGGCTCTAAGTTCGAGAGGCCGAAGTTCACGCCCATGAGAGCAAAGGGGGACACACGTACTGCGGATGCGAGTGAAAGCAGTCCGACCGAACGTAAGGAGACGGCGGCAGCCGAAGCCGAACGCAGAAAGCGGTTCGAGACGAGGCAAGCGCGCGTGTGTTATACGTGCCAGAAGCCGGGTCACTTTTCGGCGCAGTGTCCGGAAACAAAAGCAAAAGTAGTGTTTTTGTCATTATGCAGCACTGACGAGAACATGAAGCTTCTCGAGCCTTACATGCGAGACCTCCTCGTGAACGGGAAGGAGTGCCGAGTGCTTCGCGATTCCGCAGCTACGATGGATGTAGTTCACCCTTCTTACGTAGAACCCGATATGTTCACGGGCGAGTGCGCATGGATCAAGCAAGCCGTGGAAGCTCATAGCGTGTGTCTGCCCGTAGCAAGAGTGCTTATAGAAGGACCTTTCGGAGCACTTGAGACGGAGGCGGCAGTGTCATCTATGCTGCCCCCCCAGTACCCGTACCTATTTTCGAACAGGTCCGATCACCTCCTGCGCGAGAAGGGGCTTTTGTTTGGTGAGGCTAGCGTTCAGGCCTTAACCAGATCGAAGGTTCGGGAGCTCGCTGCAAAGGCGGTAGTTGCGGGGCCGACGTTGTCGAACGATGGGAAAGGGTCAGAGGCGCAGCAAGGTGATATTCAGAGCACGCCCGAACTGAATAAAATTGAGCCTGTAGCGTTAAAGGCACCAGATACTGGAGAGGAAATGCCCGATGCGGGAAAGTTAGAAGAGCTATCTGCAGATTTGCTCGTCGCGCCTACGTCAGACGGACTTAATAGGTTGCTAAAAGTCAGCCGGTCGGCTTTGATAGCCGAGCAAAAGAAGGATGGCAGCCTAGAAAACATACGCTGCATTGTCAAGGAAGGTGTCGCCAAGAAAAATGCTCGCTTTGTGGAAAGAGGTGGGGTCCTGTACCGGAAGTATGTAGACCGCAGGGGAGTGGAGTTCGATCAGCTGATCGTGCCACAATGCTATCGTCAGGATCTGTTGCGCTTGTCGCATGGAGGTTCGTGGTCCGGACACCTAGGAGTTAAGAAAACTAAGGACCGTCTCTTGCAAGAGTACTATTGGCCAGGGTGTTTTCGGGACGCAGACCACTTTGTGAAGACATGCGACACCTGTCAGCGGGTGGGCAAACCAGGGGACAAATCGAGGGCGCCGTTGAAGTTGGTACCTATCATTACGGAGCCTTTTAGACGGCTCGTTATTGATACAGTGGGACCTCTGCCGGTAACAGCCACGGGGTACAGACACATTTTGACTGTGATCTGCCCAGCGACAAAGTTCCCTGAAGCAGTGCCGCTTAAAGAACTCAGCTCAGTTGGGATAGTCAATGCACTACTGTCCATATTTGCGCGAGTTGGTTTCCCTGCGGAAATCCAATCAGATCAGGGCACAGTGTTCACTAGCGCTTTGACGACAACTTTTCTCGAAAGGTGTGGGGTAAAGCTGTTACACAGCTCAGTGCACCACCCCCAGTCGAATCCCGTTGAGAAGCTCCACTCCGTCGTGAAGCGCGTGTGGAGAGCATTGTGGTTTGAACAGGAAACTGACTGGGAGCTGTTTCTGCCTGGGGTGACGTTTGCATGGAGGACCGCGCCGCCTGCGGCTACGGGGTTTTCGCCAGCTGAGCTAGTGTACGGTCGCTCGCTGCGATCTCCGCTTCGCATGCTTCGAAACGGATCACTGCCCTCTCCAAAGGCTGCAGACCATCTCTTTCACAAATGGCCGCCTCCTGCACTGGAGCCTCGCTTTGCAATAACATTCCTTTGAGGTGCGTTACAAAAAGGGGAGTCTCAACGGTAACGCCGATGGCTTAAGTCGAAGCCCCTAACGTGGGAATCGGCCTCAAAATTGTTTGTTATTGATGTTTTTCTTCCTGAGGCAGGATTTTTAACATATTGCTTTTGTGTAGTGTTTCAAAGTGATGATGTGCTTTCTAGTGCAATTTTCCAATTTGTGGACGCGTTCTGAGTGCTGCTAGACTACTGTAAGGAACTAGGCAGTAGTATTAAAGGGGAAAGAGCCTGGCATGGCTTAGTGAGGGTTGTGCCGTGCTTGCTGACTGAGCGGCTGAGTTTCGGCGTAGTTCTAACGCTTGCTGGGAACGAGAGAAAAATGAGAACTCTCCCGAAGTCACTTTGCAGTGTCCTCTGTGAACCTGAACGTGAGAACGAGGCCTTCTCGGTGCGCTGCGCTCAAGAAACGCCGAGGGACGACCGACTTCGGTTATGAGCATCATCGAGCGACATCCCTCCGGACAGCGGATGCAGTCCCCTGACCATCGGGATCTCCCTCCCCCGGCGGGGCGGTCTGTTACGTTTCGCCTACGACGCGCGGTAAAGCCAGCGGGGATGCAACGTACGCCGGAGCTTCGTTCCAAGCGGCGGACATTTTGGCCCGTTCGGAGCGGCCGCGAGCGCGCCCCGCCGAGCGCGTCCCGGCATGTTCAGTGCCACGTGTCTTTGTGTGTGCGTGTGTGTGTGTGTGCCCACGCTTGTCAAAGCGCGGCAGCCGGGGAGAGGAGCTCCCCCAGTGTGAAGCGAGGAGGTCTGACCGGCGCCGGCCCGTCTGATGCGTCACCTCCTTGTCCCAACGTGTCTCTCAGTCCGTCCGTCGCTGCCGTCACGTGGTGTCATCTCGTGACCTTCCCTCTTGCTCTCAACTCCGAGAGTATAAGAGCAGCTGCCCCCGGACGCCAAGAGAGAGGCTCCGATTTCTTCTGTTGCGTAACGTGCTCTCCCGTCTCTCTACTTCGGTCGACCTGACCGCCCGCTCTTTGCGATGCTAGAATAAACAAGTTGTTCTGTTAGCAGTCGCCTCATGCTTTGCTGGGACCTTCGGATGCTTCCAGTGTGCCCCAGGCCGCCAGGCCTACGCTACCCTTGGGGCTTGCGACCCATATGCAATAACGGGCGTCAGCACTGAGGTTCCAACAGCCGGTGCCATCGGTGCGGATCAAACAGTACCTTGGTTATCTGACAAAGGCTGTGCATACCCAAAGTCGACCAATAAAGAAGCGAACTTACAAAGCTTTCGCGCACTGACTGTAATGAAGACATTTGATGAGAGTCATTGATGTACGGGTTTGTGAACACATCACTGTAAACAGCCAATGATCGCGAGTCATTCAAGATAGATGTCAATAGTGAACGATAACCGATGACTGTCTTCTTGTAAAAGCAGCCAACTGTAGTCAACGTCGACCGTCAGTGCCAACCAAACAATATAACCAAAGCTAGCCGATGACTTCATTTCAATCTAGATAGGACCCGATAAGCAGTGGTCAGCAAACTCTCACTATATACCATGATTTCCAGATAATCATGACAGGCAAATTTATCCAAGGCGCCAGTGAATCGGAAATCCTTCTGATGCGCCAACATATTTCTGGAACTATGCACCTGTTGTCTGACATTAGGTGTCATGTTTGTATGCTGCAGTGCCTGAACAACCCAGATGAGCCATCGATTTCTTCGTATTACTTAGAGAGAGAGAGAGAGAATCATATGCCGGAGATTTTAGCCCGGCTGTTCGTATTATGTACATGTAGACTCCGAAGGCCGATACTTGCTTTAATACGAATGCAACTTACACTCTAAAGTCAGTAACTAAAGAAAGTTAAAGCGTTGGTTACACTTAATAACCGAAGAAACCGTAACGCTTATGTTCCCATCTGGCTATCTCTATACAAATATCATTATGTTCGTGAGCACGTATAGAACACATTTCACGCGATCTCGGCAAATTATTTCCACGGAAGCTCGCAAGGTGGAGGAAAGTTTAGGAAACTGAAAAAGTGACATCCACCCGTCTCGTGGCACGAAGCCACGAAGGAAATCCACAAGGGAGTCTCGGAAAGAAAGCTTTGTAGTTAAAGAAAATTCGAAAAAATCCCTTACCAGAACGAATTTTTCTTCAACTGCGAAGCTTTCTTTCTGAGAAACCCGTTCGGGATTTATTTGTGGCTTCGTGCTACAAGAAGAGTGGATTGCCAATTTTTCCCCTTTCATCACGCGATAACTCATCAGCAACTGCATGAGTAGCTTTGATGCAAATTTGTGCGAGCTTCGGACTCAATGTCGGACCTCAATGTCTATCCAAATACCCGTGAAAAGTGGAGATGCCCTTGTTAGCTAAAATAATTTGACTGAAGCTTGCTGCAATTAAATAAAAACGCCTATATTCTAGCGTATGTCAGGGTAGATTCTTTTTTACTTGGACGTGACACCTTCTAATGACTTAAATTCACCCCGTTCAAATAATTTGAAGCATAATTTTTATAACTCCATAAGGAATAAGTAAAGACAGACAGATACTACATTCTTGTAGACTGCATCTATTACGACATCTAAGGCGATATCCGCAGTGGTCTTTCTCTTCTTCTCTTAATCTTTCCCTCCCCTTTCCTCCTTCCTCCAGTGTAGGTTAGCCAACTGGGCTCAGCCTTGGCTAACCTCCCTGCCTTTCTTATTTGAAGTAGTAACTTATTCGCGCTAATTTACTACTTAAAGATGGACGACCAACTGGCCCAACAGTCAACTCTTCCCTGCCTTTCATTTATCAGTCTCTCTCTCTCTCTCTCTCTCTCTCTCTCTCTCTAGGGACGGCAATATTACTATATCACGCCAATGCTACGAAAAGTGCTGTGCACTTCTGCCGGCGCAATGCTCACGTGCATAAAGTGACTATTTCGCATAAACTGTAAACTAAATTTAAACGTTGTCTGCTTTAAACACTTTAATTGATGCAGCTTTAAGAATTGCGATGCCTGTTCAGGGCGTGAAGATAAGAAATTATAAACCTTCCTCTTTTCGACTCTAGGCAATCTGTTCACAGAGAAAATCCGAAGGCCTCAATCATCGAACACCTCTCCGGAAGACTCACTACAATTCTCAATTTCTTATTAAATTGCAACGAACTTCTTTCAAATCCATTTATCGCTTGCCCAATAATTTAATTTCCGCATTGTACATGCGTGCAAATGGAGGAGTCGTAGTTTTGTTCCCAGCTTAACTTCCTTTCGTAACGCGAACTTTCATTAGAGCATTCTGGTGGCTGCACTGTTAACCCAGTTTTCTCCTATTTTTTGCTGCGTTGCTATAGTGTTGTTTCACATCACGTGCTTTATTAAGTTAAACCTGAAGAGAAGAACACCTCCAGCGCCGGGCGCGATGCATAGTATATCGTACGTAACCATCCTTTGCTCGGAGCAAACATGGAAAACATATCGAAGTTGCATGATTCGCCACTAGTACTTCGAAGTTTCGAACTTCCGCAACATTACTACAACTCCTGCAAGCTTTAGGACATTGGGGAGGCTTTCCGGGGTATTAAACCGGAAGGAACTTGTCTCGAAACTTTGTAGCTCAGGTTTAGGGGAACTTAAGAACACTAAGCTCTTCAGTCGCAGCGGGATGGCTAAGGGTAGAGTAGGGTTGAACTTCGTTTTAAAAAGAGGGGTTAAATAACGGAGGAGGACAAACGGAAAATTTCGGTGTTGTGTTTCCGTGTATTCTTTATGTATTTTTTCGTTGCTAGTGTTTTCCACGTTCGGCTGAGCTCTGAGCAAACAAATACGCGCTTCTTCAACAGCTCCATGCCCATTTGATTGATTGATTAACTTGGATGTGTGATGTTTTGATCTATATATATCACGTTTCTTAGGGAACATCCGACACTGAGAAAAAAGAGCACCAAAGCTATTCCCAGAAGTCTGAGTATCAGAAACTCCAATTACTTAATTTGCCAACTTTGGACTGCAGATAACAATAACTCTCTCAGATATTTGGCAAATTCATATGCGCTTCCTTAGGTTATAGGTCTCTGTGCCCATATTTTGAAGCCTGCTTCCCAAGGAATATAACCTGCCAAAAAATGGTCTTTAAATAATTTATCCCCATACTTCCCAACGTTAAGATCGTGAATTAATAGTTAGACGAATTACACGCTGCCCGCGATGCCTTGAGTTGTTTGCAATTCACGAGAAACGCCTTCGACTTGTTGCCACCGAACCCACTGGATACCCGCCGTGGCTGCTCAGTGGCTATGGTGTTGGGCTGCTGAGCACGAGGTCGCGGGATCGAATCCCGGCCACGGCGGCCGCATTTCGATGGGGGCGAAAACACCCGTGTACTTAGATTTGGGTGCACGTTAAAGAACCACAGGTGGTCGAAATTTCCGGAGTCCTCCACTACGGCATGCCTCATAATTAGAAAGTGGTTTTGGCACGTAAAACCCCATAATATTTTTTTAACCCACTGGAAAATGTTCTTTTTTTCCCCCTTTTGTTCCTTTTGTTCCGTTTGCCTGTCTTTTGTTATTCCAAATTGACGTAATATAAATAATTCACTTCAGCAATAAAAATTTGGCAGGATATAGAGTGAAGTAGTGAAATTAAAGCAACCTGAAAATGGCTTAAAATATAACTTTCCGGCACGCAAGCAGCTTTCACGAATGAGCGTGCTCGGCAAAAGAAGTGTGTGGTTTTATTTTACCTGGTTGAAAGAGAACGTGTAGTCGTATATCTTTAAGTTTAGATCATTCTCATTGTTCGCAAAGCTTGTTTCAGTATATGCTTCTTCTTATCGGAAGCAAGAAAACTTATCTTTCCTTACCGAGATCCCGCACCTGCGAGAAGGAATTAATAAATTTCTTGCGGCGGTCTCCCAATTTGTTACAGCCATTCCGTTAGTTCTCCGGGGTTTTGTGCGGTCTTCTCTCGTAACCACTCCATGCGATTGGTCTTCAACCTTGGCGAATTCTCTTGTATGTAACCGCTGCTCCACGAAGGATACATCATTCATTATCATCACGAGCATCGACCAGTAAGGCATCTCAACCGCACAATTCGGTATACGAGCTACGAAAAGAAAAGAGAAAAATAAAACACGCATATGACGTCTTCATATTTTGTCTAGTCTCGTCGTTTCCGTTTACTTTGCCACGTGTTGAGCTCTAGCCGACCGCTAACAGCATTGGCGTTTATCCGAAACCACTTCCAATTCCGACAGTCAAGAAACGAACACTCACACAGGCGACATGCACGTCAGCTTCTTTTTCTTTTTTCTTTCTTTCTTTTGCGTTTTTTCTTCTTGGTTCTTTTCTTCCTTTGCTCTCCGTTTCCAATTTTCTATTATCAGCGCTTTCCTTTCTTTATCGAGACGTCAACAGGCGTTTGTGAGATATCTGTTTGATCGGTGACTCGTCCTCCCGTTTCCTTATGAATTCGCTCTCTCTCAGGTCGTCTCTCAGATGTAGCCCTTTTTGGGACAGTCGTGACCGTCACAAAGCTTTGTTTGCCTCACTGGACTTCTTAACAGACTGCAATATTTTTTGAAGCGGTTCAATTCTAGCTGTGAGGCATAATTTGAGCTTAGATGCTCGAACTGTACACATCGATGGAGCGCGCGTGGTCGATATATATCACGAGAATAACATCCTTCGGATACAGCAATCATTCTGCAACTAATACACTATCCGCACTTATAGGCTACCCTTTCATATAAATTGTCCAACCCATAACATTTCGACATTTCCTCTACTTTACGAAAAGAAGAATAAAGACAGAAAATGTAGCCATTATGACAACTGACGCAGATCCCTGGCGATAAATCAAAAATGAGTTCGGGAGCCTTCGTTACAAATGTAAGCTGTCGTGAGTGTCTGAATGTCGTTGAGTTGTGTGGTCTTCTCACTCAAGCAGCGCTGAAGGACTTGAATTATAGCAGCTTCTTTGTTGACTCAATCTCTCTCTTCGTAATAGGTACTTCTCTTCCTTTCCTGTTCTGCATGTGCGGTCACGTTCACTGCCTTCACTACGAGGAGATATCAGCGGACCTTCATCCTTCTCGTGCCCCCTTCAGCCAAAAAAAAAGAGAAATAATGGCGCAACCATGTGACGGCGTATGTACGCGTTCCAAAACATGCCATCGCTCCTTCCTTCAACAACAGGCGCCGCTATGCCGCCAGCGCCGCTATCCGGCGCCCGAGTTCCTCCAAAGCCAGCCAGCCAGCAACTGGCCGGGGGCCTGTTCGATTGGCCCGAAATAGGAAAGCAGCCACGGTATCCCAACCTTGCGCTCTCTCTTCTCTATCGCGCTCATTTTTCTCTTCCTCCTTCCCGCTTTTCCCTCTCGCCCATCCCGATATCCTGATCGTCGCGCGCGCCTCCTCCCCTTCGCTCCCGCTCTGTTTCCTCCTTTCCTCCCGCCGTCGCCCATTCACCGTCTCCCCACCATTAACGAAGCGCCGGCGAACGCACTGTTTTTAAACTTAGCGGCCACGCGCGCCACACCGTACTGCCATTACGCTGGCGCGCGCGGGCTCGCGCCCGGCATTAGGACAAACCGGGAAGTGCTTCCTGGGCAGGTCTAAACTTGTTAAGCCTCGCGCGTGCATACCCGGACAGGTAAAAGTTGCTCGCGATAACTTACGAAGATACCTCGCAGTGTAGGGCTGCCTATGCTGGTCATAAGCGTTCCTATACCTTTAATAAAGCGTCTCGATCGTTGCGTCTCAGCGAGCCGGTAAAGAACGGCGCCGGGAAGTGTGGCTAGCCGATTAATGCTGCTCGTAATTTTGCACGAGCCCTTGGTGTGGGAAGACGGGTAGATTAGGACTCAAGCTCAAGGGGCGAATAGAAAATCTGTCGCTTCGCTTGTATAAAGCGCGATGCACTGACAGCTGACGCGTTTGTAGCGCAACTATAAGGCCTGCAACTCTTTCGCGCGCAGTGCTGCAGTTGCACAAAACGCATACGCAGCAGCAACGCGGAAACAATCGGGGCGCGTATTCTCAAGAAAGCTCTTCAGGCTAAAATTCGTCCCACGAGTAAATGTCAGCCAATCGTGATGAGGCAGCCGGCCATTGTCAAAGAGCACTTATAAGTTTGTGAATTCGGTCTTTGGTGCCCAACTCACGAGGCTTTTCGTTCGTATAAGTGCTTTTTTACCATTGATTGATCGGCCGCCGCATCGCTGCTATTATTTCCCACATCCCGATTGACTCCAGCATCTGCCCTCGCGGACGGTATCAGCGTGAGAACGCTCTTGCAAACGTGCGCCCAGATGCGCATAACCGTGGCTGTTGTTTCCCACTTGTTCCAATTCTTCCTCTCATTTTCTTGCTGCCGGCTTCTCTAAACTTCATTGTCACCTCCTCATCATTCCATATAAACCACCGTCGCACGTATACCGCAACCGATTGCCTCGCCAGGTCTCGCCGATTTGGCGAACTCGACTCTTGCCTGTCTAACTTGCTCTGAGCAAACCTATATCTGAGCAAATCATCTGGACAAACCTATATGTAGCAGGAAGAATCTTTCGCTCGAGAGAGAGAGAAGGGAAGACGGAAAGGCAGGGAGGTTAACCAGACTGAGTCCAGTTTGCTACCCTACACGTGGGGAGCGCTCGAATGCTCAAAGCACCTGGCGGCTGGCAAATGGGAGCGTCATATTAATTCACTCGAGCGAAATTGTGTGTTCTTCTTTACGGAGAAAATATGGATGAAGAAAGAATAACGCGAGTTGCATACTACATTCGTACCGCTATATAGCCAAGCCTCTCCTGCAGTTCTTGCTGCGCCGATGCCGCAAGTACTACAATTTTTTTTATTATTATTTCTCTCCTTTAGAAACGCTACATAATGTGCATATCGCACACCTCGTATCGACAGTCGCAAGAAGCACGCGTATCTACATTAAAGGAATGATCTAAAACAAGGATTTAACACACGCCGCTGCTTCGCCCCCACACAATTATCGCGACAAGATTGCATATTTTGCTCATCACCGCGCAATAAAACGCGTGGCATCGTTTTGTTTCGTCCGCACGTATACTTGCTGTCACGTCGGAAAAACCAGTCAGCCACGTGTCACTCTCTCCTGCGCTTTCCTTACTAAGCAACTCGCTCCCATACGATTGCTAAGTGCAGACACACAATCGTGCTTTTCCTACCCCTTCCCGTTCAGCTTGGTAATGTCGCAAAAGATTTGCGCGAGAAGGCAGGAACCGTAAACGCGAAATCAACTTTGAATATTGTCAGAATGAAAACGCACCCAACTCTATACAATGCGGGCGCGCTTAGCAAGCACTCAAGCTCGATTACCTATATAGAGACGAGTGGCCGCGGACAAGCTTATACAGAGCGAGGGACTCAGTTCTCCGCCTCGGTCAACCACGGGAGTGTGTACGTAACAGTCACTTCACTCGTATATGTAGCCGACGGGCACAACCGACGCGGGATGCACACAACGGATGGCCGAAGCCAGCGGCACACACGGGTGTCGCGGTCCCGCATGTATACCGCCGCCTGCATGCGCTGTTAACGACGCGGCGCATCCTTTGTGCCAACAGAGGCGACGCTTTAGCAAACTACGCTCGCGGACTCGGAAACCCGCGCTCGGAGAACGAGTGCGGGATTCTACGCGCTTTTGCGAGGTTCTCCGCGTGCCTATGTACGTATACAAACACGGCGCAAATGCGTCGTGCTCGGCAGTATTACGCCGTCGGCGCGGGAAAAATATATGTGTGTGTGTGTGTGTGTGTGTGTGTGTGTGTGTGTGTGTGTGTGTGTGTGTGTGTGTGTGTGTGTGTGTGTGTGTGTGTGTGTGTGTGTGTGTGTGTGTGTGTGTGTGTGTGTGTGTGTGTGTGTCTGTGTGTGTGTGCGTGTGTGTGTGTGTGTTCTTGGGTTTCTTCGTGGTTGCAGGTTAAAATACCTGCTGCGCAATTAACTTGTTTACTCTCAGTTTCGCGATGCTGCGGGGTCTGAAAAAAGTGTGCATGGCTCCAGGCGGTGCGCGCAAGCTTATCGCACAGTACTCGAGGATTACGCCTCAGCGCGACTGTTTGTGTGTGCAGGGCGAGCAGTATAATTCAGCTCAAGAAGAGTTAAAGCCTACTCCTTTGTATTATTTCTTTCGGAGAAAGATGCTATACTTTCGACGTAGTTAACTCCGGCATTTGTTTCTAAACCATAGTTAGCGATGGAAAGTGTCTCATTACTTTCTAGATAACTAAAGGCATGAAAGCAAACTTGGGTTATCTATAAGGGGGACTCAGAGAGAGTGCCCAATTTTGCTGTCAATAGGTTTAAATGAGCAAGTGAGAAGAATCACCAAGGAAATACTCATAATCATCTATAGTTTTCTTGCCTACGAGCCCTTTGTTTACATGTTTCCTCGTCGGCTTTAATTTTACCGAGACAATGAAAACAAAGAAGTTGCTGTTTCTACTGTACTTGCCGTCGGTGCTTCGCGCGCTAAATATAATTTGCATTTAGGCCGGGAGACTCCTACCTTTCTTTTTTTTCTTTAAGTCGCATCCGTTCAATTTCTTTTTGCCTAGCCAATCCACTTTAAGCAAGTCATCAGGTGAGCTCCTCTGTTCGTATAGTCTCTTGCACCACGTCATATGACCTCCTGTGGCCACCACTTACCTGAATGACACCGCAACCATGCCTTAAATATTTCATTCCCAAAAGAAAGCGAACAGTCACTTATACACCCGCTGTCTTAACCAAGCTTCTCCTCTCGCATCGACGGGATATTTCGCGGAAATTGCCCCTGAAAGAGACACTGAAGGAAAACAATAAATCAGTTGACGACTGATAAAGTATTCTCTCGAGGTCTATATTTGCGTCAATTTTACGGAGAGCAGTTGATTACTGGAAGAGGAAACATAGGTGCCACTACCATATTTTTATTATTTCAAGCCGATACACACTCGCAGGTGTACGTCAATGTGACGTCACGCGAGTCAAAGTTTTCACTCGTACTTGGGTACTTGTGAACCGTAAGCTTTCTGCAAACTTTATATAGTTCAGTCTTCTTCGGCTCCTCTTGATGACACTGTGTCCCATATTGGCCTGTAAACAATTAACAAGGACCAAACAGGCGCTGTCGATACCTGTAACGTCGAAGCGATCTCAGTGCGAAAACTGCATGGCGGGTGGCGTCACCCGCCTTTTGTTTTTGCGACTTGTGCTCTCTCTCTCTCTCTCCTCCCTCTCACTCTTCGTCCCCATACCCCCTTCCCCCAGTGCAGGGCAGCAAACGGGACGCACGTCTGGTTAACCTCCCTGCCTTTCTTGTCTTTTATTTCTCTCTCTCTCTTCCCAACACGTTACCAAGTACCTTCTTAAGCTTAGAGATTTAGAGCGAAACTACTAAAGTACGTTCGTTCCACGACCGCTTTCGTGCGGCGTCGTGATCGGTATGAAATGTCAATCGTAGAAGAGCCAGCAACGAAGCCAACGTCGCAACCCCTAAATTTGTGTGGAACCTAGCAATTAGAAGTTATGAAATTAAAACCTACTTTGCGTAAACCTACTCGAAGACACAACTCGGCGCAGCTTATCTTAGCCAGTAAAGCGTAATTTCTGTCTCCCTCGTCGCGAATTCACCCACTACACATATGAGGTCAACAGCGAGGGGCCCAAATCGACAAGTAATTTGTGGGTATTCTGAGACATTTAGGCAAGATCCCCCTTTCTGATGAATGCCACCGGTGTACAGGTCTGGAGCAGTCATCCGAATCCTCGAGCGAGCGCTCTGATTTCCCGATTCCGAACCTGCCAGTGGAAAACAAACGTGCACCTCCGCGCCCTATCACAGCGAAAGCCGTAGCTCGCCATCCGTTCCGGAAACGGGGCCTCACTCTCGCGTGGTGCGTACCCATGGTTAGTGAAGTCTCTCTCTCCTTGTTTGTGTTTTATGGCATGCGCTCGACTTCTGCGTCGAATCGGTAAGAGAGAGAGAGAGAGAGGAAAGGGGAAAAGCAGGGAGGTTAACCAGGGAAAAAGATCCGGTTTGCTACCCTACGCTGGGGAGAGAGGGGAGGGGGAGGTAAAGTGGTAATAATCCGCATGGACTAACATAGCCGGAGACGACGCCGAATGTGCGTCATGAGGCGAAGCGGCATGGCGATGTTTGGTACTATATCGCACCCCATTGCCACTGCTACCACCAGAACGACCAAACTGCTCCAGTTCATTCCGCTCCTGTCGGCAGGTGGAAGTGATGTGCGACACGCCTTGGAAGTTACGGCCTAATCAGTGTCGCCGACGAAGAAGCGATAGCGAACTGTCTATCCGGCGCTGAGCTAGTTGAAAAGACCAGTGCAACACGTTAGCCCGCTCCATATATAACAGTGGAATACAGAGTCAACGCCGCGGGGGAAAAAAAAGAAAAAAAATGTATTGCTCCGCCGATCTACAAGTAGAATTCACCATCAGTAACTGTCCATGTGAATACGTTCGTGCGATGCCATTTCTTTACTTATTTTAATACTTTAAAGGAAAAACGCGTTTGTACAAATCTCGGGAACAGTTAAGCGTATGAAAAAGCTCCGGTATAGCGAAGGAATTGCACATAATATAGTGGAGTGGTTCCTGAGTCGGGTAGATCTTGAACAGTGGCAATTCAGACCCTATAGGGTCTTCCCAAAGGTGTGAGAACTTCTTTACACAGATTCGCTCTCTTTGATGCACGAGGTAAATACGAGATACCGCTCATGACACATTCGCACAACTGCTGGAGCCAAATAATGCATTATGCA
Organism: Dermacentor albipictus; assembly: GCF_038994185.2. Taxonomy (NCBI): domain Eukaryota; kingdom Metazoa; phylum Arthropoda; class Arachnida; order Ixodida; family Ixodidae; genus Dermacentor; species Dermacentor albipictus. The sequence goes on from NC_091822.1 coordinate 136,147,408, forward strand.
GTGCCACATGCTCGCTATATCCTGCTCAACTTGCAACTTTGCCCTGGCCACGAACGCAAATCTCCCGAGAACACTGACACAATTTTTTTTAAAATAAAACACACAGACGCATTTTCTCCACGGCTTATCTACTGCTTTTAAACAGGCCTATTGTATATAAAGAGGTACGCGCCACAATAGCGAACTTCGCCAATTGACGTCGGTAGAGCAGCTCGAGTGAAAGAAGGGGCGGCGCACTCACAAAGACGTCCCGTGAATGTCTGCTACAGATAAATAACTTTGCATGAATTACTCTCTCTAACCAATGAGCCATTTTAATGAAAACTAAAGAGTAACAATACGTTTATGCTGATAAAATGTTCTTCGAAAACTCCCGGAAGTCAGTGTGACGTCATGAATTTTTCACGCGTTTTTCTAGCATTCATACCGATTTGGTGCTACGGCAAATGCTAAAGGTTCATTTTTCAGTTACCAAGACAATGTAGCCCTTGTTTTCGTTTTCCTTTTTTTTCTTTTTTTTCTTGCCTCAAATGCGGCTTTCTTCGGGCTCCCCCGCAGACGTTTACTTCACGGAAACTATTCATCATCACCGTATATGGCTCAACGCGTGTATATACCCGTCTGCATTATCGCTACAGATGCGTCGGTCACCGTCTTCATCCTCTACGGCATTGGGCAACGAATCAACAAACGCTACATAAATATTCTCACCGCAACAAGTGAAGGCTAACGAGCGCATCGTTACTTAATTGAACGGAATTGACTTCTTTCGGCTCTTTCGATCTCTCGTTTTACGCGAACAGTGTTCTTTCGCTCGATCCGCGCCCCGTTTTCGTGCTCGACCTTCTCCGCCAGACACTTGCTTTACAGCGCAACCGAGTTCCGGAGCAAGTTCTTCGAACGCCACCGACTATATGGCTCATTGAAACTCATGCACTTGCTGTAAGCACAACGCCTTTATGGCGTCCGCGAGTTTTGTGCTCAGTGGCAATAGAGCTGTGTGTCGTTCCTCCGTCGCCTGTGTCGACGGTTCCAGATCGCGTTTGTCACCGATGTCCACGTCGCCTCTCTTCGCGAGATGCGCCGAAGTGTACTTTTCTCCTCAGGTAATACAAGCTTCAACTCCACGTCGTAACGGCAAACCGAATTTGTGGTCTACATTCACCGTTCCTATAACAATCCAGCAGTCACATCTTGTGCCGTAACCTATAGGTATCCCTAGCAGCGTAATTTACTGATGCAGTTCACCTCATCATTCTCTTCGGCGTCCCTTTAAAGCGACAAAAGACCGGTCTGCGCAATGCACATACTTTTGCATCTCGTTACCACGTGTCGTCTCCTCCTTTCATTCGCGTTTCTCTTAAAGCGACGCGCAGTCATTTCTCTCATAACTCGTTAGCGCCTTTCAGACACCATTCTTCGGCGAGCAGGCGCGTCCGCGCAGGCAGCGCGCCAACGTTGTCCGCTGCAACATTTAAAAGACAAACAAGTAAAAAGGAAAGCGGGCTCTATCTTCCCAGCGCGCGCGCGTGCGTGCGTGAGCGAACGGGAAAACAAGGCGTCAGCCGGGTGCGCCTTTTTGGGTGCAAACGCGCGCGCCAGACCGGAGCTGCAACCGCAAAGCTATAGCGACAGCAGCGTGCGCTGCGCCGGACAGGCGCGACGGAACGGCCGCTTCGGCCCTGGGCGCTGACGCGCACCATTCATCCCGCGTCAGTTGGAAGCGACGCGCGCGACTCTGTGCTCGTAACTGTGCATGCTCCGTGCGGTTCGGCGGTATGTGCGCCTGCGACGAGGCAGTGTGGCGTGTAGACTATACGTAGCGGGGAATGCGTAAGCGACGGAGGGGCGAACACGTCGTCGGGACGGAAGCCTTCGAGCAGCTTGCGCACCGTATTAAGGAGTCAAGCCATACGGCGTTTCAGTGGATACCAGGGCACTGTAACGTTTCTGGCAACACAGCAGCAGCCCATGAAGCAGCATGACAAGCACACCTCAATGATGCTATGGTTCCGCTCCCAATTTCGAAGAATTAATTAGGCTGCATTATAAGGATTTCGTTCAAAATGCGTAGAAATGCGTGGTTTGACAAGAATTCTGAGAGCTTGGATTTGTATCATATTGCTCCGTTTATTGAATTCAAATTTTCAATGTCATTAGACAGAAATATGTAAACCCTCATTAGTCTAATAAGGCTACGCATTCCCTACACAAAACATATATAGAATTGTCCTTGTGGCGTACATCAAACGCCTTACTGAGGTCAAAATAAATAAGATCCAGCTGTCCTTTCGTATACACTGCTTGAGAGGCACGCATCATGAGGCTAACGAGGTTGGTAGTTGTGGAGCGTCCCGATATGAATTCATGCTGCTGAGGAATGATAGTATTTCCAATAGAGGATAAAATCACTGAGTGTATAGTTGATTCGAATAATTTAGAAGCTGCGCATAGGAGAAAAATAGGCCTGTAGTTACTCGCAGCAGTTTTTACCCCTGTCTTAAAGATGGAAACGACCCGCGCTGTTTTCCAAGCCTTTGGGAATGTGGTCGTCTTTAAAGCACAATTAAATACACAAGCAGGCACTGGAACAAGCAAGGACCCGTACGTATTAATCAAAGAAGGTGGAACGTCATCAGGACAACACGAAAAAGAGGGTTTTAAGCATTTGATGATCTTAAAGACAAGTTCCTCTGAGACCGATAGACTTGAATCCAGGGAAGGTTGATTGAAAAGCTCACTAACTCCGTCACTGTACCCTTCACCATGCACAGCCCCGAAGTGTAAGGCGAAGGCGCCCGCGACATCTGCAATGGGTTGGTTGTCGCCACTAAGTATATGAGATATCGTGTTTCGTATTGTTGGATGACTGTTCATGAACGTGTCTCCAAAAAGACTGAATTTTTAGAAGTACTAACTTGCACATGTGCTATATAGATGGAATGACCAAGCTTGTAAAGACGTTTAAAGAGTGCCCTGTACATTTTAAAATCTATATGCCCGTGTTCCTGATTTGTACGCTGTGCCTTCCTGTGAGCACGTTCTTTTAGCTTAAAAGGTGTTTTCAGTTCAACAGAAAACTAGTGGAGAAATTTAGAGGGTTTAGTACCTTTTGGTGGTATATAGTTCATCTCATCGTGAATAATATTCGTGAATGCCGTGACTTGGTCATTAACATCTCTTCGTTCTACTACTGAACGTCCTTCGTATATGTAAGTGGCTATAGGACACCGTAGCTGCCGTACTCTTCCATTCAGCTTGGTTTTCTCGACGGGATAGACTAACGCTCTTGTGTTCACCCTCTACTAGAGCCCCTTCCGTCTCGTTTTCAATAGGCGTGGCTAACAGCACAATGCGACCTACGGCGCTTGAGTAGAACAATGAAACGAAGCCTCGCGCTAAGGGCTCCGGCCAAATAGCTGGGTTGCGTCTTCTTCATTCCAGCCGGTTGTTTATCGTCACTATACATCGGCTCAGAATGCGGGTGCACCTCGAGCACGGAAGAATGAAATTGTCGTGCCGAGCAGGGGCGGGCTGGGGGGGGGATGATCTCAAACAATCGCCATTATTCTCGCGACAGATGAACGACAGGCACACGAGGTGACGTCACACGCAGCGCGCCTGCGGCAAGGCTGCGTCGCCCGCTGGTTTCGCGACTGCATAGAAGACGCCCGACTCCCGACGAACGGTGCGTGCGACTCCCCCCGTCTTATACAGCGGTGCTTTCGCTTCGGCGGAACCGGTTTAATACTGTCTCGCGTGCGACCCCGTAAGTTCAAGGCAAGTGCCCGGCGGCAATTACCAAGCTTTAAAGGGACCCGTGAAATTGGCGATGGCCGTCGCAGACCCCCGACGTCATTCGCGGAAGCGTCTATAACCTGATCATGCATACCTGTATACAAGCAAGACATGTTATGCACATATGAATAGTAATTCCTCCTTAATGATCACTTTGATGTATTTCTTCTGAAGTTAAACACGCCACTGAGCGTTTTACTTCAAAGAGAACAACTGTCTAGACCTTAGCTTCTCTATCTCCAATTATGTTTTTTTTTTTTTCATAGGTGGGCGCGATGCGAAAGCGGCGTTTGGCGAATGTGAGATTGGAGCTCGGCATCATATGCGGAGGGGAGGGGGGGGGGTGCTTATATTGTCAAAACATTTGGTACACTACACAAAAGAGACAGGATAACCAACACGAATAAATCTTTGCGGTACGTACAGCGCGCTATTAATGGCCTTATCAAAGATGGTTCACCCTGGGGACAACGTTTTCACAACGGGACTTGACCTCGCCTCTTGAAGTAGTTATTTCAGTAATCTTCCCTTAAACCCCTTCTCCCGTGCGAGTAGGGCAGCAAACCGGAAGGTTCGTCTGGGCGACCTCCCTGCATTTCCTTCCTTCTTTTTTCCTCCTCTCTCCTTTCAAATTATTTTTTTATGTGAATTACTTCTAAGAGAAATCACTCGTAAAGACCTCTACACCCGGTATCTGGCAAGTAAGGGTGCGCGTGAATAGGATTTTCCTTTTATTCTGTAGCAGCTAACAGACAACAACTTTCTGAAGTTTAGGTCGCGGCAAGGTCGTCGTGGTTGCAGAAGTATATATGGGCCCCGTATACCGCTCTCAACCAGCTCTCTCCTTCTTCTATATCTCCCAGTATTCGTGGCTGTGAAACCGAAATTATCGCGGCACGCAGTCACCGCTAATGGCTTTTCCTATTGTCGCCTCCCTATTCATGCACCTCTTCGCTGCCCCAAGTCCACTCCGTTGTGCGGCCAGTGCAACTATACGAGCGCAACGACGCGCGATCTGCGACGCTGCGGCCATCAACATCTGCCGTCGCGCATTTCGCCGGCGCTCCCTTTCACGACGAGAAGCCCAGCGCCACGCGACTTGAGATATACACGCATGCATGCCGGCCTCCGGCGCCACCATCGGCTAAGCGAGCCCCTTCTTTATACGCGCACTTTGTCTTTGTTTTCTTGCCTTTTCTTTTTGTTAGGGCGCGTACATTTTTAATGGAGTCGTCCACGCGAATCGCTCTGGGCCAGCGAGAGTCCTCTCGCGTTGCACCGTGTCATCTTCGCGGGGCCCGTTTCCTCTTCTGGGACGGGCCGCCTACTTCGTTACCGCGGCGCCGCGGAAAGAGATGCAGGATTTACACGTCCGCACCCCTCTCTGCCGGGGCCATGCGCACAAAAAAATGCCCTTCCCTGTTTTATTTTTTTTTTCATGCTGTGTAGGGGCCCCCACACCTTCCTTTGTGTGCATTTGTGCCTGTGCATGCGTGTGTCTTTTCGTGCAGTTTGTGTTGTGTCTGCCTTCTTTGTTGGGATTGTTGGTGTGTTCATTGTCCAGGTGTTTTGTTTTGATAAGTGCGTGTGTGTGTGTGTTTGTGAGTGCGTGTATGCGGTTTTTTGCGTCTGTGTGTGTGTGCGCGCGCGCGTCCGCGCCTGTTATTGTTTCCCGATCTCCACAGTATGCAAAAACTAACGCGTAGCAACTCAGCGCCGTTGCTTGCGAAGATCCCGTCCGGTATCTCGCGTCTGCGTGGGGTTTGAAGAATACCCTCGCTCGTCGGCATATAGGGGCGGCGTCTCGGACAATGAGCGATTGTTCTTTGTGGCCGGGGGCTACGTGTCGCCTTTATGAATAACGATACCCTACAAACGGTGACACTGACACCCATTTGTCCTCCAAGAACAGTCTGCACGCTGTCTTTTTTATGAAGTAACACCGATTAAACCACCAGCCGTATAGATGCCTTTACAAAATAAAATTTTTTTCTAAGGTGGACGAGGTTCCCCGTTTGTCCTGTTCAACTCGGTCAAACAACTCCAGCACATGTACACGTGAAACATGGAAAGGCATGGCCACTGCCGCAACTGCGATTAAATTTCTTTTATAAATGTATATACGGGAGATTCTGCAAAGCGATCGCCGTATAACTCTATAACACCGAAGGAAAAAGCGCACATGCACAGTTATGGGAACTGTGTGTGTAAAGCTAGGGCACACATTTGACGTATATTTCACTTGGATTTCACTGTTTTGCGAGCAGAGATATGGGGAAACTCACAGGACGGATACAACAAACGCATGTAAAATGTAACATCAGCTTTAGATATCGCCAGACTTGAACGTTCTGGCACTTTTCAGAGCCCGGACGTGACACCGATTACCGGTCGCTTTCTCGCGTAGGCGCGAGGTTTAAAGAATGCCGCTTGTTTAGGGTTGAGTTTGTGTTGTGGAGTAACGGTGATGTAAAATCACCCATTGAATTTCAGAAGTTTCACGCTTCTTGCTGAATTCTATTCATTCACAACTCTAAGTTGCATAGTGCAACCACCACTAACAATAATCTGAATTTTACTTCCACTTTAGGTAAATTTCGTGATGATTTAATGATCGGTTGCATAATTACACCATTTCGGCTTTTCCGTGCATGCAACGATAAGAGAATACGGGAGGCGATCCAGAGTTGAAGCTTCCTGCGCGGAGCAAGCCGCTTTCTTTCAGGCTTTCGCCATCGGTATAGCTGCTGCTGCTGTTTCCAAAGAGCGAAATGTGGGCAAGGAGAGCACCAGTCAGAATGAAATGGGCAAATATGCTTTGTACATCTAAATAACCTTGTCGAGTTCACCGTGTGTACCCATGTGGAGCGCAAGGAAGTAATGAGAATTACTAAAAAAAGAAACGCCTGGTGCAGACAACAGGGGACCATTGGCATATATTATCCCCCTTAACCCTTCCCCCCATGCAGGGTAGCCAACCGGAACCACTTCTGGTTAACTTCCCCGCCTTCCTCTGTATTCTCTCTCTCTCCCTTAGCGCGCACGGGACATCCCAAGGAGGGATAGAGTATACAGCGGACACAACATTGGTAGTGGAAAAAAAAAGTTAATAATGATAAATTGTGTGGTTGGACGTTCCGAAGTAGCAGAGGTAGTTACGATCGAGAAACGCTGTATATAGCGAAGGGCTGGGTATTAATTTTTGCCAGAGCGTTTTTCGCGTTAAGTTCCTATTGGTATTTGGCCGCCGCAGTCGGGATCGAGCCCACAACCTCGCACTCCGCAAACCTATGACCACTGAGCTATACCTCAGTGGATACAGCCTTGATAATTAACTTTGCACTGTATGTAGGGAACGTCTTTCGGCCGCGCAGTAGCATAGTTCTTGCACAGCGCGTAACTGACGCGACGAAGCCGTATATAGAATAAGTTGCAAACGGTTGCAAATAGGTTACCGCCGTGTGTCGCAAATCGGCAGGTGCAGAAGTGTACTTCGCTTTCACCGCTGAAACTGAGAAAAAAAAAAGAAGCCGGAACGATTTACGCAATGGCAAAGTAAGCAGGATGTACTTTGCAAGGCGTACGCCTTGTGCACTTTATATCTACGTCTCCCATGCCCCCAGACTCGCCCGGAGTAAAACGTTCCGTGGGTGGAGCGATCGTTTTTTCCAACGGTCGCAGCGGGAGGCCCCAGCATATACAGCGTGCAAATTGTACTGTGGGAGGAGGCGCTGACGTCTCACAACGCCTCGGTCGCATCCTGCTGTTCTCACTTGTCGGCGCGTAAGACCGGTGGGTCATGCTCTGGCGCAACTTACCACGTTCGCGGTAAGCATTTTACGTGCAGATTACTTCGCAAGTGACAAGACGGCGGGTGCGCGAGGTAATCAATTAAGGATGAAGCGCTTTCTTTAAGCGCACTCCACCTTGAAGGGCTGAGTAATGCCTAAAACAAGCTTAGGATTGGGCGATGCGTGCTTGGCGGACAGAGGGGACATAATATGGTTTACTGAAGGCGTATGGGAATTCTCACGGTTTTAACTGCCAAATTAACGCTGTGCGTGTAAGGCGATGTTTTACCTGGCTTCGAAATTCATTTACGCATAGATATCTTGTAGGCTTATTGAGACTACGTAAAAAAATACCCACCTGCATATGCAAACATAATTAATGTGACGCGATAGTTGAGGAGATGGTAGAATGGTAATAAATGATCACGTTTGCGAAGAAAAAGAAAGAGAGAATAAAAACCGCTGAGATAAATGCACTTGTTGAGTGCGTTGGAAATACGTTTCTTGTTAATAAAGTAGGATACCGTTTCACAAACAAAGCATTGCGAATTCGTACTTACAAGACGGGACTTTGTAATGGAGTAGGTAGAACAGACTGGGCAGTTCAGTTGTTGTTTTTTCTTTGCTGCTTTTTCTTTCTTTCTTTCTTTCTTTCTTTCTTTCTTTCTTTCTTTCTTTCTTTCTTTCTTTCTTTCTTTCTTTCTTTCTTTCTTTCTTTCTTTCCTTCTTTCTTTCTTTCTTTCTTTCTCTCTTTCTTTCTGTCTTTCTGTCTTTCTTTCTTTCTTTTTGTTCTATCATGCTTTCATCATTGACTTTATGGAGCAAACATGTGTTTACCACGAGAGATCTGATGTGTAGATTTCTCTTTCTCTCGGTGCTTTGGCACGGTAATTGACGTCGGAATGTTCACCACATTTACACACACAGAGATGTGCCTTGAAACATTGGTTCCGAGGAAACGTGTCCAACCTGTGAGCGACATGGAAAAAAACCACTATTGCTATAAGCAAGCACTTTCAGTTTTTTCATTCGGTTACCTTGCTACAATTTCTTAATCCCCGAATCGCGGAATTCAACATGGAAGATTATGACGTGCGAATTCCTATAAACGACGTTTACCGCAAGCTCTTTCACCAGTTTCGTAGTGAGAAGGAGCGCGAAACCAACAAAGCGATAGGATCAGTACATGCACCCCTACTATGACCCGTCATTCAACTCAGCTTCGTTAGCCTGACGGCTCGGCAGTCGCATCTTTCCCGCATCACGTCTCAACGTCCCGCCTGAGAAAACCATCATCGTCAATCGTTGCTGTCGTCAACCTACTTACGACTTCAGCTCTTGCCATGTTGTACAGTGCCGTGAGCAGGAAGATCGATGTGCGTTCTACGTCAGTAATCAACAAAGTTGGCTGCGAAAGTGTGTGCTTTCCGGAATATGGGCGCCGATGCGGCGGCCATATCTTGAAAGATTAAACTGGGCAGTCGAAGTCCCAGTTTGATCTTGGCTGAGCTTGAAGGTCAGATTTACAGAACCAAATGTCTTCTGTGTTTGTACATGGAGTAGTAGAGCTATCGCTCTAAAATATCAGCGAAGAAGTAAAGCAAGCGCACCAAAAAAGAAACGAATGAAACTATAACGGGAGGAGGTGGTGATATACAGGGAATGTTAAAGTTTCCCTGTGAGTATATTCTGAGGTAGAAACTTACAGGGCACCTTGACCAACTTCTGGTGTGACGACCGCTCAGGTCGGCACTCCCGGGTTGTCTGCGCCGAAAGCGGCTGCCGCCAAGATGGCCGAGTTCGACCGCCTGTGTACGCTTTAGGGAGGACAACGGCATAAGGAACGCACTCGAAAGTTTCCTCGCTGCCGCAATCGGCACAAGTGGGACTGTCGGTCCTTTCTACGACGGATGCAAACGATTTTGTTTAAGCTGCGACACTCGTCAACAAATACCGTTGTCTCGGCGGTGAAGACTGAACAGCTCCTCCTCAAACAGGTCAAGCTCTTCTCCCCAAACTGCACCTGCGATTCCGTCGCGCCTTTTGCCTGCTTCCGGGATGTTCGCAGTGTCTTACTTCCTACTCGGGAGCGAACACCTCTCCGATCACATTCGAACGGAAGTCAGAATCTCCATCGCTATTTCGCCACCTTTTCTTAGCGCTTCTCACGGCTTTCTCTCCAAGTCGCCCGCATATATGTAGTGCGGCGACGGGCACCCTCCAACTCCCAGGAGGCCTAATTAATCTGGCTGCCGGCCGACCGGTAGGTCGCCTTCACCGTATTACGCGGGGGTTTTCGCATCGCGCCCCCTAACAAATTGCCCATATCTTATCCCTCCTTTCTCTCGGCCTCCTCTCCATCTTCGCCTGCTTCTGACATACCGGCACCTCCTTTTCTTTTCTCCCCATACGTTTCTTCGTGGCTCGCGCCTCCTCCCTCTCACCACCCTGTCTAATGTGTCTCGCTCGCATAAGGAAGTGAGCCCTAATGAAACCTGAAAGGTGCTAATCTCGTACATCACACGGTCCTTCGTCGCTGCTCCTCTTCCCGCATTTGATTTATTGTTGTTTCATCGCTTTGCTTTGAAGCATTCTCGTCGCGCCTGCGTAATAACCTTCCTCCCCCGGTTTACCCCTTACCGTCACCTTGCCCCCTCCTGCGCCTTCGGGGAGTGCTCTAATTCTAATGCATCACGCCGGACCGCTGATGAACTTGGCGCGTTGACAGGGACTCGGTCACTGCACTTAGCGTGCGATGTAAAAGCGCGGAGCGCGCGGCGAGACCTTCTCGCGCGTGCGTTGGTGCGAGTCGTGGCCGACCTCGTTAGGGCAGCCCAAGCTGGTGTTCGCCTGATGATCTTTGACAGGTACACGGGTGTGAACAAGGGGTGAGAAATAAGAGAAGGACTAATACACCCTCGAGTTAGGGCTTTGCTTTCGGTTTTTGTTTGTTTGTGCCGAAATGGGTGTAAGGAGGGTGGTAGTTTCATCGTTGAACTTGAGCCTCGGTTGGCCTAACTACATGCCAAGGATGTTGTTTTTGAGCAGGGGCAAAGAAACTAAAAGCGACAATTCGGGCCGATTTCGACGGGTTTGGTTCAATATCTATCGGGCAGTATCTATTGCCGCGAATGAAGTTTACACCTGGTGTAGCCAAGGGTCCTGCGCGCGCGCTGCTAGTAATCCCATCGATGTGTTGATTCCATGAAACGTTGGAAGTTAAAAAAATACCCAAGTATTTTATTGTGTGTGCAAGAGCAGTAGTAATGCCGTTCATCGAGTAATGGGTTAGCCCTAGTGAAAACTATATCCTTAGTTTTTCAAACATTTATTTCCACTGGCCACTGTTTACGCCCGTCGGTAAATTTCGCGAGGTCAGATGGCAAAATGTGATTGTCGGAAGGATAAGCTATTCGTCTATAAATTACGCAGTCATCTGAAAATGTTCTAACTAGACATAATATTATTGCTGATGTCCTTGACGTATAGCAGGAATAAAATCGGTGCCAGTATAGAGCCCCGGGGTACTCCAGATTTTACTAGTGATCGCGGAGAAGAAAATTCATCAGGAGTTACAAACTGGTACCACTTAGCCAAAAATTAACTGATTCAATTCGTAGTCCCACTATTTATATTAGAATATAGAAGTTTCATTATTAAGCGGGTATGAGCTACCTCGTCGAAGGCCTTCGCAAATTTAATAAATATGACGTCTATTTGTGCTGAGTCATTATTAGCTGGGTATAGGTCAGAGACTATAGCTCGAATAACTACTTCTCGCATGAGCGACCCTGTTGGAAGCCGTGTTTGTTAATGACTATGACTATGACTAATGACTATGATGTGTTAGGTATTTCATAATTGCTGATGATATAAAGTGTTCTAATAGTTTACATGGAATACTGGTCAGTGAAATCAGAGACGGTCAGTAAAATCAAAAGAGTTACCGGATTTAAAGACGCGCATTATTTTGGCTATTTTACATTCATCAGGAACACATCCTGAATCAACAGATAGTTGGAAAAGAATGGCGAAATTGGGAGATATCGATGGTTTAGTTATTTTTAGTAGTTATGGACAGATTCCATTTGGACCGGGAGCCGAGCTGTTAAATATATGATTAATAGCAGCTTCTATGCCTTTCTGAGTGATTATGATAGCATTCATAATTGAGGTAACAGAACCGAAGTCATCATTAGCATGAAGAAGTTCACTTGGGAAAAAAAAACAAAAGAAATAATTCAATGCGCTTAAATAAATTAGGTCTGGTACCGTTCTATAGTTACCACAAACGAAAGGAGCGTGGCGTGTATTGTTTATTCTTCATTTTTGTCTGGCTTTCTCACTGACTCTGCAAATTTGGTTTTTGCGATTACACGTTTGCAGACAGCCTCACTTTAACAACACTGCGTCTTCTATTACTCAACAGGTTTACATTCATTGTTTGTTTGTTTGTTTGTGTAGACAACTAAAACGTAAAGACCAATAGACCCATGAAACAGTCTGCGTTACGACCCTCGTACCTTCCTTCTACCTTCACAGGTGTCGCACAGAAACAGCAACATGCATCACACCCTTCGCTCTGCCGCCCCTGATTATATTATTTTCTTGCTGTTGCAGTTCCCGGTAACGATGTAGCCATAACATTGGAACGTTCATAGAGCACATTAACTGCAGAGCCTCTTTGATAGCCGTATACATTATGCTCTGGATGATGTAACTGATCGCTTTTGTTTCGTCGACAGCTTAAGAAAAACAGCAGAAGAGGTAGCCGAGGCTTCAAAGGCCCACGACTCAGCGAATCACCTGGAAGTACTGCCGCATTAATGGAATAACTATACGATGGAGGAGGAAAATCCTCGTGCATGTAAATGGCTGCTTCGGCCGAAGGGTATCGTTTGTAACGGGGCAACGCCACGGTAATTCACGCCATAGGAGTACGCTCGTCGCGTTGTTTGCCCAGACGCGCTTTATGTGCTCGTTGAACTTGCACCCAAATTGAACTACGACGGTGAAACAGGGAAACGGGAGCGCCCACCTCAACGAGAGTGTGCGCACCTGAAGAGCGTGCACGCTGGATTTCCGAATGCGTAAAGGCAAATTTTGTCGTAATAATTCTTTGGTTCGAAAGTTTGCCGCTCTATTGTTTTACCCAAATCAAGCTTCGCGAGCCGTATATACATCGTAAGCATACTATACATATTTAAGCGGGCCATCTGGCCTTTCCGGCAGCGCTCTACGGCTTTACTCAATCTGGCTTGATATCGGGCAGAGAAGTACATATGCAGCTCCATTGGCTCCTGACGATAGATAGATAAGGGGGCTTTTCACACGCCACACAGGGTGCTCACCTCGGCTATGAATGACGCCGCGTTGAAGGGCTCGGGAGATTAATCCCTACCTCCCGAAGTTGGGAGGTAAGGGTTGGGTTAAGGACTGGGCAAGGTAAACTGGGGTACGCTTAAGGTATGCATTGATCATCGTCCTTTCGCTGTACAAAAAGTTGTTTGGGCTTCTGTGTAGAGAGAGAGAAAAATGCAAAGGAAAGACATGGAGGTTAACGGGAGATTATCTCCGATTGGCTACCATGGACCGAGGGAGGCGCAAAGGGATGCGATAGATGAGAGGAAAAGAACGCGTCAGTACAGCAATCTGCTGAATGTAGGCGCAATCAATGACGTAGCGGCATTCGTTCGCATTAGACACACGTCTCAGTTCTTCAAACCAAGCTCGCGAATTTCACCCTGCACTGCAAAGGATGTGAAGCTAGCTTTAGGCGCTTCAACACGAGTACATTTAACTGCAAGTGAAATGTTCTTCTTCAGGTAAAAAAAAATTAAAATAAAATGGAATTGAGGCAAGAGGTTACGAGGTGTACCGCAATTCGTCTTGGCGTGCGCTTGAGATGAAAAAAAAATAGAAATGGCAATATTTTATTCACCTGTGGAAACACAATGAAAATGAGACGTGACACACAGAATAAAACACAACATCCACTTACGTATGCGTTGGGCTGTGCTTCCAGTTTGAAGGTCAAACGAACCCGCCCGGCAGATTATAAATACTGCTGTAGTGTTTCATTTGTTTTAGTTTGTGGTACTTCTACGCGCCAAGTCTGGCTTGGGACATTTAGTGTTTTCTTTGATACATGTAAAATCTAATGCTTTTAGAGTAACAAAAATGTGTGCGATTGAAATGTGACGGTTGACATTTGACAGAGTAAGGGGAAATTGACAGCTTCTAACTACCATGCAGTGTGTCTCCAAGTAATTGTTTCCTTGCAAACTTTTCCTTGTTTCATCTAGTCCTTGTATACATCCTACGAGATCTTCTAACTGCATAAGTTAATCGCTGCCACAGGCATTTCTCCAACACGCATGAATTGTCGAAACGCGTAAATATCGCCGCAAAGAGGGTCACTCTCTCGGCGTGCTTTAGCATCGTATATATTCAGTGTACAGGGTGATGAGCAAATGGAAAATGAGACAGTGAGAAAGTAAGGAAAGTTTTACGTAATATTTAAGATCGCCTGTTGCATATAACATAATTCTTGTCGTTGAGCTGGATTATTGGAAGAGGCGAACACTGCTAGCAAGAGAAATCAGTACACATATTCAACAAATTAATACAAATTAACTCATTAATTTCTTAATTAATTACATTATGGCACATGTTGCAATTCAGAAACTGTAGCCGTATATCTTGCAAGACGTACCCGCATGAAATGAATTTCCAAAATTACATAAGTTTCGAGATATTATCTCCCAAAATGTGGGACGAAATACATAGGCGTTCCAGTTACTTTTGTGCTTCAGTGTATAAAAGAGCGCTTTGATAAAATAAGTAAGTGGAACAACAGTGCACATTTACGGCAAGTTGACTGGCGCATATCTCCAAACTGGCGTTATCCTGGAAAATAATTCCAACTGGATACGTCTTGCAAGTTGACTCACTACAATTCGTAAATTGCAATATCGGCCGTAAAGTAACTAATTCAAAACATAATTAGCTATCTTTGTTAATTATATGAGCATTTGTTTCGATTTCAGTATTTGAGTATTATTCGATATGAGTATTTTTTCGAGCTTAGTGCACTCTGCAAGGATGTGTGCTAGCATGCCTTCTAATCATCTGCAAAACGGGCATGAAGTGTCATGCTCTGTTGGGAACATCTTGTGCAAGAGCACGGGATGCGCTAGCGACCCCGCTTGCGTGCGTCGCACGATCGTTTGCTGCCTTCGGCTGAGTTGCGGATGCGGACGGGGAAGCCTACATCTGCCGCTTCTGTACATTTGGGTGATGTCTTCGTAATTTGTCACGCGTACCGCGGGGTGCGGTAGCTCTTGCTCGTCCTCGGCCCGCATTGACAGTTCTCGGGCATAGTGGTCGGCGAGTGCATTGCCTTCCACTTGCGAGTGAGCCGGGACCCACACGAGCTCAACGGCCCGTCCCGGTAATTTGCATTTGGTGAGGATCGCTACTGCCGCGGGAGAGATGTTCCTCTTGCGGTAGCTTGCGTAGGCGGTCTTGGAGTCTGTGACCACGATCCTCACTCGCGGTTGTGCGAGTGCGAGGCCACGGCCAGTTCTTCTGCTTCGGCTGTATTCGTCGTCCCTATCGACGCGCCTGTGATCAGTTTATCGATGGTGGTGACGACAGCCGTTGTTCTGGTACCATGCTTGGGACGCGAGGCGTCCGCGTAGAGAACCTCGGGGTCCTGTTCCAGCTGTCGAGCCTGTGCCTTGGCCCGCGCAGACCGTCTCTCGTCGTTCCTCCCCGGCTGCATGTTCCGGGGGAGGAGCTTGGTCTTAATAATGTCTCTCTACGTTGTGGGAAGCGGCTCGGTTGTCGGTTGCTGTTCAATTTGCCATCCTATCTTGCGCAAGACGGCCCGGCCGTGCTCTGTCCGGCTCAGCCTTACTCTCTCGTGGGATAGGTGTGCTTCCACCAGCTCTTCCACCATGTTGTGGGCACCCATGTCCAGCAGCTTCTGCGTTGACGAGTAGAATGGGATGTTCATGGCGAGTTTTACTGCTTTCCTTATCGTCGTGTTCAGCGTCTCGCGGCTCACCTTCGTAAGCTGGAGGTACGGGGCGGAGTACGTTACGCGTGACACGACGAATGCCTGCACCAGGTGCAGTGCGTCTTCTTCTTTGATCCCTCTGTTCCGGTTGGTGACTCTCTGGATCATGCTCAGGACCTGCTCTGATGTGATCTTGATTTTGTTGGCTGCTATCAGAGACAAAACATCAATTTTAAACACAAAGTCACTCATTGTTATCAAAAACACTGCACCAATAGATTCTCAACATGTCTGGAATCTTGTTGCAAACAGGCTTTCCAAAAATGAATGAATGCCGTACTACTAGCTTTCATAAGAGGCTAAATAAATTGTTAACGAAACGAGATAAGAAGTTGCGGAAGTTACTGAGGGACTTGTGTGCCCTATACGCATGCAGAAAGGCCCGTCGAAAGAAAAACAACACTGGTTGCAGCGTAAAAGATAAAATCCCCATGCAACTAGACTGCCAAAACACTGACAGACAACAAGCAACTATCACAGGTCGTCATGTGGGCTTCCGCTGCGAAACCGGAAACAAAGCTTGCACCACCTATTGTGCTTTCTCTTTTTTTTTTGGTCGCTGTTTCCCTTTTGATAATTTACGATGCTTTGTTTATAGGAGACGGAGAAGAGTAACCAGACTCCTAACAGTCGGTTGGTGCGAAACAATTGATCGGTTTCGATTATTCAAAAATAACGAACAGTCCCTTTTCGAAGACAAATGCCAATATCTAGTGTGTAATATTCGATTCGTGTTCGAAACTCCAAATTCTCACCCGCTACTAGCCTAGTCCTTTCGCCCCCGCTGCCGATCCCTCACTCATCGTCACACTGTGAACGACAACTTATCGCTTCTCGTATTAGATATATACATGCATATTTTTTCCTCAATACTAACCCTTTCTTGAGTGCCAGTAAGGAACTTCCTTCTCGACTACAAGATATTCCTTAAATAATGTTTAGCCGTCAGGCACAACGCTAATCATTCAACTGCACTTCAATTTCTTTCAGCCTTTTGTTTTGGCTTTGAGTATGCTCCGTTACCTCAAAGGTAATAGAGCATAGTCACTAAAGAGGAGTTAACCAAGTACCTGCCGTGGTTGCTCAATGGCTATAGTGTTGGACTGCTGAGCACGAGGTCGCGGGATCAAATCCCGGCCACGGCGGCCGCATTTCGATGGGGGCGAATTGCGAAAACACCCGTGTACTTAGATTTAGGTGCACGTTAAAGAACCCCAGATGATCAAAATTTTCGGAATCCTCCACTACGGCGTGCCTCATAATAAGAAAGTGGTTTTCGCACGTAAAACCCCATAATTTAATTTAGGAGTTAACCAAGCGTCGGGTGGTCTCCATGAACGCCTGTGTGATACACATCGAAGTGGTTTATTTTACTCATCTACACGAATACATAGAGCTGTACCGTCAACGCAGCCGTGCTGTGTTGTCTTGCTTTCTTGCTTGCTTACGCTGCGCTGTATAACAGACAAATAGTGCTGAATTAACCGAGCTGCGCTGATGCAAGTAACGTGTAAAGGGCAAAACAACCAGAGCGAAATGACGGAAATCGAAATACTGGGGTTTAGTTCAGACGCATTTACGAAAACGAGAAGGAAGAAAATTTCACAAGCACGACTCGAGGTCTGCACGCTCCCTCCAACTTTTCTTTTTATGCTTTTTGTTTTTCGACGTGTGTCACTCTGCTGCTACACCTCGCCGCGAAGTCAATACGTGGGATTTCGGAAGACACGAGCAACGGCCCGACACCTACGTTTTTCCGTCGCGTTTTCAGGCCGCCGTAACGTACTGCCATTTTAAGCTCACTGCGAGTTTTTTTTTTTTCCTGTGGTTTGTTAGTCACATTGTTTACCAGCTTTACGCATCTCGGTGTGTGTGCGCGCATCATCACCATCGCATGTGCAGTTTGATTCGCTCTGACATATTAGGGCAGCGTTGAACATACAGCACGCTGTACTCCAAGCTTGCGTGCTCAAACAAATACCCTTTTTTTTTTTGGCTCTTGCCGAAAAGTTTCGCTGTCTTGCGCCAGAGTTTCGCGAGTACTACTTAATGGGGAAAAGTGGTGAAACTCATCTCGGAAAGAAACGCGTCGTTTCCGTGAGCTCTTGCTATGCTATAATTTGTTTCTGCCTTTTCTTTCTTTCTCTCTCTCTCTTTTTTTTTCGTTTCCCCTTACACATTTTATTTATTTGCTATTATTGTTTTTTTCCTGCAGCTTCAGAGTTCGTCCTCGGTCTATTACCTACCCATGCAACAGCGCCGAGCTTGCTTGCTATGCCGCGCGCCACGTTCCCGTTTCCCACGCGTTACTCAAGGTTCCGGGTCGCCGTGAAATGATCTCCCATTTAAATATTCTTTAACCAGCGTCGGTACTATTTAGTTCAGCCAAGCAGTCAGTTATCACGATGCTACGCGCATATCCGTCTATACTCAACCACACCATGTTTTTTTTTTTTTACTTTCCCGGAATCAAGTGAGCCGTGGCGAAAATTTATTGGTACATCTGCAATCCCAACAGCATACTGCTTACATCTATATATACGACTTGAAGTTGAGAGTCTGCAATGCCGTTCGCCGCGCACTGTGTCTGCCAGTTCCGGCTCTCATTCACCGATTCGTTTCCTTCTGCATTATCTCTCGCTGTCAATTTGGAGCGGAACGTTCATAAAGTCGACGTAGCTGAAATAAGAAAGTTGACGTGACACGTTCAGAGCATTTGAAGAGGAAGCTCGGAAACTCCTAGAACGGTCAAAGTAGCGATCAAAGGAGCGAAGGTTCAAGAGAGGAGGAAAGGACGATTTTACTCTCCCAATTTGAATGAACGTTCTTTCCGTCTCTTTATAAGCGTAATGGGGAAAGCAGGAGAGTAATATAGCTTACAATTTTCGACTCTATAGATTATATGTAGACATCAGATGAACTGTTTTACTTTTGTATACTAGTCATTTTGGTTACATAAGGTGTACAGACCGTATGTAGTACAAAAGTCGTTTGAAAAGGTATGTTATTCGGTCTTTTTAGGATTCATATTCTTCTGGTCGAGCTCTTCCCATAAAATTGCTTGGTATTTGTCAAGGGTCACAATACATAGCCTAGAATGTCGCTTATAGAGAGAGAAGACGAACTGTCACTGCTGCACGACAAAAAGGATATTGTTTTTGTTTTTACTCTCTGTACACTCTCTTCCAGAGCAGGTAAAGCTCAACGTGACTGTGTCGCTTCAAAAAACGTGATGTTCTGGTCGTCCTTTTACGAATATACGTTCTAGCCCGAATCTCGACTGCATCCAGTACTTAAATAGACGTCAAGGAAGTTGGTGCACTCCTTTCATTACGTTAGATAACAAGCCCGAGTTTGCATTAAAAAATGAAAACATAGTTTTCACTTGCGTGCCTAATCTAGTTAGGCACACAAGTGCCTACCTAATTGAGTACCTAATGTAGTTAGGCACGCAAGGTTTCGTGTGCTTCGCCTTTCAAGAAGACGCCCTCGATTAATAAAAAAGAAACGATGAAATCAAGGCCTGTACGCTCGTTGGAACAAGCAAACAAGTTTCTTTCTGCAGCTCCCGGCTCTTGTTTTTGATTTTCATAGTTCGAAAGCGTTCGCAGCAACCTCGGATCGAACGAGAAAGAAATAAAGGAACGCATTAAACTAGAAAACATTAAAAGTGAGGTCAAATACACATGTTTGCTGTAGATTTCAAAGCAGCTGCATGACCCACGGATAGCCCGTAACAAGGGTTTGCCAAATCAAAGGCGGTAACTGTATTGATAACGTTACTAGCCCGCTATCTGTAAGAAGTTACCCCCTTAATTTGTTCGTCTCTTTCACGCTATTCAATTTCGTCCGACGATGTGCCTCTATTCATATTTCTTTGGTCCCAGGCTTATTTGAAAATACCCGATTGATGCTGTATTTTTCTTAATTCCCCCGTCTCTACTCGTCTTTGACGGTGAAAACAGACTTTCGTTCTGTCTCCTATTGTCTTGGGAGCCGATTGTTCCTTTGTGCTAGCAAATGCACGTGGCCGGCTTATTTGTTAGCCCACAAAAGGAACTCGCCTCGCTTACGTTAGCCATAGTTTCGATTTCCGAAGAAAGGTCTTTCTTCTAGCCGACACGAGAGAGGGAAGGCAGACATGTCGAGGAAATGTGCGGGCTGTTGCAATACTGAGCATTTGCCTCCCCTGTACTGATGC
The DNA here is from genome assembly GCF_038994185.2 of Dermacentor albipictus. Classification (NCBI taxonomy): domain Eukaryota; kingdom Metazoa; phylum Arthropoda; class Arachnida; order Ixodida; family Ixodidae; genus Dermacentor; species Dermacentor albipictus. The sequence continues at coordinate 136,167,281 of NC_091822.1, forward strand.
GGCGTTCGAGCTGTGCCATTTAGGCTGATCAGGAACAGCGTTTCCCGTCGAAAGATTTATCCTCGTCCGACGTTCGGTGAGCAACCGTAATAGAAAGCCGCGCCACATCCTACCGTCGCCTTGAGTACCGCTCTCCGCTCACGTCATGAACGAGAACGCGCGTTCCTTGCAACCCTGGTAGTCAGGGGCCGTTGGCCATCAACGTCTGGCCTCCCTGCCATCGCCTCCGTTTGCACGCGGCAAATGCCACCTCAGCGGTTGAGAATGAGGCGGCGAGAAAACTAGCATCGCCCAAAACCGGCGGCCGAGGTCGTGAATATTTGAAGAGCCATTTTCGCTGATGCTCGCCGAGCCAACGTGGGCAAGTCTTCTGTCCATTGAAGGGACGCAGCACCCGTTTCCGCCGCGGTAAGAAGGTGCGGAAGGATGTGAGAATGGAGTGAGACGCCCGACGGGTTCCCGAAGACACAGAAGACAAAGAAGGGGACGCCAGACAGAGAAGGGAGGACACGTTTTCGAGGTTGAGCAAGGCTCTCGGGTTACCGGCATCGCTACACCGGTGCCTCATGCAGCGTTAGGCGCATCCGATAGGACAAGCCGCGCCGCCCGCCCCCCCTACCGGCTCGCTTTCCGCTGGGACGGCCCGGTGATGCGGCTGTGCACTTACCCGTCGACCAAGCCCTGACCATCGCATGCCCGCGCTCGTCACGGGATACGGCGGCCCACGCATCGGTTTCCTCGCAGAGCTTCCTCGGCTGCGGTTCGTCTCGAAAGGGAAACGGAGTTTCGTTGCTCTTTGTCGAGTTTCCTGCGCGCGCTAAGAAACTTCTCGCCTGTCCCGCCTGAGTTCTTCGTGAATTCTAGGGGCGAGCTTTGGAAGTGTTGGCGCAAGTGGCTTCAGGAAGCCGGAGAAAGAGACTGGTAAATTAACTGCCCTTTTCCTGTCTCCACCCACCTCCCCTTTCCCTACTTCTCCCGACGTCAGGAATAAGTGAATTCTTGGAATACATTCGCTGCTGCACTTTTGCATTTATTTGAATGACATGTTCCGCCCCAATTAGGTACGTTTGTGATTCACACGTGAACCCGGCTTTATAAAGCTCTGAGAAGGGCTGTCACACTTCTTCCGTAGTCTTTGGAACTCTAAACTCACAAGGCAATCACGAGGCGGACAAAAACAGACAATAATTTAATGGCAATTTGGGGGTAAATGCGAGAGAAATTCGTTAGCATTACGTCGCACCTCTTTGAGGTTGCGGTTCCACTGATGGTGGTAACGAATAAACCACCGTCAATTGCTCTATGACACATTTGCTTTTCCCCTTTGACACTCCTAATGCTGACTAATAAAAAAAAAGAAACAACCAGACTTGTTCCATCTGTTTAAAAAGTGAAACGGCGTGTATCATTCAAGGCGGTTTTGCAAAAAAACAAGTAAAACAAAACAAAAAAAAGAAACACAACTGCCGTTTGAGACTGCCAAAATATGTTCGCGTCAATTAAGGCAGTGTCAAATTACGGCCGTTTCCTGCACTTGCGCCGGCGATACCGCTCTATCTCGCTAAGCGATGGGAAACGGGAAGCTGGAGACTTCGCGCCACGACTGAGGGGCAGGCGCAAGGTGGCAGTCACGCGAAAGGGTACCGGCCGTGCCTAGATTGGCGGCATCGATGCCGTTAAAAAGTTTCAATGGTGTCTCATTCCTAATGCAAGCGCGGCGTGGCATAGCGTATGGGTGAGGAAGGAAGGAAGTTTGACCAAGCTGCTGGAACCGGAAGAGGGGAAGGAGTGGACTTCGGGACACGGCTGCGTGTTCGTGCGCTGCAGGCGCCGGCAGCACACTGTAGCGGTAGCAGCGCAGCAGCAGGCAAGTGCCGGTGGTGCAGCCCCCTTTCGGGCGCTCGGGAACCAGTTGGGGGCGGCTATTCACGGCTCGCTTATCGGCCCCGGCGCGCATTCCGACCGCAAGGGCCCCAGCGTCTCGGGCTATAACGGGGTCGATCAATGGCCCTTTTCAGTGATCCCCAGACGTCTCCGTGCGGGGCAATTCCTCGCTCCGATTTCGAAACACGTCGCCCAGCTACCGACCCCGAAAGGCAACGTTCTGGGCGACTCCTCCTCGCTAAGACGTCTGCAGGGCTAGAGGGGGGGGGGGGGGGGGGCGTAGGCGAGGAAAGAGTGTAAACTCAGGCTGTGCGCTACTGACGAGGGGGGGGGGAGGGGGGAGGCCTTTAATGCTGAAAGAAACTAAGAGAGATGTTCGTATATTTCGCCTGTATCTTGGCTCGATGGGAAGTGCGGGGTGAGAAATAAGCTGAACAATGTCTTCGCGGTTGCTGAGTTAGTTCGTGGATGTTTATGTATGGTCGAAATGCTGGTCAAAAATATGACGAGGAATGTTGTCGCTCGTTTCTTTTCCGCTTTTCGCGGGTACATATGGATTGATTCGGAAGCATGGGAATGTAGTATATAGGGCATTGGGAAATGGAGTGGTTTCTGTATGCTCATTTTTTGGCATTGTTAGGATGATTACGTTTGGCTTCATATGTACGTGTACATAATATAAGGCAAACAACCTGCGGGAGCTAAGCTGAAAAAAACTTCAGTTGAGTTCGAACAGCCGATAAAGTAGGATAAAATTATTTTTTTTAAGAAGGCAGCTTCAAATGAACACAATGAACTCAGTTTCGCGGCGAATCGTTTGGGTGACCTAAATTTACCCACACGACTGAATGAAACCTTGATAAAGCTTATATATATATATATATATATATATATATATATATATATATATATATATATATATATATATATATATATATATATATATATGTAGAACAACGAAGAAGAGAGTACGACGTACGTTGAATTACCTCACTATATTACTATATTTCATTGACTGTTCCGCTGGTGGACCAGCCTTTGTCAAAGTGTCCACCAGCCGAAACGTCAGTGAAATGTGCTGTGCTAATTCAGCGTACGTCGTGCTGTCTTTTTCTATCTTTATTTCTGGCTTTAATATATATATATATATATATATATATATATATATATATATATATATATATATATATATATATGCAACTACATGCTCTGGTAGGGTGTTGGGCTGCAAAGCACACGCGAATGTTTGATTAGATCCCGGCCATCGCGGCCGCCGCATTTCGATGGCGGCGAAATGCGAAAACACCCCTGGCACTACTTAGATTTAGGTGCACATTAAGGAACCCCAGGTGGTTCAAGATATTCCGGAGTCGCCCACTACGGGGTGCCTCGTAATCAAATCGGGGTTTTAGCACCTAAAGCTCCATAATCTTTTTCTTTAAATACACGCCTTTCTATGTTATACCCTACCCTCTCTACCTCTACCAAGGGACCGGCTTCACCAACTCCACCCACATACACATATTTTCCTTTCTGGCACTCGCAATGCTAACGCATAAAAAAACAAAAGCAGCAGCCAGCACCGTCTACAGGCACGATCATCTCCTTCAACACTGATGATACTAATAATAATTTAAAAATACGCGAGCATAGCGCGTTGTTTCACTTCTTGTACGGGAGTGACCTGTTCTCGGATTTACATAGCGAGGAAATCATAACAACAAAAACTGCTCTTCCTTCGTCGATGTTTCCTTCGTACAAATGCTCAAGCTGTGGCTCATCTTGTTTTCCCTCAGAATACGCAAACTCTGTCGACGCTTTAGTATCCAAGATTTCTCCTTCTCTATCTCTCGCAAGAACGGCTAAATTCGAGGTTCTTCTGCTTTTAACTGACTCCATTTACTCGACACACAATGTAAATAAATAAAGCCCACGTATAAGATTATTGTTTGATCAGGAAACCTGCATGCATAATTGTGCTCTCTAATTCTGGGTACGCAAGCATGAAATCTTAAAGAGGTTGCGAGGCAGAGAGGTGAAAAAGAATAAAGGCCGGCAAGGGGTAAGCTAGGCGATCTGACTTTCGTGCCCCTTAATCTACCTTCTTTTGCATAAGATGGGCATATATTATACACACGGGAGCTGTGCATTCCCAGCTTATACAAAGGGCGAAATTCTCAGATCTTTCGCTGAAAGCAAACAAACAGCGCCACTCATAGCTAGGCAACAATGCTTGTTTTCCGGACTTGAACGGTGTACTGCTTAAACGTGTACCTTACACTCAGTTAGGTGTTTGAGCAGTGAGTAAGGAACAAATTGTAGCAAAACGATGTTGCGTCCGTTCATATCGCCCTTTTCCGTGCGTGCGTGTATGTGTGTGCGTGTGTTTTACCATGACAGCAACTTTCCATAACTAGATTACGTGCGCGGTAAGAAAGTTACGCTTCTTGTTTCATTCCTACTTGTCAGCCCTCAACTTAGTACCATTTTATTTTATATACTCGGAAAACCTACCATGTTTCTAGAAGATGATGCGAGAGCAACGTCTTTTTTTTTTTTGCAATGAAGTTACGATATGGCTGCGTACTTTCGCACTATCCTATAGTAATCTGCTCGCCCTGTATGTTGTCTCGACGTTCCGGAATTTCATTATTAGGATATAGAAGAACGAGAGAATACAGAAATTAAAAATGAAATTCTAGAGTTTTGCGCGTCAAAACCGTGATATGAGTTTGATACACGCAGCAGTGAGGGGCACCGGATAAACTTTTACTTCCTGGGGTTCATTAACGGCCACTTAAATCTTATCAAACGGGCGTTCTTCTATTTCGCCTTTATGGCAATGCGACCGCCGCGGCCGGAATCGAACCCGCATCCTCGGGCTCAGGTGTGCAACGCCATGCATGACAACTGAGCTACCGCGGCGGGTGAGTGTAAAGTAAGAGCGTTTGTAAGAAAGAGAGAGAGAGAGAAGCGATAAAAGCGTATCAGTCTTAATATAACGCGGCTCTTAAATGCCACCTATGTGATGCGGCCTCGCTTAACGTGAATCGTTAAGCCAGGCTGCGCAGTTTCGCATATTTTACCACCCCGAACAACCGTTGTTCGCTTTTTCAAGATTCCTTATTGTAGCGTATGTTCAGCGCTGTGCCCTATTTGAGTCAGTGTACTTAACCTCGCCGAAGCATCTCCCCGAGTACGAGATATGCGTATTATTTAATCCGGAGCACCGTATATATGTGCTGAGGAATAATTTCAACCACCTTAGCTCTCTATCTTGGAGCCAAATAGCAGGCGGAACATCACATTCCGCCCTCCACCCCCTTATTGTAATGTTGATACCAGGACAGGGAATCGAACCTCCGAGCCACCCCGGCGCTCACTTGAGGTTGTGGCGTTTGCTTTTTCTGTGCTGCATCTTTCCTCTACAATAACAGATGCTTCAAAATCTATTGCCTTCCCCTTTCCCATTCCCCCGGTGTAGGGTAGCCAACCGGACGTTATTGTAGTTAACCTCCCTGCCTTCTGCTTTTCTCTTTCCTCCCCCCCTCCTATACCTGGCTGTTGACTGCAGTAACACGAAAGGGGAAAAATTACGCGTGATTTCTAGGGTGAACCCAACGCTGCACTCAGGTATACGTAACACCAATTTTGCCATGTCTACCATACTGAAGAATGTATGCACGAATGGTTTTCGATACCTCCAAACTGTCTCGCGAGGATTGTAGCGTTTTTCAACGTCATAGCTGTGGTCGATAATAAGTGGTCCGCTAACACTCTTTCGTGCGTTATTGTGACGCTTTAGCGTTTCCGGCGGGCATTGCTTAGCTTAAGTGACGCAAGGCCAGAGTGATCGAAGGACGAGGAACCGATTATCGAACGAAAATTTTGGAAAAAAGAAAAAAGCAGCGACGCTGGCCGCGTTCTTGTTTATGACATCGATCACGTACTAGAGGTGATTTTTGCCCTATTGACATTCTATCATGGACCCGCGTCCAAAAGTTGCAAGCGGTGTTAAATCACGGCGCTAGGTGGCGCAACATGTGACCTGGCCGCCGCGGTGTACCTGCAGTACTATTAGTGTAGTACTATTACTGTAGTATATAGTACCTGATTGCCAGGCGTCATCCATTGCGCGGCGGCTATATGTCGACGAGAGTGACCCAACCGGTCTTATACAAACCGGAGTTGCCGTGCACGCTAAATAATTGCTGCTGTGACATCTGCAGATAAACCAAGACATTTACCCTACGGAAAGGTTAACAAAACTTTAATAAATGACGACGTACTGCAGTCGTAGTCGTCATGGTTTGTGGGCCTTGAGGTCACGCGTTGTACCGACGGGCTTAGAGAGATGCGCTGTGGTCATCTGGGTCACAATGGTGTTTCACAATGGTGTTGCAGTGGTGCGAACAGACTGCGTGTTCTGCCTATCCGATCATCAGCTAATACGCTATTGGAATTGGCAGAACTTTGCACTTGAAGTGCACCGTCTTAAGAGACCGTTTATAGTGTCCTTGTGTATGGTGTGTCCCCCACACGTACTCAGTGCTTACTCTCTCCCTTTATTCATCTTTCTATTCCCCTTTCCCCCACCCCCGTGTAGGGTAGCAAACCTGATGCTGTTCTGGTTGACCTCCCTTCATTTCCTATCCTTGTTTTCTCTCTCTCTCTCTCTCTCTCTCTTGTAAATAATCACAATATGGCGTCCATGGCATCGCATGAACATTCCCTGTAGGTTCTGATGGCGTGCCAATAAGGGAAGAGTGCTGCTTATTGCGCCCATTATGTTGCCTTCCAGACACACGGGCCTTATGTTATAGCTAGGTTGTGTAAGCTGATCCTCCACCACCACCTCGACAGTAAGAGGACCGAGCGCGTGTGCGCGTGCGTGTGAGGCACATGTGCGGCTGTAGTTGACAGTTCGAGACTCTGATCACGGCAGTAAAGCGCTCCGCTTGGCAGTCTGCGCTTTCAGGGTACGACTTACTCAGGTTAAGTGGGTTCATTGACGTTGCAGCGGTACTCTGCCCAGCATTGTGAGATCGGTAGAACACGAGAGAGGGAGCAGCCAAGCTCACTACCGACATTGTTTACCTAAGGAACGACTTTTCAACCCGAGGGGACGACCGGCCCACCCGGTCGAAGTCGAGTCGATCGCAGCGACTTAGTGAAATCAACGATTGCAAGCATCCGCCGCAAACGTGGGACTTCGATCGCGCACAGCTCGCCTGTGTGTGGGCTGCCGTCTCTCGGTAAGGCTTCGATAACGTTGGCAGCAATCCGGCGAGCGTGCGCGCGAGTATACTAAGAAGCGAGTTGCTTCACTCGGCAAATCCTCGACGTTGCCGCCTTCCGGTCTTCCCGGGCCCCTCGTTCCCGTAGCTTCGGCGGTTTTCAAACTATTATAACGCCCATAGCTTCGCGTCAAGTCGGCGAAGCTTAGACTGCGAAACTCGGCTTTATGAGAAGGTAAATCCCCAACGCGATAGCCGCAGTCATTCGTAAACTCGAGAGAGAAGAGCTCAGGTTAATCTGATTCATTCATCAGTGCCGGGATCGAGGAACTTTTGAAGTCACTTGCGGGGCATTCCTGCACGAACGCTAACATGCGTTTACGGGCACGGCGTGTGCGCGGGCCTGTGTAGAGCAAGCGAGCGGGGTGTGCCGACCTGCGCGTCGCGAGCCGCAACTTATATCGAGGGCTTAGTGTCAGGCGCACGCGCCCCGGCGGAGCGCTTGATGAAGGCGCGGGCGAAATTGAATTTAATACCGGTCTGTCCTCAGTCAAACGATGAGCGGAAAAGAAAAAAAGAAAGCTCCAGGATGAGTCTGCCAAGGAGGCAAGCATCGGGATTTAGATACGGGCGTAGTGTGGAGCCTCTCTCTCTCTTTATTTTTTTTTTTTCTAAAGAGGAAGCGCACCTCTTCCGCTGCTGACGTAGAATAAATAACGTCTACTTGATCCTATGGATTGTATAACGATGAAAGAGTGTGGACCACCACGAAACGAAACAACCTTTCTTGGCTAGCTATACTCTGATGAAATATTTCCGCGCTAAAGAGTTGAGAACGACAGGAACGCATGACTGCGGCAACTGCGATCTCGGCTGTTCGGCAGCAAAAAGCCAAACACTTTGCGATAGTACAGCCTAGAAGTACTGTCTACAAACGCCACGAACACGTCGCACAACGCGGTCATTGTTGTGGCGTATATGAAGCAGCTTGGTTTGCAAACAGCCCTCTTTTCTCGGAGCATTTCCATGGACAGCTTCGTTTCCAGAAGAAACAACACCGTCTTGTAGCTTGCGAAGCTAGTTCATTATCATGCTCCACTGAACAAAATGTTTCGTGAATGCTCTTTTAATGAAACACTTTACGTATTGTCAACTTCCCTTTACGCCTCCATGGCTGAGTCAATGGAACAAACACGGCTGTTAGTTCGATTACGCGAAATATAGGTTAGAATTCATGCGAGAGATTCTGGGCGTCAGCGACGCCATTGCGTTGTTGAACTGCGGTAAGCCAAGCACGACAGCTCGACAAGTCGAGGCGAAAATTCAGCACCGACGGGCCCTGGATGCAGTGTCGAGGTCAGTTGTTCGCGCCTCGCACGTGCTGCAACATTTCGCCCAAGAACTGTCTCTGCGAACTACATGTATCGTACTGTACGCAGTCTGTAGACCGGTAGATGTGGCAGCGGTCCCCACTGTAAATATACGGCGCGTGATGAAATGCACTGGCGCGCTTGGCCGAGCGGCCTATACAAGCGGCCTCCTTGTGTTCAAGAACGCACACGCGTGCACAAGACGACTCTCCCCAACCTCGTTGAAGAATGGACACAGTGGGAGAAAAGGATTCAAAGCCCATTGTTTCAGGACCGACTAAGGGCAGTCCAGAGGGCCCATGATGTCGCTGAAAGGCTTGGCCTGACAGTGCCAAAGTGGGAGCGGCCCGCCTTGGCTTGAGAAGTCGAGCCTCCGGACCTCAGTACAATAAAAGTTTTCACACACACACAAGACGCGTTCCAATTTCGGCACGCTTGCGCGATGGAGCACTTTGACCTGTGAGCCACGTTCCGTTGGCATCCAGATTCACCTGTCCATTTAGCCTCTCGAATGTCACGCTGGCATATCGTGGTCCTTAAATAACAAGAGCCACCGTTACACGCTGCCGGCACCGTTAACTAGCATTTTAATAAGGCGTGTAGTACCCCCGATTCTGTGCCGTTGCGGGTCAGGTTTCTCTGGGAGCCGCTTGAAATTAATTAAATGTTTGCGCCATCGAACATGGGGAATCAGACTTGCCCCGGCGCTATATACCCCGGTCCGAAGATTAACATTGGCACAGTTGGGACCTGTAAATTGGAGAAAGTCTCGATCTCCTCAAGCAGCCACACAAGCGCTCTACGTTGCAGTCACACGTTATTTTGTTTTTGCCCAATAACAGCGCCATCACGCTGCGAAGCACCATGAATGGCTCATTTTCCATTGCTCAGGTTAGAGAAGTCGCCAATTTTGCCTTACTGCTAGTACATGATAACGCAAGCTAGGACATGGGGCTTAGCTTATAGTTATAATGTTATAATGTAACCCATATTAATAAATACCTTATAATAATAATTATAACAGATATTGGCAAGTATTAGACCACAGGAAGACAATAAAGCGATCCTATCGAGGCAAAAAACTGTGCGCGCTTTAAAGCATTGGTACTGAAAGATAGAAAAAGAAGAGAGAAAAGCAACTCTGTATGCTTATCGTATAACGCGACGTAGAAAAATAGTAAACTATAAACACGATTATGGTCTACGAATCAGCACTTCTTTTTCTATGTGATCATATGAGCTGAAGCAAAAAGAAGTAAACTGCGCGAGAGCAGCTCACAGACTTTCTTCATTTAATTTAAACAGAATCAACGAAACAATCGCCGTGGAAACCAACAGCGTAATACGGTGCCCTCAAATCGATACGTACTATGAGAAATGTGGCGGCCGCATTAATATGAGGGCTGTCATCTACGGCCCCTGCTTTTACTTTTGAGAAGGGCGGATTGCTACATTGACTCCGTTGAACGCGAATGAAAAAAAAAAGAGTCAAACTAACTGGCCCCGCACGGAGGTAGGCTCTATAAATAGCACCAGGCGAAGAACTGATTGGGAGTATAGTAATGAAAAGAAAGGCGCCACCTTTCTATCGCAGACGCAATAGCACGCTGCAGCGATCAAGAACACCTGTACATCTCTTAGCGGAGCACTGTAAGAGCTTTCGGTTCCCGTTTCTTGACACGACTACTTTTGCCTCTAGCACAGGGGACAAAATAAAAGACCGGTGACGAAGAAGGCCGCGGTGAACGTACAGCGTTGGGTAAGAGAAAGCCGAGATGTATGTGGAGCGCATCCGCTATAGAATGTCATTACCGTGCGCGTACATCAGCTCCGGCCTGCGCCGATGTGCAACAGCTGAAATCGAAACTTGGCCACTGACCCGCGGTGGCCCGGGTTTCGACCGCCGGCTGTGTTTGACAGGTAAATTTCGGCGGAAACTTAATCCGAGAGCGGGCCGTGTGCGTGTACGCGCCGAGATTTCATTAGCCATTAAAGGATCCTCCAAAAATTCGCGTTGCCGAAGCACGTCTACATCTCCAGTCATCGTATACGTTTCCTTCGGTTAGTGAAACCGACTATGTGTCGTGTAGCTTATAAACCTATATGTCGCAAAACCATCCTCGACTAAAATTTTTTCTGCTTGGTTTAACCTTCCGTCTCCGAAGGCAATCTGATCAGATGGTTCACACACTGGGGGCCGCTTTTCCGACAACTTCGCTTCTTTTATTTATTGATTTTTAGTCTGTCTGTCTCTCTCTCTCTTCTTTTTTTTTGCAATCTAGACGATAATGTTATTAGGTGCGTAGTGCATGTCTGGTGCCCACCCTCTCTATCTCATGTTTCATTATTGTCTCGAGCACTGTAAACATGAAATAGAAGCCATGAACACTTCTGCTAGAAGGCTCATGACTTTACGAAAACTCAACTTCCCACATTATCGCGGAGCGTATCGTCAAAGATATTTCATCAGGCTTGCCTGAAGTATACAGGGTTGAAACGCACCGCGGGCGTGTTGGCAAAAGAAAACGGCAACTGATATATGGCTTTCCCCGAAATTTGAACAGGATCGATCGTCTAATTATAAGGGTGCCCGGCCTACCGTCCGTCTACATAGCCAAAAGAATGAACGACTGCAACGGAGATCGTTGGCGTTGTATTAAGTGAGTAGAATATTGCTCTCATACACGGTGCCCATACACAGTACACGGTGGAAGCATGATCCGAACATGAAAGCAGCAATCAATTTTCGTTTCCTCTTCAGCCGCAGATCGTGTTCGTATCATGTTTTCAGTGTTCACGTCACTCCGAACATTTGTAATGTGATACATTTGCGGTCATAACATATTTCTCTAGTCGACATAATTCATAGCCTATGCATTACGTAAACACTGGCGTGAAAGCGAACAATTAAAGTACGTATATGCTTGATGTTTCTGACCGCGCAATCGCGGCAACGGCAACTTCTATCTGCCACAATGCGGTCGATTCTGTCACATAGAAGACGTCTTCGCTAGAGTAGGAAGGGTGTCTGCTATGAGTCCGCGTGTTGTAGCCTCCAAGTATAGGCTGCACTGACTGCTTCGGACAAAGTACACAAGAATAACTTGCGACGCTAAACAAACCACAGAATCTAGGCGTGCGAAGTTTCAAGACGACTGAGAGGAGCTCCACAGTTGCCACATATGTTGCCGGTTGTGGTTGTCCGCCGCGAATTTTCGGTCTTCTGTACCCTGCACATGCCAAACATGCGGTGGCAATTGGTGACAATTATAAGGTCTCTTGAATCTTTGCGACGTATCAACGCTTTATGTTCCTTGCATAGGCGTACTTCTTCCCTACTGTCAGCGAAGCCGTGCATCCACTGTGACTGGTACTGCGTGATGGGAGATCGTGAACCATGCCACGCTTTTTGAAAGCGTTATGTCTGGCGAATGTGAACACTGTACCGCTAGACGGGCCTGGCGTGTAGAGAGTAACATTCTATAGAAATAAAGAAGGAACAACTTAGGTAATCGCTTTGTTATTGTCACAACACTGAACATTTCGTTTTTCGTTGTTTTTCTTTTTTGTGGTTGCAAGATGTAAATGTTATTTCACAATATCTTTACGATATTTTATTAAACTATTAGGACTTACCTGTATAATGCGGAAGTAGCCGTACGTACATGCCGCATTTCGTCGACGTTGGCTCCTTCGGCCATTTTAATGATCTGAATCTCGACCAACTCAGGGCGACCCAGCAGGCCTACGAAGCGGCGAAGAGGCAAGTACTCGACGTCCCATCGTAGGAGGCCTAGGCCCAGCCGACTGAACTGCTGGTGCTCATTAAAGTTCACTCTCTCTCTCTCTCTCTCGTGGGTAAACTAATTATCATGCGTTCTTTTACAATCAGCAGCTGACTGCTTCGAAACAGTCGTAGTCTGTATTGGGTGTTTGTTCTGTCGGCAACATTCCTGGTGTTCTGTGAAACTTCGAGATCAGAGACTGGTTGAAACGACAAGCTTGCAAGACGAATCAAGACAAAAGAAGCATTGGTGGTGAGGTCCATCAGTGCTGCTCGAAACCGGAGCCGTCCCGATGAAGAACACTGCTACTTAAATTCTGCGAAAGCATGCAGCAAATGATTCTTGTCTATGTATTTCAGCGTACCCATAAATGGGCCCTCTTGCGATAAACGATGAGAAGGGGGGGGGGGGGGCAGGTGAGAATGTAGCACTACTAAGGGAAGTACAATTACATACCATAGAATGTGGAAATCAAATAACATAGAATAATATTCAGTATACACTGGCGCAAGAAGCTACGAGGCTAGAGCTGCACGTCAGAGCAAGAACTGCGACACGTTCCATCGCATGGTTGAGTTTGGTTGAACTACCTGCATGGGATTACGCGTGCTGGCTGCAGCATCAACGTGCTGTAGCAACAAAACACGGCCCATCTGTAAGCATTCGTTCATTTTGAAGCGACGTATGCTCTTGTAAATACAGCTTTACAAGCACTGCATTGAATTCGACCTTTCGTTTTGCGCGTTCCTCTGAAGCGACTAAAACAAGGCGTGAGCGTGCTGCATTTATAGTTTATGGCGCGAACACCGCCTGACTGTGCAGTCAACATCAGGGTATCAAAGCGGGTCTTCCCATCTGATTAACTTCCCTGCCTTTCCCCTTCCTTCTGTATCTTTCTCTCTCTCTCTCTCTCTCTCTCTTATACATGGTACATAGCGCCTCAACTGTCCTTTGTGGCTGCATTGTCGTATAGCCTGTAAGCTCGATTTCTTTCCACTCACTCGCCATTTGTGCAAATGCTTCCAGGCCAGGCCGACCTCCACGGTGTTCGATTAACGACTCCGTCATCACGGACCCACGCTCTCTGCCATTTCAGCTCTGTCTTTACTCCCTGTCTAGTACAAATTTCTATCTCCGTTCCTGAATACAAGAGTGTCTTTTTTTTTTCCTCTCAGCTTCATGATGAATGGCTTTGGTGGCGTTCGCAGTTCGGGCGGATCCGCGGCGTAACGCATCTGTTCCTGAGGCCAGCGATCGGTTTGCTCGCAGCGCGCAGGAGCCAGGCGGGAAAGCCCTCCCCTGCTCTCCTCCTCCTCGGTTAGCGCACCGCAGCTTTGCGCCACCGTACCACACCGCGTGCCGCTGAGTACGCCGCCGCCGCGCCATTGCCACCTCGGATGATTAACTGCACTCGCTAGGCGTCCGGGCACGCGCGTGTGTGTGGGCGAGGCTTTGGTAATCTCAGAGGACCGCGGTGGGCGCCGCACGCCGGTCGTGGGCATCGCTCGGCGTGAGAGAGCTGGCTGGCGTTTACCTGGCCGACCGCATTTAATTCCCTGGAACCAGCCGTCCAACCATCAGGCGCAGCTTTTCCGCGGCGCCGCAAGTGGTGGGGGCATTCCTCCGTCTGTCAGCGTCGTTAAGTGTAGTTATCGTGTAATGTTTCTTTTTTCTTTCTTTTTTGTTTGGAGGATAGCCAGACTCCCGAGCCAGTTTTCTTTTCCTCCAGGCTTGATCGCTCCGTGCGCCTGTTCCACACTATTAAATTAAGGATGGCGTAATGTGGCAGTTATATAGGCCGAGAAACAGCTAGTTCAGTTATCGCAGAAGAGACGGCGCGTGTATAGTGGCGCAATGAAGACCGAGCTTAAGCGTCGTGATTTATCCGCATTCTCACCAACATGAACTTCGTAAGAGGGTGTTAGGTACAGGTGCGTGGTTTACTGCGGTCGCATTCAAAGAGCTTCAGGATTTAGAGGCAGTGAGGTCTTCGCAACATCAGAGAAAATGGGGCACACGGTCACCGCATTGGCCGACCAACTTTTATTGCTGCGTACGATAGAATGTTAAAATCGTCGTAGCGAACTTAGCGGGCTTCCTATCGCGCCGACGTTTGTTCTTCTTTGGTAACATTTTCTATCCATTCAACATTTCCCACATACATTCAACATTTGACCACATAGACCAACATATGACCAGTGTTACAGGCGCTTGTGCATAAGCGTAATAAGTAAGTAAAACTTATATCCAGAACGTTGCAATCTATCTGACGAAGCATTCTGAATATCTCGTATTTTTTTTCACAAACGTGGTATTTCTTACCTCCCGGAAGCCAACAGGAACTCGGACGTTTAAAAAATATTTGATGATGGGCCTTGTTGTTTTACAAACCTAGATAACGCTGAGTTGAGCCAGCCACACGCACACATACATACAAGGAAAAGGGGAAGGGGGTGCAATAATAAAACAAAGTACCACGACGAAGTTCGCTACGAGCAATCTGCTTTGTAACCGTATACTCCCACGCTATCACTCTGCATACCTCTTTCTGGCTCAGTAGAAGTTCCCGAGAACCACCAGAAATGTTCGTCTATACTTTTGACGTCTGCTACTAAATATCGACGTCGTTTTGCTAATAATAATATAACCGTTCCCCGTCAACGTGCAAGCACTAATTAATTTAATTCATATTTGCAAGTATGTGTGTTTCTTGCACGTCAGGTCACACCGTTTCTCCCCTCATCGTCCCATTTCGTGAGCGTCCCTATAAATACGAGAGACAGATGTCGACCAACGCGTATAGACGTACACGCGTGCACAAAGGGTGCAGTGGTCTCTACAGAACGGAGTACCCTCAGCGTACGCCAGCGGTGTGCCGATGCGAAGCAAAGGCGCCTCTGCACCGGAAGTGACTATATCTCCATTTGCTCCGAGACACTGCCGCGCTGCACGAAGGGGCGCCGGTCGATCTAGTCTCGGCAAGAGCCGATGTAGTCGCCAGGCTTTTGCAAACAAGCTTCGCCAGATCAGAGGAATACGGCCCGAGCCTAGATCCGGAAGGATACGGGAGACGACCTCTTTCGAGGCCCGCACCCGGATTCTACCAAGGTCAATTCCGACAGCCCGGGTCGCTCTATTCGTGCGTGCTCGCTTCCTTTTCTCACACGTTTGTATTTCTCCGACAGCGACACCACCCGTATCGATCATCGGAGCGGGCCAAGTGAATGAGACAAGATCACTTGGACGGTGACGAAGTAAAGAAGAAATGAAATGCCCTATTTGCTTGTTTATAACGCGCGCGCACCACCGAAACACTCTCCTTGGCCCACAGAAAGGCACGCGTTAGAGATCGTCTTTCGTCTCTTATACATGTCTCATCTTTTTGTTTTATTTTATGCGAAGCATATTACGAGAGCTCAACCCAGCTCCTCAGGCGCGGCGGTGTCGCCTTGAAACCACGTGACACCGTGACGTCACGACAGAGGAGAAGTGGCTTTGGCTCAACTCTTGCAAGACGGGCTGGGTGGGAATCGAACCAGGGTCTCCGGAGTGTGGGACGGAGACGCTACCACTGAGCCACGAGTACGATGCTTCAAAGCGGTACAAAAGCGCCTCTAGTGAATGCGGTGTTGCCTTAGAAACGAGCTGTTTCTAAGGCGTGCGTCTCTTGCTCAGGCGCACATTTCGTTGCCGCGCCGAACGCTGCTTTGCTCGACGCTCACCGCGTCCAATGCGGGGTGGTGGTGGTGGTGAAAAACTTTTATTGCTCTCAGACGAGAAGCACACGGAGCGCGTAGTCGCTGCCCTGTAGCCCATTGTCTTACACCCCTTGGCGGGTCGACGGGAACGCTGTCGCGTTCCACTCTTGAAGGCGAAGCAGTAATGCATGAGTTGTTTCTTCGTCTAGCCGAACCAAATATAGCCAAGCAACAGCAGTTCATCAGGCTAAACAGTGGTTCAACAACTAAAATAAAGGCTAGTATGCTTCGCATCCTGGGCTTAACCTTACCTAAGCCACAGCCATTTTTTTCTACGAACATTCCAATTATGCTTACCCACTTATTTCTTTGTTTCCTGGTTTTCGTAAAATTGAGCGTCGTGTCTTGTCACGTGCAGTACTCCCCGATACAATGCAATAGGTCTTGTAACGCAGTAATGCAAATCTGTACTCGAGTGCTAAGGGCCCAATTGGGACATTGTAAATAGCTTTAGTGCGTGCGTGCGTGCGTGCGTGCGTGCGTGCGTGCGTGCGTGCGTGCGTCAATGTGTGTGTGGGGGAGGGGAGGTTCGAGGGGAGGCAACGAGGACCAGGGTATATACTGTTTGTGCGCTTGTGTGATCACTGTGTTGTTCATAATTATCACCGAACTCTGAAGGGTCGTCAGATAGGAAAACGTATCCGTCCTAAAGTAAGCGCCTCTCTCCTACGGTGATTCTACCATGCGTAGTACAGTCGATAATCTGGTTACCTAATCTATTCTTGTTACCCTTTACTCTTTCTTTAGTTTCTCTCTCCCTCTCTGTTTGTGTTGAAGACGTGAAAACCCTACAACGAGACCTCCGAGAAGAACTTTTAGCACTCAGAATGGCATCAAACCGCGCATTCAAACGCGGAGCGTTTCCTATTATCAAGCTCTTCGAGGGCTGCATGCGAAAAGGCTTTCCGTATTCCAAAAATGCGAAGCAGCGCGTACCCTTTATGGTACAGTTCGGTCCCATTATGTCCGAAGAAACACGACAGGAGACCGACCTATTCCCCATGACACCATCGGTGAAAAAGCAGAATCGCGGGTATACGAAATGTCGCCAGACCGGCGTATAAACTGCGGCTCCTTAGGCGGCACACCTTTGGCTTCGTTGCGAGCTGCCGCATATACAAGCCGGCGAAGCGTTACATCCGCCGGGGCACTGCCTAATGGCTCCTCCTCGAACATCGGCCCAGGCACGGCCACGGGAATGTGCTACAGGCTCCCCTCTCACGTGCCTCTCTGCGCCGGAGTCTACTTCGGCTGTACTCACAGATGACTTGAGAAGAGTGGTTATTGGGTCGCGATGCTCCACCGATCCTGTGGTCCCTGTCCAGCTCGATTATTCCTCGCTAGTAATATTGGGCTGGTCCTTTCATCTCACTCTGTTATCGCGATATTCCTTACGCCGAAGGGTTGGACACGCAGTGTCCTTTGTGATCTACATAGGTCGAAAGAGGGATGCCTAAGGCAGCAGTCAATGCTTAGCAAAGAGGATTGGCTTGACCTGCCCGATTCATTCGATGGACGCGATTACCTTCGCGTCCTTATTGGAACGACGAATGCCAACTTGCTCCTTGTCTTCTTTTCCCCCCGGATTTTTCTGGCCTTCTTATTATGGGTGTGCGAATATCCGAAGCTTTCGAATAAGGAAACGGATATTGTCCTATTCGATTCGATTTCCTAATGAATTAGTCGCTATTCATAAATCCGAATATTTTTATATTATATTTGTACGGTTTCAGAGTCGCGAACTGCGCGCAATGAGACACAAAATCGGAACATTATTACGTTAAACTTCGTCACCGTGGCCATAGTAGGTGTAAAACATGGGAAGGTACGTAGTGGAGAAGGCTACGTTGCTCAGAGAGCCATACTTGACCGGCGAAACCGTGATCATCCGCACTCTTCAAAAAGTTCTGGGTATGTAAACATACTACAGTTTTCTGTCTAATTCTCTATTGGTGCATTTAAGATGCCAGGATTCATAACGTGAGGTATAATGACACAAACTTGTTAACGTTAATAATACTGGGACTGAAACATTGTTTTATAATAACGGGGAAAATAGCTGTTTGTTACAGAATTCAAGAAAACTCGTAGTTTCGCCCGAAAGGCTAAGTACCGATTCTGGTAACAAATTAGTAGACAGCTATGCGATGTAAAAAAAAGGGGGGGGGGGATTTACGTGCCAAAACTGCTTTCTCATTATGAGGCACGCCGTAGTGGGGGACTCTGCAAATTTCGACCAGCTGGAGTTCTTTAACGTGCACCTAAATCTAAGTACCCCGGGTGTTTTCGCATTTCACCCCCCCATCGAAATGCGGCTGCCGTGGCCGGGATTCGATCCCGCGACCTCGTGCTTAGCAGCCCAACCACAGACATACCTTCAGAGAGGAGAAGAAAAGGAGAAGGAGCAGAGGGAGGAGAAGAGGCAGTTCTCATATAAGAGAGGGCGGGAGGTGACGTGAGAAGGCAAGGAAACCAGAAGTCAAGGCAAAGTTTTATTGTTCATATAAACTTGTAAACACTGGTTTACTAACTAAACTAACAAAGCATGGTGACACACGCGCACAGGCAAACATGACCACATCTCACCCGTTGACAGCGGAAACTCGTTGTCGAAACGCTGGAGTGAAGAAGCGCGGCAGCAGGAGTGAGCGAATTTACCTTCGTGCTGCCTCTCTCTTCAACGCTAACTAAGCGGCGAGAGCACAGTGCACCATTACAATCGGCCCTCGGTGCACCTAGATGCCTAAACTCTGTTACCATCGCAGATAAATTTCAAGATAGGATTCAAGCGGCCACGCTAGGCTTCACCACACGCGGCAGCCGCCAGAGTATTTCACCTTGTGAAGCAGGAAGCGCTAAAATATTAATAAATCGAGACGTTCTGGGCAGTTCCTCGCAGACGACGCGGTAAATACGTGACCTAACCAAACATACGTGAAGCAGCACTTCTTTTGGTGTGTCAGATAATGAAATAAATCGCAGGGAACACCGCGAAGCTCACTACATCAAGGCCCTTTGGCGATTCAGTTTGCTTGAGACTACTGATTTTTTTTTCTTTCGCGCGATTGAAAAGGAAGGTTCGCACAACTTGCGTCCGCTATGAAGCGAGGATGAATGCTCAATACTATGCGTCTGTAGGAACTGCTGGTCACTGGGATGCAGCTTTCGCTGTTATCGTGTGTGCTGTGGTGATTTCATCAGCGCCTGTTTTCATTAAGAGCCCAAGCGTGCGAACTGTTTTGTAAATACAAGCAGAAATTTCCGGTAGTGTTAACTGGTGAAGAATTATAAGGTGGAATATACGTCACACACTATAGGTTCCGCATGCCATATATGATATAATTGTTGAGGAACTACACTGACCTCCCTTTGCGATATAGGATAGGCATTTTGATCTGGGTCATGTTCCCGAAACCTTCAGGTTGTTTAGTGTTCCCTGAACAGGGAAAGACATCCACAAACGAAACCAGACCATGATTTTTGTGAAATACAATAAAGCTAACATCACTCGTAGGATGCATAATGCAACACTAGCTGCTGGAAATGCGTGATTTAGACATCTTGCTATTCTTTATAACGTCTTGCTACAACACGTAACTATTGGGTAATTATTCAAGTGAGAGAAAGCAAGGCAAAAACGTGTTAAAGAGCCAAGACGAAAAGAAACAAAATGGGTGCTGGGGAAGAGGAGGAGGTGCTGATTTTGATTAAGAGAAAGCAGGAGAGGTCGGCCTGGAGAGCGTTTATCTTGCGTGCTACTCCTCACTGGGGTAAGGGGAAGTGGGAGATACAGGGAAAGGTAGTTGGCAGAGGATTATTATATGGTACAATGAGCTACCACGTTGTCCAATAGGCGAATGCGCGCATTAGACACAATACACACCGGAACAATCTTGTCCACACAAAACGTTATCGCGCAAGCACATTTCGAACTGTCTTCGCGTGTCACAGGTTCTAGAGACAAAGGTCTAGCCAGGGGGCTGGGGAAGTTAGCAAGTTTCCGGTAGCTGCCTCGATCAAAACTATTAATTATTTGCTCTTCGCTACATGCAACAGCCATTTTCAGCAGACGGCCTTCAGGCCGTCCACTACACAGTATGTCTCTCCGCGTCGTCTCATTTTCAGAACACAAAGCACTCTCTTTAAGCACTACCCGGAAGGCGAAGCTTTGCACGCCAGAAGCCAAAAAAGAAGTTAAAGCTTGGGGCCGCATCAAGCGCTCACACCTTGCCTGAAGCATCGGGCCAGCCATCACGGATGCGGTGGTCGACTAATGACAGATAGCAAGCTTGCTAGATTCCGCACGACGTCTCCGTTCCCAAAGAGCGTGCTCATCAATTATCGCGAGCCATAATCCACGACCAACCATGAGCAAACTAAACCAGCTAGGCTCACTGAACACCAACGCCACTTTAGCTAAAGGGCTGCATGCAGGAAAAACACTCACCTGCTCAATCTGAGAGAGCAAAGGTGCACACGGCCGACGGTGACATAGGGGTCCCCGAACGTGCGCGTCTTTCACGGACATTTCTTTCGTGTCGCCTCATCTGGCGTGCACTTACATGGGAGGCGCGAAGTGGGGTACGCCAAGGCGGTCGCTTTGGATGTCCCCAAATTAACGCTCGCCCTTCGAGCAAGCATAGCCAGCGCAGCGTGGCGTGTCGCCTTTTATCTTCCGCGCTGCCGGCGTTTCATTCGTTAGCGGGCGAGGCGACGAAGCCTCGCGATACCTACGAATGCACTATGTACATGTACGCGCAAGGGTAAGAAAGCAGCACACGAACCCTTACGCGGATTGTCTTCGTTACAGATTGCATCTCAAAGCATATACGTATGCTGCACACAAACAGCGTGTAGAATCTCGGCAGTGTACACGTGTATACGTATCCACCGCACGTCCTCTATAGACTCAGCCCGGGACTAATGAATGACGCAATCGGCACACTGACGAGTCTGGGTGGGACGCGCTGATTGTAGCTGCCGCCGGCTGTAGCAAGGCTCGATATAACAACGCGGTGTTTCCGAAGCTGTGAGGCGCGCAGGGCTCATCCCTGCTTAGCGATTTAAAAAGTAGCTGCTGCTGCTTCAGCGCTTGCAGAACGAGCTGGGAAGGGAAACGGACAAGTCGGTCGCAGGTTTCATAATGTAAGAGCGCGATGGGACAAAGATTGTAAAACAGAACGCTGCGCATTTTAATGTCGAAACACGCCCAATCATTTCCGTGCGCCACGTAATCCATTGTCGGGATTGCCTTCATCGTGCCAGATGCTCTGTCGCGCGTCGTCACAAAACCGCGAAAACAGATCACGTGAAAGAGACGTGTACGCAATAAACATGCATTAATATGCTGAACAAAATTAATTTTCTTTTTCCTTTGGAATGGCCGGTGGCTTAGCCCCGTTGCGAAAGGGATGGAATATTTCTGCACGCCGATTGCTCTGGCACTGACTACTCGGAGCTGCCGGGGAAAATGAATTTATTTGCATATATTTGTACAACGTTGTCGAGCCCTTTCGGCACGTATAGGACATCGCGCTCTCACCTCTTCTTTGCTAAGAATTTGTTTTAGTGCCGTTTTTAAACGTTCCTTTGCAAGCTGCGGGGATTTTCTACCAGCCACTGCAAGCTAGGCAAAGGCATGGGGGCCAGTCGCAGACGCCGACACCACCCTTCTCATCCAGTTACCTATATTCCTACCTATATACTATATACCTATACTATACCTATACCTATATACTATACCTATACTACCTATATTCATACCTATATTCACTGCGCTAGCTCGGCTTCGCTGAATCGCTGTCCGCCGCGACGTGCTTTTTTTGCGTCTTGTTAGCCGATTATATTTAAACAAAAACTGTCGTGGTAGGCAATGCTATTCTTTTTGAAAGCAAAAAAAAAGTAACCTCCCATAAACGAGGAGAGCGTTTGATTTGGCTGTTATACAACGTTGCGGGTGCCCGCCCGATGCTTCCGCCAGCGATTTCGCAAATTTGATCTCAGGAGATCAGAATAAATACAGACTGGAATAGTTTTCCGTTGCAGGGTCCCATATATCTTACAGCCGCGTAACTTTCATTGTCTCCGCATTTTCTTGGTGCCAAAATACGCTCACCCCAAGACCGCGAAAAGCGAAGTCAAAGCGAAGTCCGGCACAGCACGTTAGGCTAAGGCGACGGCCACAAGTCATTCCACGCGGTGGCGCTTCCATTTACCTACGCGTTAGCAAACCACGATCGCCGAGAATGCGGAAGCGAATTCATATCGAGGCATCTGATCTGTTCAGGCCAACAAGCAGCAAGGCACACTGTTTCTTACAAAAAATTAGTAGAGTGAACTCCGGCTCCGAGATCGTTTAGCTATCACAGGAACGACGGTTAGTGTACGTAGATTTGTCTAATCGTCGTGTCTGCGGCTTCAAACGTTTTAATTTTTTCGTCCGTTTTTGTGGTTGCTGTTCGGAGACTGGTGATGGTTAACGTTTCACCGTGGATACCAAGGCGCCGACGCAACGGGTGCGTCCTTTCGCGCAACTGATTTATTCCAGCTCACTGCAACGGATTTGTGCGTTGGTAGGGGGGGGGGGGGGTGTTGAAGTTTTTCATGCGAAGTCTTCGTGGCGTACGTATGTATATTTAGAAGTGGCAGTCCCTCCCCCCTTCCAGACTAGCGCTCCCGCCGCTCGAGTTACATCCCACGCACGACCTAATCGTCGATGAATATGTATGGTCGCCTATACTGCGCTGCAGATGTGCTCTACAGAAGTCCGCAATAAAACAATAGGCGACCGCTAAATATCCTCACTGCGACAAATACGCGCCTTGGGGCGCATCACTAAAGCAACGATGATGATGAGAACATGCTTATTGACAGGTAAGGAAAAATCGGGAAGCGGTCCCTAGTCCGGGCCTCCTATATACGACGTCTTTGGCGATGGCTCGCGCCCGTGTAGGATCAGTGCCCAACGGACCTCGGAGGTGACGTTACGAAGGACGGCTTCCCACTGCTCTGTGGTGCGGGATGCAAGAAGAATGCGGGGAAGGGAAGGTTAAAGCGATAATGCTTCTTTCTACATGACTGTTCGCTTACGTTGACGATCATCGTCAGTAGTTTCTGCACATTTTATTATAGATATATTTTGTGTGTGAATGCGATTATTCATCGACGAAAACGCAGACCTACTGTTATAAACGTGTACAATGCTCCCCATATATTATCTTGCTCGATCACTGTAGCTGTCGTGACCTTTCTTCGGGCTTCCGCGTAATTAGGAAACAATGCTGTGCCGCTTACACTTGGGCGTCGCATTCACCAATGCATATACGTTTTTGATTGGAATGGTTCAGAGCGCCGAGTGCAATGCCTGCGGTGTCGAGGAAACTATAGAACATCTAATATGCTACTGCCCATCTTTTGAATATGAAAGACATGACCTCTGCACAGCTCTCAATCAGTTAGATAGAAAACCGTTCAAGATCTTGGGACCATGGCCTCGCATATCGCAGCTACAAAAGGCCACAAACGCGCTGCTGCGATATTTCAAAGCTACCGGATTGATTCAGTGTCTGTGATCCGGACTGAGTGACCGAACTATATCCCCAGTAGGGTTTCTCTTCTTCTTATAATTTTTCCGTCCCCTTTTTCCTTTCCCCAGTGTAGGGTAGCCAACCGGGCTCAGTCCTGGTTAACCTTCCTACCTTTCATTTATCATTTGCTCCCTTTCTCTATCTCACTCTCTCTCTCTCTTCGATATTTTTCGCAAGTATCTTGTATTGTAACTTATTAGTGTAAACCACAAAAAGCAGTAGCGAAGGATTTTCACAAGAACAGGTGCCTTTTAACATAATGCGTCGGATGCTTGCGATAAGATATTATTAGGCTTCTTAAACCTTATAAATTGCTTCAGTTGCTTCTGTTGAAGGCGTATATCGGTGCGCCAGGACGGGACGCTTTGGCAATAGGCAAAAGGGGAAACAGGCCACTGTTACTGCATAAACGTGGGGAGTATAGGCAACAGCTGAAAAGGTAGAAGGACATGCAAAATTTGTCCGACGGATAATTTCAAGAAGCGAGTGCAACACTTGTGGGAAATGGCGAACAATATAAGAGGTTCATTAGAGATTAAGAGTCAACAAAATGGAGCGGTTAGCACACAAGCACAAAATAGGTAATCATGCCCTCTTAGTTGACAGAACACGTCCCGTGAAAAACCAATTGGCGTAAGTAACATTGTTCTCATACCGAGTTCAGTGCTTGCTATGCATGACAAAGCGCTCTGAGAAACGGCACAGACAGACCTAGCTGATGTGAACGACAGGATAAGGACAGAGAGAAGCAGCTACACTTCATCTAGCTTCTCTTCGGTCAAAGGGGGCAAGAATATTTCAAAATATTGTGCCCCATCGTGAACGTTATCGCACTCACGTTGTCTGAATCTGACTCGGAACATTCCGCAAAATGAATGCCAACACCCAAAAACTCTTTTTTGAAGCTTTAGTTGAATTTAGTGTGGCACGCGTCCATTTGCTTCGAGAGGCGCTTCATTTCATACACGAACATGATTTACGATCGCTTACATTTTATCCCATCGTCTATCTGAATAGACTTGGCCGCTGTCGCGCTATTAAGCTTCCAGCAGCAGCTAACTAGCTCTTTCGCTGAAGCGTGCCCACTATACGAGTATATAGGGGAAGGGTATTTCAAGAAGAGATGTGTTCTACATTGAGGTCAATCGCTGTGTCTGCTGTTGTAATCACTAGGTTATGGTGCGTGTTTTTTTTTTTCGTTTTCTTTTCTTTTTCCTGTCTAAGTCGTTCGCGAAGCTCCGACCGACGCCGAACAAGCGACAGGCATCGCCGAAACTCGCGGCCCCTCAAAATCGCGTCGTCACGCTTGATTTCAGCGCTCCGCGTAACGTTGCTCATCTTTTCGAACTGAACCGCGAAAGCTCGCTGCCAAATTGTACGCCCATACAGGCTGTAGTGGAAACGCGATGCACTTGTGAGAGGCTGAGGGCCCTGCGCGCTCCTCGACCCGTGGCCGGCCAAAGTACTGTCATGGTCCTCGTCGTTCCGAGGGGGGGGGGGGGGGTGAGTGGAACCCCAACCCGTTACAGACGGGCTTGTTTGGAAACGTATCTGGAAAGATGGACCGCTCGGCCCCGGCCGCGCGCTCTAGATTCTCGTTCGACCAAGCACGACACATCCGCGAGGCCAGCTGACTTATATGTGTCGTATAATGAAGCCGCGGCGGGGCTGACCCATCGAGAGGTCCTGGCCTGCAAGCCGACAGGACACCGAGAACGGGAGTGAAGGGGGCCTCCCCTCAACTTCGGGCACACTGTGGATCTATCTCTCACAGCGCTCCGTCTGCTGTACATCTTCGCGCCAGTGGAAGGGTCACTTATCCACCACGACGGAACGTAATGATTCGTGTTTTCCATCGGGAACGCGTGCGGCGAACTGCATGATGCGACATCTTTAACCCCCAGGCGTTGTCGTATATAGAGGTTGGCTGTAGGACACAGCAGTTGGCGGGGGTGAATTGCAAGAAGCCCCGGACCTGATGAATGAACGATCATTTGGTCTGCAACCAAGTTTTTTTTTTCTTTCGCGTTGAATGAGTTTCGAATAGAGCTACGCATGTCGATGTTCCCAACCCTTCGTCACGCTTTCGGCACAACCGCTATTAGTCATGTGATATCTGCTTCGACGTCAAGGGACTAAGCTGTGTCGTAAGATTTCTTCATTGGTCGAGATTAAGCGACTTAGCGTTGCATGCAAGGAGAGGAGCAAGCTTTTAGGGAACCCCAGTCGAGTGCTGCCGCTTGCGTAAATCAATGACGAATGACGGCTGCGTTCCGGTGACAGGCACGGTTCGCGATCGACGTATCTTGCGCGTCTGCTAATCTCCGATAATCAGGAGATCAAACGCATAATTTATGTTGACGCGTTCGTTTGCCTTTGACAGTCATTTGCAATCATATATCTTACAGAGAACGCATTTCTTTTCTTCCAGAACTTGAGCGTTCTTTTGATTTTGGCAGCTCGTCGCAACGGTGAGGACTAGCTTCACATGAGGACGGAGCGGGGCACCCGGCTGTGCCTCGCTGTGCGCTAAGGTCCGGCCGCCGTCAGTAACGACAACTGGCTGCGAGGTCTGCCCTTGTTAACTGTTATAGCGGAAGTAAGAAACCTTCTGTGAATATGAGCCTTGTTGTACGCCTTGCGAGAGACACCTAATGGTGTCCGGGTCGTGGCATCTTTGCCCTCCCCTTTTACTTAACTATCGCTTCCCCCTCTGCTTCCTATCACATTCCCATCAATACATTCTTGTTCTCCTTCAGTTCCCTCAATCGATCGCACAAGGACGGCTTGAACTCTGTCTGTGTTGTTATACGGGAACCAACTCAGAATGACTCATACCGGCAGTCAGTCGTTGGCTTAAGAAGCTAAAAATGAAACATCGTGAGCGAAGACGCAGTGCCACATTGCTTCACATTTCTAGCGCGTTGCATCTGCGTGACCGGGGACGACGTGCTGTCGCAACTCATATATAATTGATGTGCCAGCCTCGATGAGGTTTGATAGCGAAGAATAATTTGATCGTGCGCTTGACCTATTGATTTCAACTTGAATTTGACAGTATATAGTGTAGTTCCTGCAAAAGGAAATGTAACCAACGCTGTCCTCCATCCTTTGGGTCAATGCAACAATGGCCATCTAAGCGCATTCATAACGAAAGCGCTTTGTAAGAGCAGCACACACGGTCCACACGTTCTTTGAGAGAGAGCTGTCCCGTCTCTCGCCATCCGCTTCTATGCTGCTGGACCGGCGGCAGTGAGAAAAGCGCTTAGCATGTCGCTGACGTAAAAACAGCAGCTCTTATCTTCTACTTTGTTTTTTTTTTGGCAACGCTATAGCTAGTTCAGCTTGATGGATGCGGACGCCTGCTTGCATGCATTCCGCCTCGATCGGCAGAGGATCTCATCTCAGGTGTGTGGGCGCTGGTTACAGCCTCGGCTCCACCTTATGCCAAAGGTGGAAACACGCCTGATAAAGACGTTATTTATTTTATTTCTATTTTAGTAGGAAAGCGGGAGGTGCTTGCTGTTTACCTTGCTCGAAGAAGTATGGCATCCCCTGGAGGAAAGAAGAGGGCGGTTGCAAGTCGGCTTCTTTCCTCCGGTAGAGTGTCCTCAACCTAGGCGCAATGACGTCGCCCGAAAGAAGCGAGAGAAGGTCTTTTTGCGGTGCAACAGGGGGTGGGGGAGGGGGATGGGTTGGGAAAGCGCGAGCGGCGATGCGAATGAGGAGAAGGAGGGGCACTTTCCAAGATGTTTTGACAGGTGGTCCCCCGAGTGCTCGGGCGACGCATGCATCACGGGAGACGACGGCGTGTGTACACGAACGGAGAGGGAGGTGTGGGGGCCGGCGCGCTCGGTCGATTTGCATACGCATCGGACGCTTATAAGTGACGGCGGAGAGGAGCGACGCTCCGCATTTTTTGCTCGCATAACGCGATGTCGCCGAAAACGTTCAAAGTATGTTTTCTTTTATTGAATTTCGTTTAATTTTTGAACAGCGATCTCATACGCCCAGCTTTGCGATTTGACCGGTGGCAAGACGTCGGGTTCACTGCTCAATATCACTCGCTCGTTCGGCGCTATGCCCTATTCCCACCAGGCTCGGCTGCTTGCGACTTCAGAGCTGGATGTTGTGACACCACAGCGGAAAGTAAAAATGCACTTCCCCGCGCATTTTTTTCTTTTCTTCCTTGCTTTCTTTCTTTCTCTCTTTCTTTGTTTCTTTGTTCATCCAACGGCGCTGTCCGGTGTTGGCACGTTGCCATACATCGCTGCGTGCTAACCAAGCTCTCTTCGGGGCCAAAATGCGACTTCCGATATTTCCTTTCATATGAATAAATAACCACATGGAACACATTTCGGCCCGACACTTGGAGGAGCCAACAATGTTTCAATTCTCCTACCTAGACAACTCTTGAAAGACAATGGAGCCGAGACGGAACCTTAGGTGAAGACAATCGGAATTTATTATTCTTCACGAATCCTGACGCCAAGTAAACATGATGATCATTATATGAAGAAATCCTGCGGGCGCCGCGAAAGTAATTGGCTGAATTGCTATACATGGCCATTTCCATAAAACACAGGGCGTCTGAAATATTAGCGCGAACACTGCCGGGCAATTGGTGCGTTCCCCCCCCCCCCCACCTCTTTCTTCTCAACCGCTGAAACTACCTTATTTACCGCTAACTGCCAAAATGTAGAAAGTTGGCGAAGAGAAAGAAGGTGGCTTCTTCGAGAAAGAGTACTTAACGTCCACTGCAGACGCGCCGACTATCCAAACAGTATGAAATACGCAGTGCTAAGTACTATGCGAAGAGGACTATGTTGCTATCTGCCCTTTGATACACTAAGTGTCAAAGACCGCCGGGAAGATACAGTGTGTTCTGGCCCTAGTGATTCGTCTATTATACTCCAGTACGAAAAAAAATTAATGTAGGGCTACGGTCAAGCGAGAGTGTAAAGCCGACGGCCTATAGCAATCAGGAGCGCTCTTGCGAATGAAACAATTAGGTCCAGGCGCTACAGTGCGCGGCGCAGACGTGGGCAGCCGGCGCGCGTGCTCGATATGACCGGGGCGGGAGGCTGGGGCAACGCAGTTCTTTATCGCGTTCCAAACCTCCCCAGCACAGTTCCACGCTATAGGCGCCCATACACACGTGCGCGCGCGGGCGTCCGAGAAAGCAAGCAACCGCGCCGCTGAAAGACGTCACCGAGGACGGGGTAGTGGGGGTCTCGACTGCAGTAAACTCACGGGCGGGCATCCTCCCACGGGCTGAGTGTGAAAGAAAGCTGCCAAAGGGGAGGGGGGGGGGGAGGGGGTCAGCGCGGACCGAGGGCAGAGGTGCCAATCGCCGGCCCCATGGTTCGCTGCACACTCTCCTCCCGCGGTGTTTTCGCCGCTCCTTATAAACACGGCACCGCTTCGGGTCTCTGCAGAGTCATCTCGGGGGCGCGAGGCGTCGTAAAAGCTAAAACCTTGAGAAATCCGCGGCATGTCGGGCATTTCGCACGTACCGCGGCGCCGCCCTCTCTTTCCTTTCGCCTCTATCGAAGGCGGGAACGCTGGGGGGGTGAGGGGGTCTCGGCCTGGGTCTGTTGCTCTGGAGACGAGCAAGCCCGTTACTTTGGAGAGGAGAAGGATCCCATGGCGCCAGCGTGCAGGGCGCCTATACCGCACCGCAGGAAACTTTCTTCCTTCCCGTTATATGCTCCAACCTCTGCCGGACACTGGTGCTCTCGAGTGGCGCGTATATTTAGGGTTTGGCGCCCTTTCCTGACACTTGGGCACTCGACGAAGAGTCCCTATCCCCCGTATAGAAAGGAGTAAACTGCGCGATAAAGAAGCGACGTACGCGGCGTGCGGAGAAAAGCCAGTCGTGGTTGTTGCCCCGAAGGAGTAAAACAAGAAATTAGGAACGCGGCGGTGTGCACGCTCCGCGAACATAAAAAAAAAAATGGGGTGGAGGGGGGTGGGGGGGGGGGGGGAGAGGACGGGTCTAAACATTCGAGATTCGTCTATCTTCATGTCTTTCATTTTTGTCTTCGTCGGCGGCTCACGTGACCTCCAAGCGCCGGCTCTTCCTTTCACTCATCACGACATTAAATATCTGCCCCCTCCTCTTCCTTTCTCCTCTCTCTTTTTTTTTTGCGCTCTATCACTCACTCGCAACTATTTTTCTCTCTCCCTGTCTTTTTTTTTTTTGCTCTTGGCAGTTGTATCATTTCTATGACCTTGCCGCTCAAGACCACCGCTGGAAAGAAAGACCTGCGCAGGCGGCGTGGCTTAATTTTAGAACCTAGCTGGTGCACCATTTGAAGTTTTCATTGCCATTTTTTTTCTTTGAACGTGTGGGCTTCTTGTAAGATGCAGGTTTCGATCTTTAGCGACTCTAAAGGTCGCCTTTCGTTCTCTATTTTCCTACAATGTTTCTCTAAGCCGAGGAAGCAGCAACGGCGATAGAAGCCAGTGGACGCTCGGCTTTGGTCTCTCACGAGCAGCCGACGGAAATATTGGGTTGGCAGGCTTCTGAATCAGCACATCGGGAAGACCGCTTTATGCTTGTGCGCAAGCTGCTCTGATCCCGGATGCATTGTCCGTCGAGTTTTCACTTCGGCTGCGGGGCATATATTGCGCCAGCAGCAGGAATGTCCTCGGAGAGAGACATACCAGAGTGTGCTCTCGGTGAGCGCTTTCTGCTGCACGTTCCCTAAGTGGCACTCTGCAACCGGATTGCAGTCGCTTGCGTTGCATAAAACTTTCTTCATTGTACACTCTTAAAAAAGAAAAGGTCTTAGTAGTTACTAGTTGGTTGTTATGTACTAGGAAGTTGTCATACTACTTGCTGCCTTGTTATAGCTGAAGTTGCCAACAGTATAGTAACATTACTGACTAAAGGTAGTCGCTCTTACTGATAGCAATTTCAAACGTAGTTAGTACCACCACATTCAAAGTTTTTAATTAGCCTATAACTTTTATATCGGACCCACTCTGAAATGTTTCGCTATGGTCCGACATATGGGTTATTGGATAGAAACCTTGTATTCGCTGGTGCTAACTGCGTTTAAAATTGGTAGCTGAGAGGCATTACTAGCAGCGACTACCTTATTGTTTAGTCTGTAATGTTACGAACTCTACCCTTGCAAATTAAAGTGATTGCGTATCCAAGCGACGCCAGTTAATTCCTTAACCTTTCCTTTTGAACAATAAGAAAGGAGGCGCGGAGCAAGAACGTGGAAGCGTATGGGGCACAACATTGCAAAGACTGATAATTTTTCTTCTTTAGTGCTCTCTACTCACGTTTATGTTCAAACAAGCTTAAGCAAGCTGCTCACTCACTCACTCACTCACTCACTCACTCACTCACTCACTCACTCACTCACTCACTCACTCACTCACTCACTCACTCACTCACTCACTCACTCACTCACTCACTCACTCACTCACTCACTCACTCACTCACTCCCGCTCCACATATTCATGCACGTAGGTACGCACATAACGCATGCTCACGCTCACGCAAACACACTCGCAGACACTCACCCTCCCCTATCCCTCCTCCCACGCACACGCACGCACGCTCCTACGCAAACAAACAATAACGCACCCACGCTGGGAACCTGCTGCATCTCAACTATCGCTTTGAATAGGACCATAGAGTGTTCGCACGTTTTACGTGTGCGTACTGAATGTCCGTCCCCGCCGCTCCTTGGTCATATCTCATTGGACCGCAGCTTGCGGCCGGGCCACAGCGAAATCCCGCAGCATGCGTGCTCGGGGCTGGGAAACGACGGTGCTGCCCCGTTGCGAGGACGCACGCGAGCGCGTTCTTCGCAGCGTCATCATTCTTGTCCCACGCTTCGTCGCCCCTGTGTACCTGTGGACGTCATTGCCGTTGCACAGGCCAAGCGCCGCAGTGGATCTCCCCCAGAGCCTGGCCAAGCGACGTGGTCGGTACACCCACTCGAGAAACTTGGGCGGGCATCACAGGCGCGGACGCACGGGAGAGAGTGTCTGTGCAACTGAGCAGCAAAAACAGTGAAAAAAGGAGAGCCTGCAGTGCCGTGACACGCGGGCCCTAGCGCGCGGGTCCACAATTTATTCGAACACCGCGCACCCAAGCACCTTCTTAAAGCACTGGCTGCCCTGCTAAGCTTTGCTTTCGCTTGTTTGCTCGGTTTTGTTCTACTTCTACGGTTAGTTCTGGCTCATCCTTGCTTTTTTTCTACAAAAGACAGAAAGATGGCCTGGTTCCACAAATACTCTTAACCACCGTGATGGATGTACCCTGAGGGAGTTGTCTGCGTGTGCTTTTGTCTTTCGTTTCGTGAGCCTCTCTGAATTCGCCATTTGTCTCCGTGGACATTTCCTCCGGTACGTTCACTCCATATATATATATATATATATATATATATATATATATATATATATATATATATATATATATATATATATATATATATATATATATATATATATATATTTGCCCTACATTGTGTGTTCCTCATTGTAGCTTACTTGAGTACACCTTCCGCCCTCCCTCATCGCTCACCTGTTTACAGCACCTTCTTCCGGTAACCTTTGGACCATTGCACTTTCTTCATCGCTTATCGCTTGCGTGGCTTAACTTCTCCAGCTTCCCTTCTTTTACCTGTCTACCGCTTTCTTTTCCGAAGGAACAGAACAAATTTCTATCGGTTTTGTTGCAAGCAAGGGCTTCCATGTCCGTGGAAGCGTCGTACGAAAGACAGTGAGGGAACAAAGATGGACGCAAAAGCGCCCTCCACTCCTTTTATCTGACGGGATTTGGCTGGCCAGGCATGGTTTACTATTTTTTGAAAGCAAGATTAAAAGTATTTTTGTCTCCTATTTTCGGCAGACCATTGGCTGTTCCTAACCGACAACGGTATTTCTGTTGTGCTGATTTGGCCGCGTCCGCCGAACCACGTCCTTTTCACTACATTCGATATTGCACAATGTAGAATATGTTGTGCAATATATACTTGTTCTTTTATCTTTACCCGCTAACATTGTATAATTTCTTTGTACTCCTTTTTATTTATTTTTATTTTTTTTATTGGTGTTTTTTTTTCGCTGATTCCCTGCACCCACTTCTGACGTAGTATCATTCTGGAGCCTGTGAGGTAACTGAATAAACAAATAAAATAAATATATTCGGATGGTATATACGCCACTGCGCATCGCTAAAACTCCCGTTCCTTCGTTACCGTGCCTCGATATTTTCTTTTTTCTCCAATGAGGGGTAAATCTTTAGGTTGAAGGCACCAAAATATTTTAATTCGCATGTTTAGGCCCTAACGCGTACAGATATTTCATTTTCTGAGATGAATAGATATGATAGTCTTCTGTCTAAGCGGTTGCTGAAGCGGCCAGTATGAAACGTTAATGAACTCGATCATGCATTGACAGCTGACAAGAACTCCCAAGATAACAATTAAGTATTCAGATTCTTCCTGGAAGACGGCCACCTTGCTGCCTGCAATGCAAGGACGATGTAAAGGAAGAAGTAGTTAGGTTTAATCTCTCTGGCGAAATGGTAAACGTTAGTAGTGCCGCGAGAACGGGGACGGATACATAATGCGACAACACACAGCACTACATGTTGTAACGCTGTCTGTCTGCGACATTGTAGCGCTACCTAATTCCCAAATACGATAAAATGAAATCATAAAATAAACACATGGGAATCGCGGTAAAAAGAGTCACGAGGTCGGAAACCGCTTGACGCTGCCTTCTGAGAAGTTCGATGTTTCACATATCATCTGGCCTGTCGTCAGCTTCGGCATCATGAGTGCTGACATGCGCACTCTCTCATTGTATTTTGCGGTGTTCTGCTGACTGAACAATTATTGACAATTATTTCCGACTCAGGTGGTCAAGATATTTTTTTTTTTTTTCGGATGATATGACTTTCAGATGACGTGGTTACTTGCCATGTCTGGCGAGCTTAGCTTTATGAGCTATTCTAATGTAAAAAAAAAAAAACACGGCAAAGAAAGTGCGCGGATTTCTCGTGTCGCGTGATTGGAACTGAGTGAGGGATCCCACCTTTGTAAAGTGAAATGGCTTTTTAAAAAGAAACCGTTAGAAGAGCAAGAAAGATTGGAAACTATATCTCATGTGGACGTATGGCACATTTATTAGTGTCGCGTCAGCCGCAGCGCGGTTTTCTTTCTGCGCGTTTGCAGTGAACCCGAAAAACGACCGGCCCTCTAGAAAAAGAGCAGGTTTTGCGAAATTTGTGCTTGCTTCGTAATAGCGATGTTATTCAACAAGCCTTTGCAGCCCCTCAGTGACGCTTCAAAACAACGCTTGGCTTTGTCGCTGGCATTCCGTGACAAATACCCTGTTGACCTGGGAATCGTAGTGTGCTGGACAATACTGAAGATCACTGAGTTATAAAATAAATTGGCTTAGAAATCCTCGTGATCAGTTGCCGCACGTACCGTTACCTTTCTTTGCGCTGGTTTCGTACGCGGCATCACATGAGAAAAGCGATCATCCTACACTCGAACGGCCTCATTTCTGAGCAACTGGCAGCAGCTGCATTTGCCCCTCGAGTTCCACATTACTCGTATTCTGAAGCAGGGTATAACAAATTAAAGAAAGGGGGGGGGGGGGCAAATACTGCTGTTCCAAAATTTTTGTTCCAAGTTTCTCAGACACGATTCTCAAATTGTTATCGAGCTCCCCACAATATCCAGACCGGGCTGAGCATATCACCAGATTTGCGTCGTCTTAAAATAGGGGGGCATATACGTTCCGAAAGAAAGGCATCAGACGTCATCAAATCCTCGTCTTCAATAAATAATAAAAAATGGGAATCCCACGTAACTGCTATAGCTCTTCAGCTTAAATCGTACAGGTGGTAGCCATGTGTCCCACTGCTGCACTAGTGGATGCCTTGATTATCTTTAGCACATGAATTGCGCTAAAGCTTTAGCTCTTCATCCTGATAGGGTAGTCGGTCGACTGGCGGTCGTATTCGTGGTAATCAAGGTTTAATCCCGGATAACGTTATTTAAGCAATTAATTCAGCGCAATGCACTGACCTCTGTTATTGCAACATTATTGGTTATGCGGTTGCTTAGATACTTCCAAGGCAAGACTTTCTCATGAAAAACGGAGCTGACTTACATGGGCTTGCACCCGCCGTGGTTGCCCAGTGGCTATGGTGTTGGGCTGCTGAGCACGAGGTCGCGGGATCGTATCCCGGCCACGGCGGCCGCATTTCGATGGGGGCGTGTGCTTAGATTTAGGTGCACGTTAAAGAACCCCAGGTGGTCAAAATTTCCGGAGTCCTCCACTACGGCCTGCCTCATAATCATAAAGTGGTTTTGGCACGTAAAACCCCAAATATTATTATTAATATTATTACTTACATGGGCTTCTCCACAAGTACACTATTTATGTGGCAAAGCCAGCTTTCTGTAGCCCTCTCAGCCAAAGGAGCTACGCACGCACCCACGGACAGTGATTCAATGCGCTCCGCTAGTGTGAAAGACCAACTGTGGCCTGTAGGGAATTTGATATTAGAGCTGGTTTACAATGTGCCGGTGGTACTGCACGAAGTATGAATTTCCTTTCATTATTCAGTTTGTAAACGGTTCCTAATAGGGTTATCGCCGTAGCAACAATGCAGCATTGCTACTGATTTTGAAAGGCGAGAAAAAAAAATAGAACCAGCGTTAACACGAATAAACATACTGAGAGCAAATTTGACACTATCAAAAAGAAATTTAAACTTCAGTGTGTCCTGAGCGACGGGCTGTGACAACTGGAGTAAGTCGGCAAAGAAACAGCTTTCTTTTTTTTTTTGGAAGGAGGGGGGGAGGAGGGGAGGGGGGTTGGAGAAAAGTCGTAATTTTCAATTACCCATGCTGTGTATGACTTGCAAAATACGCTTAGGCATCGCGAGACTAGCTCGCCTTTCTTTTTATTTTTCTTAAATTTTTTTTACACGTATTGCTCATTGCACTGCTATCATGTCTTTATTTGATCAGATAGATGTGTCTAGGGAGCCTGACAGGTGAGGCCAGTTACTCTTCCGTAATATGTAAGGAAAATGTTCAACGACGCTGCAAATGTTAATAGCAGGAAAAATAAAAATAAATAAATAGTAAATAAAAAACAGTAGGTCATAATTGTAGATACCATCTCCGGTGTCCATAAAGGTTCGTGGATTAGAACTAAACTAAGTGTCTCGTGAGCTCAACGCCGCAAACGCAAAAACATACTTGGAGTAAAGGAAACAATTCAGGCACTGTATCATCTCTGCAACGCTTTCACTTCAAATTCATCATTGCGAAACGTTTGGTCATGGAAGTGTACGCCGATGCACACACGCGCTCCCTTGAAAATACAGGGTATTCACGGTATACGAAGAAAATTAGGCATGATGAGTACATGCACACGTACTGTACAACTCATGTTTTGGAATGTAACAGCGCTGAACGGACAGAGACTTAGGCAAAAAAAAGAACATGGGCGCCGTGCCATGTTCTTTGCCTAAGTCCTTGTCTGTTTTGCGCTGTTGCTTCCCAAAAGATGAATTACCACCAATTCGCGCAAGTTTCCCTTCCAGTGCTGCACAGCAATATCACTGCCGACATCACTTATACACGAATGAGTTTAACGAGGTTTATTAACTTTAATGGCTGCCGTGCTACAGGTCCCTTTGTTGTTATCACTGTTGTTTTTGATGTCGTGAAACGCGAACAAAGCCAACCAAATCCAGAGCGCCGCGCGATGTAGCGCGAAAACGGCAAACTTGCGACAGAGAGACGCCCGCTTCTCTAACCACGCCCAACCCCGTCCAGCACGCACACTTTGCAGTTCCCGACTAATCAGCACCTTTCTCTCACTCGTTTCTGGCTTCTTTAATTAGTGCGCGGACTCGCAAGTGCGGAGAGAGGTGCACCCCAAAGTCATGCCTCCTCTCTTATACTTTAGCGTGCTCAGACGGTCTTAAAGCCCTTGTCTTGCATCAGCCGCCTCTGCTAACAGTTAGGTCAGGTGCTTATGCCTCTCGCTGGTTCTCGAAGAAAGTTCTGTACATTGCCGCGGAACGGCGACAGCATGCCCCTGCAAGCCAGCACCTGCTGCTCGTGAGCCTATGTTCGTAGGCTAAAAGCACTGGGACCGAAGTCTTTTCAGCCAGAGAAACGTTTACGAATACTCACTCCTAAATCATCCTTTGCTGCGGCAGTTGAGCGTAGCGCGTATATAATTACGAATGGTGTCCGACTTTCGTTGAAAGAGTAGTTTGACGTTCTCACAGCGGCTCCAAAAGTCAGGCCCTCCTTGTTGCGCTAAAATGAACCAACTGAAACAAAGAGTGCCACCAGATCTCGCGAGGACAATATGTTTGCTATCAAGACTGCAGATGTTGCAACACACCATTTGAACGTCGTTTCATTTGCCAATTCAGTTTCACACATCAAGTGGTATTGGAGTCGGCGACTCCAGATTCGACAGCGTTGCACTGAATTCCATGGGCTGGCTGGCAGTGCCACGTAGCCGTCTTGTGCCATGCGCGCATCTCGGCACTTTCAGAAAACAACGGCACAGGGCCGCAACTGACTCGGCGAGACTCTCGGCGAGAGAAGGCGGGGAAGGGGCGCTCAGCGTGGAGAAGACTGTGTGGGCCGAGATTGTCCTTCTTGCGCCAAACGCAGCGTCTCGAAAGAAAGGCGCCTGATTACCGTGAGGCACCTTTCTTCCACCCCGCCCGTGCCGGGCGCGGCCAATTTTTCTCGCTTATAAGCGTCCCCGGGAAATTAGCGACCGTCCAGAGAAGGGGGGGGGGGGGGGGCAGGCGTGCGAGCGTGTGCGTGAATGCGTGTGTGTGTGTGGCCCCCAGACGCACACACCGCTTTCCTTCGAGGTTTCGGACTTACACGGTACGCACTGCCGCCTAACGTCTCGAGACGGCAGTCAACCAGCTAGCCCAAGCCAGCGAGCAAGTCGGCCAAGCGGCCATCTACCGGGCTTTTCTTTGGCAGACTAATTGGTGGCCGAAAGGTGCGAAGTGAGGCGGGTAGGTCGGCTAGGGCACAGGCGGAATCACCGCTCGCGAAGGAGTCTAATGCCGGAACGAAGAAGGTATCTGTGGCGTGCAATGGGGTTCACGCCTCTGCTTCGCTTGGCTTCCTGTTGACTGCGTGGCGGGGAGCGGGAAACAGCTTCGCCAGGTCCGTTTTTCATCTCATGACTGGGTGTAAAAAGGCCAGCAGCTCAATGCTGTCTATACCAGTCTATATACATACCTATACGTTTGATGATCATTATTGTAGAGGGCGATTAGAGTGCGCCTTACCTGGGGACTTGTAGTATCATAAGTGAGTATCATTTCGTGGAGAAAAAATACGCAATATCTGCCAAGTGAAGTCGTACGGGGTGATAAGTTCTAAGTTCTACAGAACTTTTAAGGAGTCGCCTGTGCTGAGCTGGATTATTCAAAGAAGCGGACATTACTTGCACGAGAAATTGAAACACAGACTCAACGTATTACCGAGGAGCCACTAATTACCTTCTTCATTAATTTGCTTCAAGGTATATATTCTATTTCTTTTATATTGTAGCAACTGAGTTTGCAACGCATATCCACTTTGAATGAATTTTCGGGCTCACACAAGTTTTGAAATATTAATTGCCAAGGTGTATTAGTAAATACATTGGCGTTCCAGTTAATTTTGTGCTTCAATGCATAAGTAAGTGTTTTATCGAATAAAAAGTAAGTGGAAAAATAATTCATTTTTACCACCACTTTGACATCGCATATTTCGAAGCCCGTGTCATTCTCAAAATATGGTCGAAGTGGATAAATATAGCCTCTGGCAAATTGCATAATTGTAGTGTTTCAGCTGGGTTATTCAAAGAGGCGAGAATTGCTTTTACGGGAAATCGCCACACACAATCAATTAATTGACGGAATTTCACCAATTAACTACTCAATTAATTATTTATGGGACACACTGCAGTTCACGAAGTATAGACCTATCTATTTGAGAGGTCAGTTAGGAGTAGCGCCTTGTCCTGTCGTTTTCTTTGTGTCCGTTGTTTGGAAAGATATAATAGTGGACAAATATTACTTACTTTGTTTAGCGCGAAACCTACAAGCTTGTCATTGAATTAAATGACAAGGTTATAAAGAAGCGGCCATACACTCGTGCATTTCTTTATTCTCTTTAAAATATTGCTCACTAAGGCGATCGATAATCGCCGTCGATCCGTAGGCGTGCGACAACCGTGCGAATCGCGTGCCGTATCATTATCCTCCGACAATTTTCGCGTCGGTTTTATTTATCCTGTGTGTCTTTTGTTTTGTTTTTTTCTTTTCCATTTTTTTTTTAGTATACTGGCTGATCGCTAGCTCACTGCTGGAAAGCAGCTAACACTGGCGACGAGATGGCAACGTCCCAAAATAAACCAATCAGCGCGGCACCAGTCACGGGCCCAAACAGACCGCACGTTTAACCGCCGTGTCCCTGCCGTTAATAGTCATCGGGCACCGACGCCTCAGATTGCGTAATGATGCGAGCCACAGTGAGAACTACTGCACAGTTCGCGTGTTTGATATGCGGAGGACCCGGGCTCGATAGGAACGGGCAGAACCAGGGCTTAAACGTTGAGGAAGTAGAGAAAGGCGAAATTGGTAAGGAAGAGAACATTAGGAAATCACACTGGGCGCGCGCTGAGCACAACCACCCTACCAACCGGTGCGGCGCAGTTAATACCACCGATGGACGATTCATCCATATCGTGAAGCCGAATATAACAGCACGGACGTTAGATTTGAGAAATGTAAATGGGATCACTCGCTCGAACCGTATTATCCCGAGGTAAATATACCCGCAGAAAAAAGAAATGAAAAGAAACGCACATCCGGTGCACTGTTGGAATCTAAATGGCATGAGGCTTGTTTGAGTGAGCGAGGTATAGTATCAACTGTGAGTGACGCAAACACAACCTTGTCACCGGTTAGCCCTAAGCGTCACAAGGATGCAGGTGATGTATGACGGTTGTCGAGGGAAAAGTTGTCAATGAGCGGTGTATGCGCATAGATGTATAACACGTGTTAAAATGTCATTTAAGGCTTCATGCCACTTGTGTCACAGCTGCGCATCCTTTCTGTGGTACTGACCAACAAGAATGGACACATACCCAGAGACCCAGTGACATGGGCACATACCCAGTGAAATACACTTCCTGAGGCGATAAGCATTAATGCCGCGCGGTATGCAAGTTTACAAGGCAGACAAAAACAAATCGTTTCATCTGATGTTCACTCCTTTGTCACTCG
Organism: Dermacentor albipictus; assembly: GCF_038994185.2. Lineage (NCBI taxonomy): Eukaryota > Metazoa > Arthropoda > Arachnida > Ixodida > Ixodidae > Dermacentor > Dermacentor albipictus. The sequence continues at coordinate 136,207,225 of NC_091822.1, forward strand.
GCAATTTAGTGAACCACAAGTTAATGTCAATTGTGCGCACTCTTCGCGCAAAGACGAACTCAGTTCTCCAAGGAAGCAATCCCTCGCCATCGTCGCTTTATAATGACTTGCCAGTGCTGTTATCTTCAGTGGCGTTGGCAGTGGCTTTGCAAAACTACATGATTATTCATTGCCAAGATAACACCGACATTGGAATGTGTTCATTGCAGGGTTATTCTAAACAAATTTACTTTCCTAATCTTTAACTATACGGACGGCCGTCTGCAAAAGATGTTGGTTGCCAATGACGAAGAATGCTTGGTAAGGTTCTCAGAGACCCCAAGAGTGTATCTACTAGCATTCCTATATTGATAATAATAAATTAACTGGAAAATGGTGACCCATTAATTGCAGCAAAAGCAAAATTTTGGAAAGCTGACAGCTGCAAAGATAGCAGGAGATCGTTTTAGAAGTGTACAGTCGCCCAAATCTTTAACTGGTGTGCGGGAGCGGCGACTTTTCCGTGCGTCAGCGCCGTTTGACGGGGCGAGGCTGGAAACAGTCTGAGGCTAAGCGCATGCGGACAAAGCGCGCTCAGCTGGGCCCATCGTCTACTAGGCTGTTTCCAGCCTCGCCGCGTCATACGGCGCTGACGCCCGGAAAAGTCGCCGCTCCCGCACACCAGTTAAAGATTTGGGCAACTGTACCTGCACCGGCACCTTTCTGCTGCTGGCTGGAACACGCCAGCCGTCATGTCGTTTAACGACCCGCAATTTGGCAGCTCATTTTTTTGTGTTTGTGTGTCTCGCCATTACGCAAGGAACAATGAATCAGCTCACCAGCCGATCAACACGACTCAAAGTGGCTGAAGTCATGGGACATATAAAAACGTGTTAGGAGAGCAATAAACTCCCAGTTCGGCTACTTGTCCTACATCTCTATTATTGGCCCAGGCGTTCTGCACTTGTAGTCCAATGTTGGTTCACTCTGCTCTACTTAGTGATAGTGGCCGAAACGATCAAGCCTGGCCTAGCTGGCGTTCCCCATTGATCCCACTCTTCCATCTTTCTTTGTTTTCATTTTCTCTGTCTCTCTCTCTCTCTCTTTTTTTTTTGCTTGACATAGGACATGACATACACGCATTAGGCACGGTACAGTGTAAATGTGTACTTGTAATAACAGCGTCACATAATTTTTATCCCCAGCGATTACGACGTTATACTGTCGGATAAATGATACTGCCTTTTCCGCGATGCCCGACGCGACCGACTTGTCTGGGAGTCAACATACGCGGCGACTCATTGCGATACGGGCGAAGCGAGAAAGTAAGTTCGAGCGGCCCTTGCGGGTCTGAACCGGAGGGATAAGTAAGCAAACGTTACGCGTGAGTGAGAAATGTATGTTGGAGTGAAATCTGTCTGGGCCTCTTTCTTTCTCTCTCTTTTCTTCCCACTCCCTCGAGCGCGAGCGTGCGTTTCCCAAGCGGCGCACGCGAAAAGCAAGGTTCGCCCTTTCACTTATATTTGCTCTCTAAACACCCAAATCGAGTGACCGATGGGCGCCGCGCAGCTGAGATGAGCTTGGGCCGCGGGCAATACGTACACAAAAACAAAAGCAAGTTAGACACTAACCCAAGCACGAGCACAGGCACTTCAATCGCGACTTGGCGTTTGTCGTTGCCTCTTCGTTTTCACCAGCGAACACTTCCTTTATTACTGTTCACGCTCGCAACTCGCGCCTCTCAAACTTTACTCGCGCGCACCACGAGGAGAAACAAAGAAAGAAAGACTCTCTCCCGTGGCGTGCACGGTTTCCGGCCCCCGGCTTTCCCAATAAAGAGCTCCGGTGAAGGCGCGGCGACTTCGGTGAGAAATGGAGCGGCGTGGAAATGGCACGGCGCAACTCAGAGTTGTTGCGATTCAGAGAACCTGGCGGGCCACTTGAAGGCGAAAAGAGTGTCGGGTCCAGCCAGTTGGGCCGGGCGTCTTGATATGGTAACGTCTCGAGCGAATCCATTTATCAGGAACTCGTTCTCATAGCGAAAAAGAGCGCAGAAAGGAGTGAGAGCCCGGGTGGCGCGAATATTTAAGCGATCGAAATAATCGACGAACGCCAAAGCACCGAAAGTCGCGCGCGGTCGCAATTTTCGTCACGGAAGAGGAAAAGATGTGCGCTTTTGTAGCTGTAGCACTGTTGCTCCTGGACGAAAAATGACGAGAAACAAAGGGATTACGCACACAAGAAAAGTGGCCGAATACAAAGAGACCTGTTGCTTAGCTTCCCCGCAGAGTTTCTAGAGTTTATAGTCTGGCTTCGCCTGAAGAGAACTCGATTTTTTGATCGCTCTGAAGGAGACTTAACCCGTTTATTTTTTCTTTGGTGCTCCGGTGGCAGCGGGGAAAATTGATTGAGAAAGAAACATGCGGAGTTCTAGAGAAACCTACGCTGCTTCAACAAGTAAGTGAGTGCGTTTAGTTCTGCGCAAACCGGAGTCTAGGCTCCTGTAGAGGCAAGCGAGGCGTCTGAGTTTGGTGTAGCCGAAAGAGCTTGAGTCTGAACAAGCGAGACCGAATGATGAATGTTCTCCATTCACTCGCTTTGCCACGCGTGGTGTTTATTTTTGGGGACAAAACAGTCATTTTATCGCGCTTTCGAGCGTCCGCCTTGCTCAAGCTATCACAAATTCGTCCCGCTGTTCCAAACGAACACAGAACATGACGACAGAGTGCTCATTCTGATAATGAAACTGGACGCCAGTGGGATGAAGGTGCGGGACGTTAACTTCTAAATCGACTTCTGAGTCCTATTTTCGTCCGCTATGTACGAACTCAGTCGAGACTGTATGTCAACGGCTGCGTCATAAGAGGCAACAAGCGCCTCAAACACAGAGGATACAAAAGAGCACATAAGCATGTGTGACGTCATGGAAAGGTGCTGCTACGAGAATTGGAACTCGGTGCAACAGTCATTGCTTTTTTTTCGTCTGCGCGTTTGCGCACAAGCGAGTGAGTGCGTTTAGTTCTTCGTAAACCGGAGGCTAGGCTCCTGTAGAGGCAAGCGAGGCGTCTGAGTTTGGACAAGCGAAACTGAATGATGAATGTTGTCCATTCACTCGCTTTGCCACACGTAGGGTTTATTTTTGTGGACAACACAGTCACTTGATCGTGCTTTACCGTATACGCAATGGCAAGCCAGCCTCTCCGTTAGGCGTAAACGTCGTCCAATAGCTCTAATAGAAGCGCACTCTATGGAGCGCTCAAGCTTAGCTTAGCATACTTCCTTAGGCTTTCTATACTGTATAGATGTAACACTTGTCTTTTTATCCCAGCTTCAAGCCCCACCGCTTGCTCCGACGAGTAGTCGCTCTCGTTCTTTCGTCACTCGCTACTCGCGTTTTGTGTCTCTACGGGGCAGTTTTCGTGGGCAACGGAGACACTCGCTTTCCTTCCTTCGATGTTCGCGCGTTGCATGACGGGTGAGTGCGCTATTTCCGCTTCCGCTTCCTTTCTTTTCCGAGCCGTTGTCTCACTGAGCTGCACGTTCTCGTATGTTCGTTGCACCACGCAGGCATCACACTCCCCCCCTCCCTCCAACCCTTCCTCTGTGTCGCTTCTTACTGTTTCAAAGCGTGGAAATCCATGCATCGTTTGTTGCAGTTGTTTTCCAAGCAAGCTTCCTCGCACCATTATAGCACGAAGCGCAATCGAAACAGAAGCCTGGCGCCCGGTACAGATTCGAGAGCACCCACGACGGTGACTCCACAAAAACAAAGCGAAACAAAGAAAGCAAGGAACGCGGTATACGATAAACTTAGCGACCATCCTCTCGAGCGGGGCGCATTAATGCACGACTGCACCTCTGCACCGGATGTTCGATTCATTCTCAGGCGTCCGGTGTCAACGCTGCTTTTCTGCACACCGCAGTTTAGCCAGTGTATTGTTGTTTTGATTTTATACCTAAGTAAAGAGTGCGCGTCGGTGTCTCGGCAGTGTAACATGAATGGACGACGTTCATGCACACCGTACGACGTCGTAGTGAATGGAGGGGATTTTAGATGTCTACGACAAATTGTCCGACTAACCAACGCAGCAGCTGTAGATGTTACACTGAAACAGGAATTTCTTCTTACGCGCAGAAAGAAGTCCGATTGTTGCTTCGATCAAAAGACACATAACCTTCATCCATTGAGGACTCCTTAGTGAGTGACGGAATGTCATTTACGTACAACCTGCTCGTCAGCATGTGCAATGCACAAGCACCTAGATGCTCACCTCATGTTATGCATACACACACACATATATATATATATATATATATATATATATATATATATATATATATATATATATATATATATATATATATATATATATATATATATATATATATATATATATATATATATATATATATATATATATATATATATATATATATATATATATATATATATATATACACTCACACACCCAAAGTGTCCCAGCTAGCTTTAGCTAGAATTTTAAAAATAAGCCGATCCACTCTAAGACGGCGAGACCAAGTGCCTGTTTCTGATTGTTGTGTGGAGTAGTCGGCTTAATTGCGTGATTAGTCAAGATTAATTAACCAACTTCGGGAGCAATGAAGTTAGGCAAAACATGTCAATTAGAAAGTTGTAGAGCGCTTTGCGAAACGTGCGATGAGACAGTTTCTAACTTTCTTTCTACTAGGCATTAGTGTTTTTCCGCTTACTCCATATGCCCGCGAAATACAAAAAAAATATATGTCACTGGACATGTCCGCTTGCGCGCCGTGATTTCAGCCTTCCCAAACGTTCCGCGTACAAGCGAACATAGCATTTAGCCGCGTGTGTTGCCGCTGCGAGAGAGAGATGAGAAAGGCAGGGAGGTTAACCGGAATATAGATATCCAGTTTGCTACCCTGCACTTGGGAAAATGTAAGGGTATATGGAAAGATGTTTAAAATTTTAAAAAGCAAGTTAAAGTGGCGTAGAACGCACAGCCAACGCCTGCGTCACTGCCCCGTTGCCTCTTAAGCGTCAGCACACTCTGCTAGAGGCTATGTTTGTTTGTACAAGAAACGATTTGGAGAGCTAAGGGGGGCAATCAAGACGCGCAAGCGCGCATGTCATGCAGTATCTTTTTTTTTTGTACTTTGGGGGCATGTAGCAGTAAGCGGAAAAACAGTAATTCCTTATAGAAAGAAAGTTATAAACTTAGTTAGAAAAGAAAGTTAGAAAGTTAGTTACGGTAAAGTGCGCAAATAAGAAGCCTGATTTTACCTCGGCAATTTACTCCAATAACGTCTGAAATGCTTCCTCATTCAATAATGGGTTGTGGTAGGCAGTACACATGCTGATTATTTCGATGCAGGTAGCAGAAGCGATGTCTCCACCGCTTTCAGTTGACTGACGGCACTTTTTGTTAAAGAATCTAATGAAGGAACTGCGACGATTTGGTTTGTTTCTTTCTCTGGCAAGACCGCCATAGCGGTCTTGCCACTTTACTAAACTATGCCAAAACGTTTATGTAGCCATAAAAGGAAAGCTAGAGGGACGGAGCTTTTTGCCCATGTGTGACTGCGCCAAGTAGTCTGGCAGAGTTTGACAGCGCTTTCGGTTTCTTGGAGCATGTAGATTCCAGGTGCAACAGTTTCGCATTTGCCGAAATGGAGAAGAAAAAAGAAAGAAGTAACTTTAACCCTCAGTGGGGGTATTTTGGCATACTTTGCTGTTATATGTGGGGTGGTTATGTATGCGGTTATCCGACCTAAACTACTGTGGATGAAACTGTGGGACTTCTTTCAGAAGCACTCTTACTGCTGCGCGCTTTGCCGCCACAGCGTTTCCTTCGTAGCCACAGAGAGTTATTCGCGAGTATAATGTCGCGTTGGTTAGCACTGGCAACGCTTGAAGCTATAAAATTGGACGGAAAAGGAAGTCTATAACGATGCCTAATAAGGGACAACGAAATGCAGAGATTGTGAAACTGACGGGAGCCCGTTTCAGGCTGTTTTAGGAAACAGCTGTCCTAAAGAAGCGACGAACAACTTCTCTCCTGCCCCCACTTCCCCACCCCCCAAAAGAAGAAGAAAAGAAGAAAACGTTGGTGAGCCTGTTAAGTATACGAGCATCTCAAAGAGGGAGCACTTTGTGACGCAAGAATGTTCTCTATTTGCTGAAAACGAGTGCGCCCGAGAAGTTCGGTCGTCGGGAGGTTAAGGCTTTCCTAAACGCAGCTCCGGCTGAGGCAATATCCTCGTCTAGCGTGACGTCATGGAGTGAGCAAAGCGCGCGCCATGTTGCGAGCTCGATCGCGGTGTTTCGCGCGGCTATGTAAGCCGTACTGCGCGATACTGGGTGCGTGACGGTCGCTACCGTTTCGATCCGCCGCTACGGCGTCTCAATGCTCATCCGCACGCTCCTCTTTTATTGGCTTTCTTTAATGCGCCATTAGAGGCGCGCGCCGAACAAAGCCGGAGGGAGGAACTTCAGAAAGGAAGTGTACCGATGCTGGGTGGCCGTGCATTGTGCGGTAACTGCAGGTTCCGTAATGGCTGAAAGCGAAGACGGTCTTTCGCAGCCTTCCCTCTGAAAAGGACTAAGCTCTGGAATCATCTCTTTCGTGGCTGGTCATAGGAAGGGCTATAGGGCTGAAAGGTGCCCGCTTGAAACAAACGCGCCGTAATTGAGAACACGCCGCGTTATCGGTTGTTACGCGGCCTGCGTTCCCGGAAGTGCGAGCATTTAGCGATCGACCATTTGTTCCTGGGAACAATCGTGGATTGTTCGTTCCAAAGAGACTAGAACACAGTTTCTCGGGAGCCCATCGGACAATTGCATCAAGAAAACTGCTAGCTGTAATTCGAGAGACTTGGGCGGGGCATCTGTTATGATGAAAGAAGCATCTGCAATTATGAAGCTTCGTCTCCTCGCAGCAGCTTGTACGTGAATGACAAAGGTCGCTGGAACGACGTGAAGTCTACAGAACATGAAGACCAAAGGAAGAGATCCAAACTGAAATCGAATAGTAAACCGCATAACGATCGTTTTCGTCTCACTTAGTTGTGATAAACGTATTAGTGGTGCTTATAAAAAATTGCTCGGTTTAACGTCTCCAAAAGACGGAAAGAGAAGAAAGAGGAAAGGCAGGCAGGTTATCCAAGGAGGTAACGTCTCCAAGAGCTTACAGTTGCTTATGAGGGACGTCGCGCAGGGGGGAGGATAGAAGGGAACGAAATGGGGGGGGGGGGAGGCTCCAATTTAATTTTGACAACTTGGGGCCTCCTTAAAGTGCACTTAAATATACGTGCACGATCGTTTTCTTTTCTTTTCCATATCGGAGCCATCCATATGCGGTCGCCGAATATTTGCGGAGCCACGCAGTGACGGGTTAGCTTAAAGGACGCTAGCAACCACAGCTTCCCGTGCAGCGGTAAAATTTGGATGATACCTTTCTTACAGCGCCTCTAACAGTCACGCCCGTATGCACGATCAAATTACCCCTCCGCAAAAAAATGCTTCGGAAGGAAGGAAGGAAGGAAGGAAAGAGTGGAAAGGGAAGGCAGGGAGGTTAACCAGTTTAGCCTAACCGGTTTGCTACCCTACACATGGGAGCGCGATGGGGGGGGGGGATGAAAGATGGGAGGAGAGAGAGATTCGGAGTTTCACTGGTGCTTCCGTCTTCGTGAGCTCTTTACTGTGTGGCATGTTCCCACGTAGTTTACGGCTGCAGCCGCGTGGCTTCTCGTCTTTGGAAAGGACGCTAGCTGCTTTCACGCGAAGCCGGAGTCCGGAAAGCAGGCCTCCTTTGTGCGTAGCGGAGCTAGCGAAAGAAGCAGACGCAGTACGGATGCACTCACTCGGACCGTGCCACAACTGGGAAGCCGCGCTCCGCATATATACTACAACCCTAACAGCACCCGCTGACATGTCGATCGACTCGAGCACGGCTCTCACGAGAGTTTCGGAACAACGAGACTAATACTGAAGAAACAGAGTGAGGGGGGCATCGCTATCAGCGACCCATCGGTGTCCTCTCTAGTGTCGATGCAGAGACCCTTCTTCCTCTGGTGCCATCGGGTCCGGCCAAAGAAAGAGATGTGTTTGTGTGTAGCGTGCATGCACGCGTGTGTGTGCATGCGTATGTGCCAATGATGTGCCCGCCTGAGTGCGCGCGAGCTTTGTTTGTCGTCGCTTCCACGTATACTATATACGGTCACGGCTGAGCGTTCCCTCTTTTTGCGCTAGATGGCAGCAGCCTCCTCCACCGCCGAACACTGGCAGAGCAGCCTGTGGCTTGCTGGGACCACCCGTCGTGTTTCTGTCTTTCGCTCGTGTTTTCTCGCTGTGTTCTTCGGTGTCGTCGTCCTCTTCCTTGTTGCAATCAACAAGGGAGGAGGAAGGGGGGCGAGGTGGACTTGCGCCAGCACCCTATGGTACGCTCGCTCTCTCCCACCTTCCTATGGCGCGCCTGATAAGGTCGGCGCGCGCTACTGCCGTCGGTGTGAGCGGACTGCGCGCAGTTTCGTGGTGTGCCGCGCCGTGTAGGCCTAACGAGAATAGAATGCACACATTGGCTGCAGATGGGGCCGCACTTTATGCCCCAGTAAACAGCTCCCGGGCAGCCAACAGAGGGAAGGCTATAAGGGACTCCGAGACTACGGGCAGTGAAGATGAGGGAGGCGCGGGCACGAGGGAGGAAAGTCTCCTGTCTTTCCCACAGTTCCCTAGTTCGCCGCAGCCTCCCTCGATGGCTCCTCCTCTCCAACTAGCGTTCTGGACGCATGCCTCCAGCACACGCTGTAGATTCCATTATAGATTGCGCCGAAAGATCGCTTGGCCTGTCAGCAACGCGGCGGCCTCTGTTATACAGTCGAGCTTCGCATAAGTCGTTCTCTTTGTGTAATTTGCCATTGTTGCGTGCGTTGTGGAAATCGATGGATGACCTGCCGTAACCTTTCGACTGCGCGCTAGCTGTTCGCGCCGGGCGGCGTCACGCGAATTCAGCGTGTGCTTTTGTTTTTTTCTTGTTGTTTGTGAAGGGGACGCCAGGCCGGCTCTTGCGCTTTGAGTGGAAGCTATTGGTTCTGGCGAGGAATGACGCCTGAAACCGTTTTTCCCTAGGGAAGACCAAAACTTAATCTAACCATCAAATTATCCCTCGAAACAAAACAAGAGGAAGTAATTCGTCATCTGAAAGAATTATTATCGCTTTGGTTTGGGCTGAGTCGTACGAAAAAAAATGTTTTTCTATTTTTTTTTTCCCGAGAGATATATTCCGACGTGGTTTGTGGATGTTGGCACTTATGCCCTGCGCGTCTCATGATTGTGTTCTCTTGCTATGTCTCTTTTCAGACGTTGTCTTATCTCTCCGTGTTCCTTTCCTTCGTAGCAGACTGGATACAGCGTAATGGTCGACCTTACTACCTTTCGAGCTGATTTTATCGCTCTGTCTGTCTTTCTCGCAGCCACATGGGGTGACCTCTTCATTGACCGATACAATGAAAACAAAATGGAGAAATGACTTCCGTGAATTCTTACTGGAGTGATCACTTCTTGATTTCTATTCACTGAAGTGATCACTTCTTTGAGTGGTACGCAGCGCCGCAAGGTCGGTAGTGCGTCTGACTTCCTCGTGTTTTTTTCACTCATTTATACATACTTACGCTAAATGTTCCGACGAGTCTTTCGTCTAGGGTTCTCGTGAAATTCTGAATTTCATTAAAGCTTTCTCGCGGTGCGGGGATTCTGGTGCTTTCGCAACTTGTGTGTTTCCTGTAATACCTTCCACTTTAAAGATCAAAGTATACGTATTCAGCGAGAGGATTGAGTAATTGACTTCGGTTACGACATCCATCAATGGCTCCTGAGCGCCGATTTCCGCGAATTCGCGACACGCTGGCCTATATGCGCCGTGCGGGTGTACATGTAGCGGCACTTCAGACTTCAATAAGCGGGAAAGAAACACCCGCCAAGATGCTTCATTTTGTTGACGCTTCCTCCTCTTCCGTCTCTGTCATTTGTCGTTATGCACGCGTGGACCATCTTCGTGGCGGAACTAGTGGAAGGCAAAACAAACAGAGTTCTTGACAGATGCGCCGATTTCGTAACGCTCCTCGAAACGGACAGGCGGATTGGAATCAAGCTTCAAGAGTGTGTTGACCATCCAGAGCCGATGGCGGGGCTTCTTTTGTTGCGTAACTCAATGAAACTGGCGGTGGCAGAAACTGATAGAAACGCTCGCATAACAAGCACGTGGAAACAAGAATTCGATCATTTACAGGCCAGCGCCGGTGCTCACGGTAGAACGGTGTGGATTTCAGCTAAAGGCTGTATAGTGTTGCGTACTTGTCGCCTGGATGGAACGATTCCGGTGTTTCCGAGTTCCTTTAGGCTAAACGCTGCTGGTAATCGGAGTCAAGTAAGAAAGGTGTTCATTTGCAGGTCACTGTGTTACTAGAGGGTTTGTGTGCTCAAAGTTGCACTGTTTTCATTCGGCGCACTTTTTCGTTACATTTAGCTATACGGCACCCACGTAATAATAGCTCTATATGTTTCGTACCGTATTTATTGTTTTCCGAAACTTCTCTATTAGTGCCCGCCCGAAAACGACTCATGGTTGTGTCTATATCTTTATGCAGCGTCAATCCATGTTTCTTAACCTTCTTCTTTTTTTTTTCGCCACTTTCTCTCCCTGCACCCCTTTCTTTTTTGTAACAAACTATGTATATACTTCGCTACCACCACTGTTTCCTCGAGCATAAGGGGATATAATACAATAGCCCATGTTTCAAATTCCCCTCCGGCCCACCCCTATTCCCATATTCGTCAGCTGCGGTAATTCCCACTACTGGCAACAAAGTCACACGCGGGGAAACAAGGAGCCACCGGCGGACAAAGCAAGCCATAAGCTGCCGCTGGCTCACTTGTGTATGTGTGTGGCTATGTGCATGATCCTCATTGGTTTGTTGGTGCGCCAGCGCTCCTACGTGGCCGCTTTCCCGTCGCTTCAGAGGCGTGGTATATCTCGTGCAACGTTACTTACCGGCAGGGCATTCATTGGTGTGCGGTCCTCACGGGACAGGGAATGGCAGCATCGGGACCGTCTCTGCTCAACGGCATCTATGCCGCTGCAACAATAGGCGGCCATATGTTCACGTCTCCTTGCTTTGTGAGCAAACAGCAGTGACCCAACCCATAACACACTCTTGGAAGCCGGACCTTAGTGACAGTTCGCTGATCCCTACGAGGGTACTCTCGTAATAAAACGAAGCAAGTTACTATCTAAGCTGGAAAGAGCCACCGATGTTAACGGCACGTTGAGTACGCCACCGAAAGTAATGCCCTGGTCTTCGCTGCTGTAGCCAAGACGTGTTTTAAGGGCCTTGGTTTCGAAACTTGTTTCCTGTTCTGCCCTATCCCTGGTGACAAGATAACTATAGTTTACTATGTCCACATCCGTATTGCATAGTGGCGCTCCCTTCAAGATCTCCAGTTTGTCGACAAGCCTAGCACCGTTTCCATGCGAGCTTACTGTACGTGGCACTATACTATACTCTTGCTCACTTTGTCGAAAAGACGCTGCTCCCGCCCTAACTTTCGTCATCCGATGTCCGCGTCACCCACGGTTGGATTGCAGCAGGCTGCCGTACAACGGTAATACACGAAGAACACTGCAGAGCTAGAGCCTTCACTGTTCTTGCCAGCAACTTTACAACCAGGTAGATGGACGAACATTCTGGCAATCGTATTCTGTAACGAAGACTGCGCGAGAAAGAGAGACGAGGAGGCGCTATAACTTAACACAGTTACATTGTAAGCATATTTCGCTGTAGTCTCCTACAGTGCACGAGACGGCTTCATTCGCGTGGCTTTCAAGTTCTAGGTAAAAAAAAGAAAATGGCACATCACCCTGTCTTGCGTTGCTTTGTTTGCAGTTAACTACCACGATAAGGAACAGAGTGCCTGCCAATGCGTACTGTGCGGTTGCTGACGCGAGAAAACAAAAGTTGTTTCTATATTTTCGAAACGCTCCCACTCTATTAGGGTTCTGCAGCAGCATGGTGCAATATAATTGCACATCCCGATACATTCCGTCCGAACGCGTCGTTAGCCTTCCTTCCGACGAAGTTACTTTCAAGGTCGAAAGAGTCCAGAGGCGGAACCGCTGCGACCAACGTGAGAACGCCGGTTGTTTACTTACTCTACGTCGACGTTTAGTTTTCCTTCTAAACGCATTCGCAACGTTATCTGATCGTCTCGCAAGGTTTCTGCTGCGGCTTATCTCGAGTCCATCTTGTAAGCTAACGAAGGATGACCTCTTCGCATTGCCTCCCTCGACAAACTTGTTTCCGAGGAAAGTGTCCAGAGACGTTCGCAGCTTCTTGCCTGTCCCGTCATCTCACATGCCAAAGCTGAGTAAGGAGGGGAGGGGGCCGTCCTTCTCTCGGGAAACGCTTGCGTTCCCTGATAATCCGCGCACGCTTTCGGGATTAAACGCTCCAGACCTGTTAATCTCCGCAGCGTGGCTTAAGCCCCAGCTGCTCATCACGGGGCGTGTCAATTTCCAGCACAGACCGACGAGGAGTAAAAAGCGAAGTATGCGCTCGATACACTTTGCCGGCAGATTGGCACAAAGCGTTAAGGTCAACCTACACGGAGCGAACTTTTCTGACAAACGTTCGGCAGTCAGCGGCGACACGGCGGCGTGCCTTTGTTGAGCTGCACACACATTCAACGAGAAGCAAGCAGCCTCCGCTAAGCCACCGCCGCCGCCATGATTTCGGTGTGCTAGAGGGAGAGAGAGAGAGAGCAAATGATAAAGGAAAGGTAGGGAGGTTGACCAGGACTGAGTCCGGTTGGCTACCCTACACAGGGGAAAGGGTAAAAGGGGACGGAAAGATTAAAAGAAGAAGAGAAAGTCTACTGGGTATATCGTGCGGTCACTCAGTCCGGATCACAGACGCTGACTCAATCCAGTGGCTTTCAAATATCGCAGCAGAGCTTTTGTGGCCTTTTTTTCAAAACGACAGACATGACCTCTGCACAGCTCTCAATCAGCTAGACAGAACACCGTTCACCTTGAAGATCTTGGGACCATGGCCTCGCATATCAGTGTGCTAGAAGTGCTGTGGTTCATTACATAGTAAAATGAAAACAAAAGAAAAAGACCATTTCGCTTTTACAGGCAAACGATTTATTGTTCAGGGGCGACATATGGAACGACTTATTATTTAGGGTTCATATTATTCGACAATTTGAACTCTTTTTCATCAAAAAGAAAGTGATAAAAGAGATGAGAAACGCAAGGAGGTTAACCGGAAGATAGATATGCAGTTTGCTACCCTGCGCTGGGGAAGGGGTAAGAGGTGACAGAAATATTATATTATATAAGAAAGCAAAAAAAAGAAAAAAAGAAGAAAGGAAAGTGCACACATATAGAAAGAGTGGGAGAGGATAAAAAAGAAAAAAAATGTGTTTCTTTAGCACACGCCAAAGAGGGAGGAAGTGAAACCTGGCGCGCTCCAGAGACATCCATCAAATTACTTAACATTCTCATCATATGGGTTCTTATTTCTTATTACTTGTTTTCTCCCACTAAAGGTCATGGGTTCGAGCGCGTTAATTAAAGCTACCTTAATTTACTGTGCATTAATGAACTTCGCCCTAATCAACACCAAAAGTCATGGCTTTGACTCCCACCAAAGGTCGTGGCTTCGAGTGCCTTAATTAACTCTACATTAATCAACTGTGCCTTGCTTTCGCATGATTAGCTGCATTAGTATGGCAGCCATGCGGAAGAAACGATGTGGAAGGAGGCGATGACGAACGCACGAGGAGTGGCACGAGCACTACGATTTTCTGCACCTTACAACGCGACCTTGAAACATAGAGATCTAATGCTTTCGCCTTAAAAACACAGACACACAAAGGAACACAGGAGTGTCACAGTCGTTCAAGCAGGTCGCTTGACCGGAGGAACATCAGTAGCGCCTTCATCGCTTTCTGATGTGAATATCGTATCAACCGGCACTCCAAGATCGTCTGCTCAGAAAGCGGCCGGTGATCGAGGCTTGTCAACGTCGTCACGAGCGACTGTCTCTGAGAGCTGCAGCGAGGACAAGAACATAGGATAGGTTCAATTGTTTTCTCGCTGCCGCAACTATCACAGGCAGCACTGTCAGCCATTTCCATGCGCCAAGCAAATGCATTCGTGATAGACACTCCAAGCAAGCAAATGCATTCGTGATAGACACTCCAAGCCACAGTCGGCAGGGAACAGGTGTCTCGATTCGGAATAGCCCAGATGGAACGCGAAGTCGGAGGGGTGGGTCCAGGCGGTGCAGTCGAGTACGTCAGAATCCTGGCGGGTTCCATGTGGATTGTGTGGCATCACGCGCTAGTACGTGAAGCTTTGTTGCTCGTCAGTTCTTGATCGCGGGATGGGTTCCTTCAAGGTGAGCCCTCCTATCAGCTTCATCGGCGTTTTCGTTGCACATGATGCCGCAGTGGCCTGGGCAAACACCAAGCAGGTGATAGCAGCCTCTCGGCAGGTGTATAATCTCGAGGGAGGAAGTCACGATACGCCGATATCTCTTGGCAAAAGGAGGCACTGGGCCGGTCTTCCGGCAGCACGGCAAAGTGGTGGAAAGGGGCGTGGGCAACGTGCCTGAAGTGGGTTCCGAGCATTTACAATGTCGTATTACTTGTGACTGGGTAATCTCGAGCTATCGCAACTGTCTCAGCTGTTGATGTGCGGCGCGGCAATCCAAAACAGAACCTGAGTGCCTGCGCCTGAGCACTCTCGATTGTGCAGATGTTACTACTCCACATATTGCTCAGTACGGGTAAGCTGTACCTCAGGTAACCGAGAAACAGCGCCCTGTAGAGTTGTAACATTGCGCGTACCGAGGTACCCGTCTTTGTCCCTCCAAGTAACTTGAAGAGGTGAGAAACGGCCGTTAGACGAACTTAGACTGCAGAAGGCGGAGAGAGAGCGGAGTGGGAATAAACTTCTATTGTAGAACCAGCACTTTATGATGGCCGGGCCTAAGCCTCCCATGAGGGGACGTCGAGGGCTTGCCTCGCCGCTGCCTCACGGGCGTGCTAGGTCGCCCAGGTTTGGTCGTCGAGGGCGGAGCTCCGCAGAGCCTCATGCAACCTCGACGAGAGGGTCGGGGTGTTAATGTGTGTGTACTGTGCTGGGCACTCCCATAGCATATGCGGAAGCGTAGCTGAGTGAATGCCACAGCACCGGTAGTTGGGGGTAGTGTAACCGTCTGATACGGGCGGGTGAAGGGTAAGTGTTTGTTTGTAGCAGACGAAGCTGGTAGCCTGCGCCCGGCTGAACTTGGGGTGAGGTAGAGGGAACGTTCGGCGACTGAGGTAGAAGGCCCTAACGAGATCGTTATAAGTGGTCAGATTGTCCCTGATGTCCAACTCGTCTCCAGTGACTCCGGCGCGTTTGTCTAGGACTCGCGCAATGGAGTGGGTGACCTCGTTGAGATTGGGGAGGTGTGAGTGGACAGGGCTTGCATGGGCCGGGGTCCATGTCAGAGAGATCATGCTGTCTTTAGAGTGTGGTGTCTGGCAGAGGATGCGAAGAACTGGGGGAGAAATAGGGCCTCTCCTGATGTTAGTGACGACTGAGCGAGAGACACAGACGTGGTGTGACCCCCACTGCCGAAAGAGAGAGAGAGAAAGAGAGAGAGAGAGAGAGCTTTATTGTAGCTCAGTGGATTACGGCGGAGATATCCCGTAGAATGGTCCGCCCTGCCCGCCTGCGTTCGCCGCTTCCGGTAGGCGGCTGGCCGCCGCCTGACAGTATCAAGCCCGGCTCGATCGGCGGCGAACAGCTACGTTGTGGCCGCCGGCGGCCGCTTTTTCGCCTTGCAAATAGCTCCATGTAGGTCGGTCTCTAATTCTCACCAGCTTCAACCTGCAATCCACCGTGGTTGCTGAGGCTGCGGAGTTAATTGCGCCGCAAAGCACAAGGTTGCGGGTACGATCGCGGCTGTGGGTACCGCATTCCGATGAATGTGAAACCCTTGCATATCGGGTGCATTATGCGTACATGAAAGAAGCCCATGGAGGCGGTCAAAATTAATACGGAGTCCACCACGCGCACCCCAAATCAGATCTGGATTCTGGCAGGTAAAACCTCACAATTAAACAAATATATGTTCTACAGGACTACAAGCTATCGCAAAACGAAAGCAAGATCAAAATAAATGCTCCGTCCGGACGGCGCATAAGATCTAAGTTGTGTTTTGCCTAACCGTGCAGACTTGGAGTGAAATATCTGTTTTTTACAATCCTTGGATACGCCATACCCCCCGCCATGTCTTGCGGGCGCACGCGTAAGCTGCGCAGGAATTTTTGCAGTGTCCTGCTTACTTTCTAGTGAGAGCGTATTAAGCATCGATAATTGTTTCTTATGTAGGTCATGCGAGGTGGCAGCGGAAGCGAAATCTCGTTTGAAGCTTTTTTTTTTTTTTGACCTGCCGTGTTCGTATACGCCTGCACACGGTTATGTCACCATCCCTGACTCGGGTCGTACTCGACAGACCCGGCCGAACGTTGGAAACCACTGCTACCGAATTCGTGATTGTTTGCGTCGAGTTAACTACAAACACTACTTGCCTTTTTCGGTCTCTTTTTTTTTTGCTGATACTACACCTGTTGGATATATACCGCACCTATTCTACACAGTATATGAGACAAATAGCTAAACATACAATTTTTTTTTTTTCTGCGATGGGAAGAAACTCGTCAAGTAACGACGTGCTGCTACGTCGATTGAACGATCGTGCGATGGCAGCATCAACGGCGCGGCGCGAAGCCAGACAGAAGCGGTGCAGAGCAATTGAAACGGTTGCGTACTATTCGCGCCGTGCGCCGCGTGTGTGAGAATCTTGCGACACCGGAAAAAAAACCCTCTGGCTCGCCGCCGCGCAGGCTGTGTAATTCTTTCTTTATTTGTAGTTCTTTTCTTCTTTCTTTCTTTCTGTCCCAGCGTACACGGGCGCTTCCGGTTAATTGCGGCTAATCGTCGCCCTTTGCCGGGTCTTCCGGGAAGCGCGGTGACGAGCGGGCTGTTATGTGACATCGCGCAACGCACGTAAGAGACTCGCGCAATTAAAGGTTTCGCCCCGGGTAAAAACCACCCGTTATTCCGGAGAACGCCGCAACAAGTCAGGTGAGGTGGGCCTGCAGTTCCGGCATTCTGATAATCGCTAGGCCGTACAGTTTGGACAAGAATGGACGTTCGCGCTAATAGTCATTGACTCGCTCTATACTGGAGCCGAGAGAGAGAGAGAGAGAGAGAGAGAGAGAGAGAGGAATATAGGAAGGCAGGGATGTTAACCAGTGAAGAGTCTGGTTGGCTACCCTACGATGGAGGAAGGGAGAAGCGCGGCTGCTTTACAACGTTCCCAAGGGCCGGAAGGGATGGAGCAAAAGTAATGTTTGCAGTGCCTGCAATGTTTAGTCTCAACATTTATTGCAATGATTCGCCCGCAACTGACACGATCCAACCCTCCACGAGTTACGGGGCTTGCGCAGAACAGCGTCGCGTGAAATAATGCGCTTCATTCAAAATATCGCCACGTAGTCTGGTGGTGGCTTTACTTAAGGTGTTCACCGATTCCCAGTGCCTACACCTTCACTGTGCTCGCTGCCCCAACTTTCACTTGCGTCGCGACTCCGTAGTATCTACCGTGAGATATATACGCGCAGAAAAAACAGCGAAGTATAGACATAGAAAAGTGTTCGTGCTTGTGCCGTTCATATATGAACGGACGTGATGTGCCTCTTTCGGAAAACGTTCGCTATTTAGTCTCCTTCGTCATTTTGCTCTTGATCTGTATATGTATCGCGTATTATGCTTGTTTTCGCATACTTTTTCGTAGTAGTTTACAACACTTCTTTTTTTTGGGGGGGGGGGGGGGGGAGGGGTACCAATGATGAGGAAACTGCAAACAGGAGAGTGAGGGTGTTGTCAGCCGCAGGCCGGACCTGGGCCCGTATTCACGAAAATTTCTTACGCTCTAGAAGCGTCCGTGGAAACCAATAGGGATGTAATACATATTATTAGCGAAGTCAATCATCCAATGAAAAACAGCACTTACGAACACAAAGCTTTGTGAATTCGTCCCCTGGGCTTTAATACGGGTCACTTATGTTTACACCTTTGGTATAGAGCAACGGATGTTTACTAACTTCATAAGGAAAAAAAAAAATATTAGGACGGCTACACTCTACGTCACAACCATTTGTGGCTTCGGGATGCCGCCAAAAAGCGCAATGCGTGTTGTTCCGTGCCGCTGAAATGCAGGAAGCGATCGGTCACGACGGTGATCATTGTCGAAACGGCTCTCGTATGCAGCCAATCTCGCTTTCACTGGAGCTGGGGCATTGTGCGGATGTTTCCGCGAAACTTGCGTGTCCTTTCACTCGCGGACTTCGCCCCGTTATCTGACGCAGTGGATGACGCACTAGCGTATATACCAAAAGGTCCTCCGTTGCATATACATGGCAAAATACGAACGTCTTGTGACCTCGCTTCGCGAGATGCATCCGGAACGCAACGTATACGTACGCCCGAAGGGCACAGCTATAGGACCGTAAGGCTAGCGCTTGTATGCATATCTTCAGTTTTAAAAAGAAAGGAATATTTTCATTGATATTAGCGACATGTCACAGGTGTAATATCGTGGCCTGCCGGAAAATGCCTATTCCGCTTGGCTTGCACATTCTCTTTAGTCATATTTCCTGGCGCTTTGTTTGTTTGTGTCTTTCTTTCTTTCTTTCTTTCTTTCTTTCTTTCTTTCTTTCTTTCTTTCTTTCTTTCTTTCTTTCTTTTTCTGTGTCTGTGTGAAGAAAAAGTTCATGCTCCGGGGAGAAACCTTTATAAGTCTACTTAATTCTTATGAAACAAGAAAATTACCAAATAGTCACCAAGCGTGTAGCCACCAAGCTCTTTAATGGTGCAAGTGAACGCAGGAACGGTATGGTGTCACCAGGAGTGGCCATCGGTCGCATTTGAAGCCGTGAGGAGGAGCTCCAATACAGCAATTTAACCCATGCCTCCAGGTTGGCCTCCAATATCCTCTATATATTCAACGGGCGATGTCGCTCACTTCACCACCGACATCATCCTGATCACCGCGTGTACGTAGAAAGGTGATGCGCCCGAGTGTGCCGGGACAGTGGTTTCGTTAGCACAAAGCCTCGTGTCATACCTACGTGCCATATAAAAACATCCGGGAACGGTTTTCCTAAATGTACGGGTGCACTAATCTGCCTTAGCTATCGGAAGAGAGCAAACAGGTTGATTGATCGGAGGTGATCCCGGATGGCTGCCGCACAGGGGAAGGAGTGGGGCCGAGGGCGAATGACGTCAAAACCGCGATATGATTATGAGCCGCACCGTAGTGGGCGACTCCGGGTTGATTCTGACGAGCTGGGGTTCTTTAACGTGCACCCAACGCGCGGCACACGCGTGTTTTTTTTTTTTTTTTTTTTTTGCATTTCGTCCCCATCGAAAGGCGGTCGCCGCGGTCGGGATTCGATCGCGCAAAGTCGGGCTTAACAGCGCAACACCAAAGCCACTACTGCATCACGAAGCTATAGGGCTGTCACAATGTACGTGCCCCCAGTAGTTATGCAGCAAAAGTAAAGCAATGAACGAATTCAAAAGCAGGTCAACGACCAAGACCCTTCTCAAGGCAGCCCGGTCTCACCGCGCGACCACAACGGGAGCAAGTGTCGCTCGCCGGAGCCTTCCTCCACACCCTCTCCATTTTCGACACAACTCGTTGCAGCGCGCCCGGCGTGGTTTTCACCGGCTCGTCGCAATGCTCGGCACGTTCGCGGCGAGCCTGCCTAATCGGCTCCGTCCGAGACGCATCGGTGACGTCGAAGCGGCGAGCGCCCGCGATATTCTCTCTTCGCCGCCGTCGAAGTGACATCACGCCCGCTATACGTCGCCCCCTACGTGCTGTACGTGATCGACGACGTCGACGACATGCTCGGCGGCGGCAATGCAACCGACAGACCCACTCGCTTGCTAGCTCGCCCGTCCGTAGATCCCGGATAACAGAGAGCGGAGGAGAAGGTTCGCGGGAGAGGGGAGGGGGAGGCCTCTCCACCATGCAATGCTATGAGCACCACCTCGCTCGCAGCAGCGGGGAGCGATCGAGAGTCGCCTCTCATCAGAAGGACGCGCGCGCCCGCCGCCACTAAACGCGCAATATAGAAAAACCCCGCGCGCGTCTCCGCTACCGACGAACGTCCGTGTACCGGAGCACGACGAACGTCCGTGTACCGGCGCACCGCGTTTCTGTGCGGCTGGCAGCGCGACTGTAGCCTTGGCACACGCCCGACAGCGCAACCTGCTTGCATACTGTGTACGTGAGAAGCGGTTGTCGCGATACCGAAATGTCTTCCGCCGATGTGGGCACGCGTGGTGCCGAAGAGACGCTGACGAAAGCCGACGTCGTCTCGCCGAGCAAAACGGATTTACCGTCGGCCACCAGCGTCAACGGCGACGGCAGGGAGTCCCCGGACGAGAGGTGAGCGGAAGTTCCCCGTGCTGCTATACTGTCGGTAATTGGGATCGCGATATTACCGGTAATTTGAATTCGAAGGTACACCGGAGTTGGGGGGGGGGGGGGAGGGGCGTACCGGCCACACATAGCAGGAGAGGATTCTTATTAGGCCTGTCCTCTTACGTGGGATAAGATCTGGCGAGAAATAATATCGTCGATAGCCGTAGAATGCGGACGGACTGTGACCCCCAGAAAGCGGGGCAAATTAAGTTATTGACGCATTGGGGATCACTTCCCGTGTGCTCCGAAACGTTCTTACTGCGACAGTCGTAGCGAGAGCAGGCAATCGCAAAAGGCGAAGCATGCTTTATCGACAAATTTTTCCTACAATAGATTAGCGTTCTTCAACGAACGCTAATTTATTGTAATGCCCGTACTGATAGTTGAGGGACGAATTTGCGGATAAGAAACTAGGGGCTAGAATTTAGGGCCGGGCAGGGCACTAAATGGAAGACAATTGTCGGCCAGCTATTTAACGTTCAAAGCGTGTCATTAAAACGTATTTCTCTCCCATTGTCCGTGCCACAATATCAGGCAGCAGCGACTTTCCAATCCACCGTCTCTATTGCCGAGGCAATCTGCCGCCCTTCCGCAGTCTTAAATTTACGTGGTATGGACAGTGTTGAATGGGAAGTCAAGTGAACCTATAAAAGATCCGAAAGTTAGAATCTCACTGCTACGGCGTCTCGCTGTTAAATGAACTAAGGCGCTATGAACGATTAAAATACGTAGATTGAAGTAAACAGACCTACTTAAGCGGAGGCAGGAAGGAAAACTGAACGTCTGAGATTGACGCCTACCTCTCGCCTCCGCTGTGCATAAAGCCGAACAATTTCACAGTGGACGTACGATTTGGCCTCGAACCGTCCACCACCGGTACAGTGCTCAGCGTTGGAAACGGAATACTCGGACAGCTTTGCGGGCGGTGCTTTTGTTGGCACCGCTGAGTCATGAGTGATGGGCGGAATGCAGTCAGAATGTATCAAAAAGGCTCTGGCTTTCACGCGACACAAATATGTATCAGCTCGGTGTATCAGTCGTAGCTGTAGGAAGGAGCTTGACTCTTCGTCAGGACTTAGGAGAGCAGGATTTGTTTACATGTTATTTACAGTTCAACATGAGATACATCGACAGTCTAGCGTGACTCCCAAATGGAGCCCGCAAGACGAGCATACAGCAAGCAGCTTACGAGCACACAGCTCACGAGTACATTTCGAGCACGACAACGAGCACACTCTAGCAGCCGACAATCGCTGCTTATAAGCACTCCGCTCGACGTCATTGTAGATGACCCGCCCTTTTGGAGGAGGCGGGCTCTTGACTTGGAGGAGGATGAGGGCTCACGCACACACACACACACACACATGGGTGCAATGGTCCGGAGCCGACGTCAGAGGGGCTTCGTAGAACTCTGAGCCGTCCCGAGTAGCGCGCCCGGGTAGCACATTGTCTTGCGTCTCGGTCGGCGCGGGAGAAGGAGCCCACGTCGGCGTTCCCGAGCCACTCCCCCACTCATAGCAGAACAGGGTGGCGTTGTCGTGTGGCGCACAAAGCCTGCTTCGTCGAACTCGGAGCCTTCCCGGGTGGCGCCACCGGGTAGCTCATTGTCTGGTGTCTCGAAAAGCGCATGAGGAGGTTCCACCAATTACCTCCCCTCGAGAACTCCCCTGAGCTGACCCCTCGCCACGTGGCTGCCGGTTATCCGCAGTTCTCTGAAGTGCGCCACCGTCCCGGTTGGATCGGAACACGTGCAGCGGGCTGAAATAGCTGCAGGCCGATCCTAACAACGCTCAGCGTTCGCCAGTCATCGAGCCAACCCCAAGAGAAGGTACATATAACGGATTAATCTTGGAGCAGACTACGTGCTACGGAGGATCGAAGGAAATTACATTGTGACAAGGATCGTCATTCAATATTCCGAGAGCACCGACAGTGCTATTCGATAACGCCTTGACGAGCTCTGATTGCCAGACGGGAATGACAACGTCTTGCCCACTGTAACGCTTCTCGTCGCAAGATATTGGCTTTCCATCGCTGCTTGTAGTCGCGGGTAAGGAAAAAAAAGAAAGGAAAAATAAAACTCGAACATTCTCTTCCCCATTCTCAATCTAAACTCAGGTATCCTAGTCACCTGCTCCATGCCCTATACACGTGCCCATGCACCCGGCTTAGTGCAAGACGTCTCTATTTCGCATTGCTGACCCCGTGATAGCTGCGACGTGAGATTAATGTGATTGGCTACGAAGCGCTGGGCAATAGTTTAACTGATAATGGTATATCATAGGTCAACAAGGAAAAGAAAGTTGGACACCATGTGCCCCTATCAAA
Organism: Dermacentor albipictus; assembly: GCF_038994185.2. Lineage (NCBI taxonomy): Eukaryota > Metazoa > Arthropoda > Arachnida > Ixodida > Ixodidae > Dermacentor > Dermacentor albipictus. The sequence goes on from NC_091822.1 coordinate 136,230,142, forward strand.
CGCACGCGACGTTTGTATTTTTCCGTTTCTTTGCCGGCAAACGTTGGTTAAGTAAGGCTATAGCGTCATAGTTACGCAGTGTCCTTGAGGTAAAGGCAACGCGACGTTTCCTTACCGGATCAGAGACGGGCAGCGTGGGTCTCCCGCAAAGATTCGATGTCTCCGAAAGATAAAAGTGTAAAAGAGCCTAGTGAGGACAGCTCGATAACATCGCCTTGCAATCGCGAGTGTGTCGTACAATTAGGCTGTTTTTGCTGGAGTAATGCTTCCTGCGCCAGATGATTGTCTGAAGAATACGCGAGGGAAACTTGCGGCCAAACCATCTTAGATAGCAAACAAAAAGGGGGGGAGGGGGGGTGACGAAGTGTATAAGCGTAGAAGATATGTAAACATCGTATGAACAAAGATTCGGCCTTGCCCAGGTTCTTCCTTCTCAAGCAAGCCTATTGTTCTAGCATATAAAAATATATTTATGCATCTTTTGTTTTTAGGTTATCGACATGCGGCGTGCGTTCTTCCTTCTCTTTAGAACGGTTGAACGTCAAGTAAAAACTTTTTTTTTTCTTCTGAGAAACAGACTTTACATAACGAACTACTTTGTAGATGTCAGAATAACCTCGCTCCTTCTGCAAAACACGGTACATTTATGACAAGTCGCTACAATTGCCGACGATGAAAGTTCGTTTTTTTCATTCGTCATCACTTTGCGGAATGTTGTACGAGTGCAACATACGTCGTCGTGTTCAGGGGCATATTCTTAACAAATTGTATCTCTACATGCCATTCAGAGCTCATGTCCCATTAACTACTCATTATCGTGCCGCTGGTGCTCTTGACCCCCATATCCAGCCCTTGCGCCAAATAAACTTGTTAATCACCATCCAGTCAGTGTACAATTCGCGGAATTATTGAAGCAAATTTGGCTGCTGAAGAGGAGCCAACTTGTGTGCCAGGGAGCACCAGCTGTTACATTTAGCTGTTTAGAAGTAAAGCACCCCAATTTCCTTTACTTCATTATTTTTTTTCTTTTCATTACTCCGCTGTCAAAATTTGTCTGTCTAGGTAGTTGCGTTCTATGCATAACTGAAGTCCACTCCATCCATTTTTAGAGATACAGCGTCCCTTTTACAAACAGTTTGAAAGGCGCACGCCTGTATTATTTTTTTAACGTCGTTTCTGCGTTTGTTCTTTACGTTGACCTCTGCTAGCTCTCCGTCCTAACATCTGACGTCATTTTTCTTTCTTCTTGACCTACGCTTCTCTCGTTCAATTAGGTTTTGCCGAGTCAGCGCCATCAATAATGGCGATAAAAGGCCGAACAAAAGGGCGGCCTGTTCGGTCTTTTCCCGACTGTTTTGATTTTAACGAGATACAAAGAGCAGGTCTCAGATAAGTTTGTTACAGTGGCACCGAAAAACGGCTATGGCTTGCGCCAGACGTTGAAAGGAGCGACGGTGAGCTTTGCCTCATTGAGCAACAAGGCAGCCTATGTGGTGGAAAAAAAAAACTGAATTGAAAAGTTTTCGGATTGCTCTACTTAAAGCTGTTTCCCTCGTTGTCAGCAGGTTCGCAAGGAGGCCGCATCCCGGGGCAGTTTCTCTCCACCTGTCGCAGTCCTTTTTTACGCTGTAACGAAGGCATAGGAAGGAACGGTCATATAACGCAACGGAATGGCCAAAGAAAAGGTTGCGAGACCGCGGTATACGGAGCATACTATAGGCAGCCCTCAGATGTGCAGCTAGAAACGAGAAGAATGACGTAAGTGGAGGTGATGCCTGGCGCAAGAAATTAAGGGCGTACTGAACTAACTTCGAAAATAAACTTGTTCGATGCTTGCGCAAAGTTGAAAGTAATCATTAGAGGAGTTTTTAATGACGTCTGCGGGCGCAGACATCATTGAGTTTCCTTCGAAGAGATGAATAAACGGATCAGTCAAAGTTGAGTTCAGGTTTAGACAGTGCGTTTTAGTTAAGCTACAGTGCAATTTCAGTAAGAATATATCAACGCTAAAGTGTTCGTTAGCGAAAAAGCCCAGGAGGATACAACTTTGCAAACCCGCAGGGTAATGTAAAGACCGATCACTCGTACAAGGAATGCCGCGCATATAGAGGAAAGGATTGAAAGGAAGAACTCCCCGACTCTGATAATTAGGTGTTCACGTTGTAAGGACGTTACACAGTTTCCTAGCCAGCGTTGGCAGACAACTACTGTCGGAGGAAGCTATCCTCGGCCCATGGCCTGACACTGCAATTTCAGTGCGTGCAACAAAAGTATTGTTGGAGTTCCTGCAGGACACCAAGCTCGACGAGCGGCTCTAGCGAGGCAACTGTCTCATGTACATAAGCACTCACCACTTCTCTTATCATCATCATCCATCCCAATACTTTCACTCCCCTTCCCTCTTCCCCAGTGCAGAGTAGCAGACTAGAGCGCACTAGCTCAGGTCGACCTCTCTGTCTTTCCTATCAATAAATTCTATTCATTCATTCATTCATTCATTCATTCATTCATTCATTCATTCATTCATTCATTCATTCATTCATTCATTCATTCATTCAACTGTGCCTTGTTCCGCAGTTGTACTGGTTGACGTTGTACCACATACGTGACGAGCCTTGTTGGTTTGCAAGCGGGTGTTCTCGTTGCCTGGACTGAATCGATGCCGCACACGAAAGCACCCTGGCAAAGTCCTATATGAAACACACTCATGCTTACCTACAAAAGTTTATTTAAGTGAATAGCGGCTGTAATCGGCATTTTCCATTCACTACTCAAAGGTGTTCGCTCGCATTGAGATTCGCGACCACTCGCATATTCATTCAGCGGTGTTAAACCCCGTCTGCACGTACGCACAAACGGACCTTGACTCGAAGCTCTTCCCCGACTTCATGATGATGATCGCTTCAATGGCATCCGCTTTAAGTCGTGTTGGTGGCGAACAGTCACCTAGCCTTTGAAAGCTACTTACGTCCTACCCTATATTAATGCTTTAAGGGTGGGGGGGGGGGGGGGGGCAATTATTCTTTAAGTGTCCACCTATTGGACATGTCCATTTCGTCAGCTGCTGAAGTTCTGATTGACTAGGCTGAGATACGCGTGAGCATGAGAGAGGCGCCAGTCCGCCAATTAGCACTTCTGCTTCCCGACGAAATGGTCATGTCCACTAGATGGACACTTACAAAATACCCCCTCCCCCCGCCCCCCGCAGCCCTGCCAGTACTCTGCTTATTTGCTTTATCTCACGAAGTTATTTATACCTGTTGCAAACCCTGCCCCATCTCATCCCTGCTTTTTTTTTTTGTTTACCAATACCCTAAACGTATTTTGCTTATCTAGACTGCTGAGCAGCTAACACTCCCACCAGCTTTGCCTCCCCATCTATCCCGCACGGTGGACTTTTCGTGCGGCTCTGGCTGTGGTTAATATCTTTGCATTTCGTTGCGATGTGCTCAATCGTCTCCGAACTTTTGCTGCGGCAGGCACGTAGCTCGTCCTGTTACGAATATTTTATTCCGGTATGTCTTGGCCCGCAGGCAACCAGTCCGGCCCTTCAAAAACAGTACACTGCCTTTTGTGTTATCAAGCAAACTTCCTTTCCTAATTTCTTGCTTACCCTGTTTGTAAATCTCCATGGATCCCCCCTCCTTGATCATATGTGTCCAATTTATGCACCTCTGTTCCGCTCACTTTTGATGAGACCAGGTTCAGGGTTACATACATACATACATACATACATACATACATACATACATACATACATACATACATACATACATACATACATACATACATACATACATACATACATACATACATACATACATACATACATACATACATACATACATACATACATACATACATACATACATACATACATACATACATACATACATACATACATACATACATACATACATACATACATACATACATACATACATACATACATACATACATACATACATACATACATACATACATACATACATACATACATACATACATACATACATACATACGTGCAGACTCGGTGTACTACATTGCCCTGTCGCCGAACTTATCGCAACACGGAGAATGTCGACTAACAATGATTCACAACACGGGAGTTTCAATGCAATTGTTAACATTTGCCTCATAGCTCTGTACAACTTCTCCGCGACAGGTCGCACAATACTTACCTTCCACGGGCAGCAGTGCGTACGACGTGCTCTAGAGCTCTGATAACAGAATCTATTCGTGTGTACGGAATATGCCCACGTCGAAAAAGGAGGAACATAGTAGCATTCCACGTACAATTAGACGTATAGACTAGTCGTACCAACAACCGCGCACTGAATGTTTCCGGCAGGTGTATCTAGAGCTTTCATTAGGTTTCAGAGTTGAAGCAACGACTTTGCTGACGCACTGCATGTCGTATTAAACACCGCTTCTTAATATGCCTTTTTTTCGTGTGTGTATATGTGTGCGTGTGTGTGCGTGTGTGTGTTTACATGAAACATGCGTACTCTAGAAAGGAGTTCCTTGTTCACCAACGCCCACCAATCTGATACATACGTTCAGTGCAACCCCTGCTTCCATCTACGGCCAATACATAAATGATGTCGGAAAGTTGGGGACGTTGTTCGTCACAAAACTTCATTGCAGTGCACACAGAAAATCCAATTTCAGGTGAATGCCACTGGCACCCGCGGCATTGTCGAAGTGGATATATTGCCCAGAATGAGCCTCTATTAACAAGTTCCTTTCCACTCCAACGGCTCATTGGGTGCTTTTGGTTGTCTTTTTTTCCCCCTCCGTGCGTTAGCTGTACTTGTTGAGCAGATCGAAATTTCGAAAGGGTTTAGTGTGCTTTTTAGACCGATGGATTTCGAAAACAGTTACGCAATTTCCAGGGTTGTTTTGGGGGTACGTACCGCGAAGTCTTCTACTTCAGCAGCCTGAGCCGTATATTTTGCTCCTTGTGCCTTTTAATCCGAAGCTTTAGACACGCTGACTTGTCGCTTATTTTGTTCGTCGGCACAGATCACGAGAATGTGCCGCTTTCTTCTTCCTTTTTCGTAACTGATAAATGTGAGTGCGTTGTGAGATAGGCCGTAGGGAATGTCTCTGGATCACTTTCAGTAGGTGTATATCATTCCTTTCCATGGTTTCCTTTAATGTGAAGCTTGTCTTCATCATTATTATATTCTACAGCATCTTTGATCATCTCTTCTTTTCGTAATCATTCGCTTGCATTGCCACGTGGCGTTACTTTAGGATGAAATTGAGCGTAAGAATGAAGTCAATTTGAGCGTAAAAATGAAGTCCAGTTACATGAAGATAAAAAAAGCCAGTTATAGACCATATTGTTAATGATCCATCTTACCTAGCTTTCAGATTGGCCAGTTCTATGATTACATTACTTTATTTATATTTGGGCTGCACAATTCTTAACCTATTGGGCACCCACTGGATGTATGTGCCTGCTGAATTGTTGGTCAATGCCACCCAATGGCTACGTGCCACTCAGACGCAAATGGCAAAGAAAAAAAAGCCCTAAACGCATTTACATGTGTGTCGTACTTCGCTCTGCCCCGTGCGCCTCTTGCCACAACTTTTCCCTGGACAAGTATCATAAATCGCCTCAGACATCGCGACAATCGCTGCGTGTGTAGACGTCTCCCAGCGAGAACCCGCCCGGATTTGGTGTTGTAAGGGTTGTAGGTCGTAGGGAGGAACTTGGGAAGAACTAGGCGTACAGGGTTTATTTACAGATATTTACATTAAAACAAGAGATACATTTGACAGTCTAGCGTGGCTCCCAAATGGAGAACGCAAGACGAAGCATACAGCATGCGAGCACGAAGATCCAAACACACTGCTTCTCGAGCCCGATCACAGAGCACACTCTGGCAGCCGACAAAGCTGCTTATAAACACTCCGTCCTCCCTAGATCCCTAGGTGAGGGAAAACGGTAGTTCACCGCCAATTCGTAGCGTCCAACGTCAGCGTAGTTGACGCGCCTTCTTGGAGAAGGAGGGCTCACACACACACGTACGCACTGGTTTCACTGCCCCCACCGAGGCGAGACGGGCTTCGCAGAACTCGGGGCTTACGTATTGAAAGGCACGTGGGGAGGTGCCGCCCAATACCTTCTCTCGGGAACTCCCCCGATCACGGCAGACCAGGTCGGCGGTGGCGAGTTCAGGAACACAGCCTGGTTCGTCGAACTCATCTCGGCCTTCCCGCGACGGAGTCGCTGACGCGGCCTATTGTCCTCCTCACACAGTAGACCTCGTGGCGCCTTTCGGCTGGAGAAAACCGGTGGCTTCCTAGAAAATGCTGACGCCGCTGCCGCAGCTGGCTGGCGAAACTTTGCATGTCGGCACCTCGGCAGGCCATTCCTAACAGTGTTTGCATGTCGGCGTCCGTAGCGCGTGAATGGTGTAGCGCTTATATACATCAAACATTGCGCGAAATCAAAGTTCGGGCCTGCCCGGTGCATAAGCACGCCTTGCACTGCGGGATTTCAACTTTACCGTAGAATGAAAATAGACAGAATTGTTCGTATAGCGCTTAGTAGTCGCATATTTCACTAAAACTGCTTCACTGAAGCTAGGCTTCAGGTAGATTCGAACGTGTGTGTTGAATCTGCCATTATTTATTTATTTATTTATTTGAGAGAGCACTACTGAAGCAAATACGCGTTCTGTGTATGGAGCCACGAGCTTGCTTCATAAATATTAATCGAACAACACTGCGGCAACGCCCGCCGTCGCGCCGGTGCTGTGACTAGCGTTCAACCACAATTGCCGGCTTGCGTGCGGAATGCTTGTCCCGGTTACAATCGCAAAGTTTGCGGAATTTCCCTTTGCAAAACGAAGAGTGTCAGTGATCGGCGGGACGCGGCGAGGAACGCATTCTCCGTCCACATAGTTCGCAAGCTGCGAAATAAATATGTGGGATAATAATTTGTTCATTTCGCTCATGCGCGGAATACACTGAGCAAGGTGTAAGATAAGATGACTTGCCATTTCTCTCGAGTTCGAAATTTGTTTTCGTTCGTTTTTTTTTATGTACGGCGAGAGAGCGATATTCAGCCCTCTCCTGGATGCCACTGTTGCGTCCGCTGAAACGAAATTCGCTCACATTTTGAGCCCATCGCCTTACGCCGGAGCCCACTGTTTTCTTTCTCGATCGCCCTTCGCGCCCTGCAAGTGAAAGTGGCAGGCAATATTTTGGTTTTCAGCAGCTCTAGAAAAACGGAAATGAGATGACAGCAAAGTAGATAAACAGGATAGCTTAGAAGGACGACCAGTGACATGCGGCCGGAAGCGGTGCTGGAAAAATGCGGAATGGAAGGAAGAATGAACTAAACAAGGAACAGCTGTGGCACGTAATATCGCGTGCGTTTATTTGAGCGCTAAAAAGTTATTGTTGTCTTAACACCGAGTTAATGAGTTTATAAGGTCGTGTTGTATAGATAGTTTGCACTGACGTCATTATGGCCGCCTTAGAGTACATTAGCGTTGAGACACTGCGTCAACAAGAACCGTGACAGCACGATAGGCGCGCCTTGCCCCGAACGACAAATCGATAGCAGTGATAGATAGATAGATAGCAGGGGCGTAGCCAGGGGGGGGGCTTATGGGGCTTCAGCCCCCCCGAAATTTTTTCGTGCTGTCATGTGCCACCGACCAAAACAACTCCCGGCGCCAGAAATCATGCTCGATTTTGTCTAGAATGTCCTTAATTCACGCCCGAAAAGGCATTTTAGCGCGAACATTGCTAAATCGGGCTGGATTTCGGGGCAACGCCCATGCATAGGGAGTCACATATCGTAACGCAAGGAGCCCCACCGGGCACAAAATTTCAAGGGCGTTTTGAAGGCGAGCGGGGTCGTCTCGGCATCTCGCGGAGGCCGTGGAATCTACGGAGCGCTTGGATTTCAATTCTGAAACGTTGTGGGTGTGAAGTTCTCATAACATTTTGATGCGAAAGGTCCATTGACATTTTCAAAGTCGTGCTTTAGATTTTCGATTCCGGAACTTTTTGGGTTTAATGCTGTTGTAAACATTTGACGCCAAAGGTGCATCAACTTTTCTAAAGTCGTACATCGGGCCATACAACGAGACAAGCCAAATCAACATACTATCAGACCTGTTGACAAAGCACGCAGCGAGGTCCGATGAGACAAAGCGTTCTGGTGGTTCATTTGTGCCATCAGGTCACAGAAAAGAATATAAACATTTTTTTTTCACCTGCGCCAAAGCATCCATGTCAAGACACTAAAGCCGCCATTGTAAATAAGTTCTTATTTATTTTTCTACCTAGGCTTTTATTCGCGAGGATATATTGAGCCTCTTTCTCCTTTCTTTCTCATACTTTTTTTTTGTTCTCGCAACCCGCGGGCTGCCGATCCAGCCAGAGTGCATGCGTTTTTCTCGTGCTGCATCGATAACCGCGCGGCGCACTTGGATGCGCGTTTTTCTCTGGCCGACTGCATTATCACCTGGCAGAGTTTTGGACGCTTTCCGGCTAGCAGACGAGAAAAGAAACAATGCATAGTTGCTCGCCACCAGCACTGCGGGGACTCGGTGGATTGAAACGCGTCCGCTTGAGCGCAACCTCTCCGGAAAATTTTGTCTCGCCGGTGTAGGATACCGAGGAGTACGCGTATGGTTTTCTGTGGACCAAGCTTCACACGTTTTCTTCGATAATCGTTCGGTAGCCACACTAGGTGCCCAAAGTAGGCATTCGATTGTAGCCAACATGCTTTCCTTTGCGTTATACTATTTCGCTGCCCCCCGCCCACAAAAAGAAAAGAAGACATTACTGCGGCGCAGCAGATTTTCGCATGGTGAAAGTTCGATTTTGTTACTTCTTTTGCGGAAAGTAATGGGCGACGGGACGCTTCAGTTGCCGGATACTATTTTATTATTGCGATAGCAGCTCTGTGAAGACTCCAGGCGCATTCCTGTCATTGCCCTCATGTTGCGTATAAGTAAAGGCCAAGGGCGATAACATCGTGACCGCGCGCCGCATGCTCTATGTGCGAGTGAAAGCGTGCGGGGGGGAAGGGGAGGTGGTGAGCCGACGATGGTGGCTGAGTCTTGTGTGAGCAAGAGAGAAAAGCGGGGAGGAAGCACGCCGCCTTCCGTCGCACGCGATACATTTTGGGAGTGAAGGGAGGGGGGGGGAGGTGCTGTGATCTGTGAATCTGTGGTTGCGCAACCTGCTTATTTGCCTTGTTTGACGCATTATATATAGTGACTTTTTCTTAGGCACGTAGATTTATTGGTGACTTATGCGTATATTTAAATATCTTGTTGCGAGGTTTCGTGAATATGCGCAGTGAACATTGTTTCCAGTGACAATTTTTTGCCCTGTATCAACCTGTATCTTCACATTTGTGTATTCCATTGTATCTTCGCATTTCTAATGTACGAAGGCGAGTCAAATGAAAGTGAGACAACCCGCCCGGTGCAATAAAGGTTCGGTTCAATATTTTCGAGGCATGCGCGTAGCACATACGCATCTCATTTACAAGTGACGTGCAGAGGTGAGGATAAATGTTCTTTAATGCTCTCATACACGGGGTTTAACATGGTTGCGTGACATTATGGACACTTCGAAAGTTGAACAGCTTGGTGTCGTGAGGTTTTTGACAAATGAAGATGTTTCCCAAAAAGAAATTATTCGCCGTATGGCTGCCGTATGCGTTGAACATTGCGTCTCATTGGCCACTGTGAAGCGTTGTAGCAAACTGTTCAAAGAAGCACATGAAAGTTACAAAGACGATCCATGGCTGGGCCAAAGCCACCTTGCAATCACCCCCAACACAATTGAAAAGGCCGTGGTTGCTCAGTGGCTATGGTGTTCGGCTGCTGAGCACGCGGTCGCGTGATCAAATCCTGGTCACGGCGGCTGCATTTCGATGGAGGCGAAATGCGAAAACACTCGTGTACTTAGATTTAGGTGCTCGTCAAAGAACCCCAGATGAGGGTGACGACTTTTTGTCTGTAATTGTGACCGGGGATGACTCACGGTGCCGCTACTACTAGCCTGAAACACTACGGCAAATCTTACAGTGGAAACATTTGAATTCACCGCTCCCAAGGAAAACAAAGGCCGTCAGTTATGCCGGAAAAGCGTTGACTTCTTTTTAGATCGTTAGGGGCCACTATTGATCGAATTTTCTAAACCTGGAGAGACTCTAAATCGTTTCAGATATTGTGAAAGATCGGATCGGCTGCGTGTCGCAATTAAGAACAAACGACGTGGAAAATTGAGCATTGGGGACATCTTGCTTCACGACATTGCCCGTTCCCACGTCGCTGATGTGGTTAATACAAAACTGGCAAAGTTCAAGTCGGAAACGCTGCAACATCCCTCATGTAGCCCAAACCTGTTACCTTGCGTCTTCCACATTTTGTAAAATTTGAAGAAACTGCTCAAGGGAACCAGATTCGTGTCGAAAGATGACGTGTAGTCATTTACAGATTTTTGAGGCAGCAACCCAAGGAGTTTTATGAGACGGGAATTACGCGACTCGTTTGTAGAACAAGTGTCTAAATACTCATGGTGACTACTTTTAAATAAAGTACCCCGTTTGTCATATATTCTAATTGGCTCACTTTCATTTGACTCGCCCTCGTATATGTTGCAGAACTCCTGCTTTTTATATGTGCTCTCTGTTGCGACTGTAATTTCGGATCAATTACTCGCAATGAACAACCGGTGACAGCTTACATTCTAACAAAGTAAAGCGTCATTGAGATTTTCCCCTGGTCGTTGCATATGTACAAAAATGTAAACAAGGTTGTTGAATGACACATATATATATATATATATATATATATATATATATATATATATATATATATATATATATATATATATATATATATATATATATATATATATATATTGATCCCTCGACTACTATTATAAGGAGCAGGCCGAGCTGCAAAGTGAGCCCCCCCCGAACGAAATTTCTGGCTACGCCACTGATAGATAGATAGATAGATAGATAGATAGATAGATAGATAGATAGATAGATAGATAGATAGATAGATAGATAGATAGATAGATAGATAGATAGATAGATAGATAGATAGATAGATAGATAGATAGATAGATAGATAGATAGATAGATAGATAGATAGATAGATAGATAGATAGATAGATAGATAGATAGATAGATAGATAGATAGATAGATAGATAGATAGATAGATAGATAGATAGCGAAAGGCAAGGAGGATGATCAGACGCACAACCAGTTTGTTACCCTGCACCGAGAGAACGCGATGAAGAGGTGAAGAGGAAAAGAATAAGGCAAGAGGGAGAACACTAGTTGCGTGCACACTTGGAGGTGCCCACTTGGAGCCCACTTGGAGGTGCCCACTTGGAGGTGCACACTTGGAGGTTAGACAAGCTCGAATCGCAACGTTGGGCTGCCTTCTGTGAGTCGCTAGATCCACGCAAGCCTTTATCGCAACTATGGAGAACGGTGCGCGGACTGCGGACACTTCCCGTACAGCGATTCCCATTCAAGGCACTTGCCCTCTCTCAAAAGAGATCGGAGATTGACGTGGCAGAGGATTTCTGCGCCAGATTATCCGGCCAACTCATAGCTACCAACACTTCGTCGCCTTCGATTAGCTGTCCGCCACCACGTGATCACCGGTTGGATCTACCATTCTCGATCCACGAACTTAAGGCAGCATTAGCTTTGTGTAGCCGCACATCAGCGCCAGGACCTGACGGAATTTCCTACCGAGCTCTGTGTCACCTGAGGGAGCGAGCGAGAGGTGTTCTTCTTGAGGTTTACAATGAATCTTGGAGAAATGGCACGCTACCAACAACCTGGAAGACAAGTCGCCTTGTTCCACTGCTGAAGCCTGGCAAGTCGCCGTTGGAGCTCTCATCATATCGCCCGATCGCGTTGGCGAGCTGTGTGGGCAGGGTAATGGAGAGGATGGTCCTAGGACGCCTGGAGTGGTACTTGGAGTACCACAACACCTACCCAGATGCCATGGCGGGCTTCCGACGCGGTCGATCATCGATCGATAACGTCGTCGACCTGGTCACCTACATTCAACATGAGAAATGCCGTAAGCGTCTCTGCGCGTCTTTATTCCTCGATGTTAAAGGGGCGTATGACAACGTTACGCATGAAGCCATCCTCTCTGCTCTCGCAGAGGTAGGAGTGGGTGGGCGTATGTTTCAATGGATACGGAGCTATCTATCCATGCGATCCTTCTTTGTAAGCACGGAGGAAGGCCATACTTCTCTACATTATAGCTACCGCGGCGTCCCCCAGGGCGGTGTACTTAGCCCCGTGTTATTCAATCTAACACTAATTGCTCTCCTTGAGCACGTGCCAGCCACAGTCAGGGTATCAATGTACGCGGATGACATCTGCATATGGGCATCTGCAGTAACACGCCTACAGCTGCGAGCGAGAATCCAGAAAGCCGCCACACAAACTGTTCTCTACCTTCGTAATCGAGGCCTGGAAATTTCCTCAGAGAAATGCGCACTAGTGCCATTTACGCGCAAACCCATGGCCAACTACAGTGTAATGATAAATGGCCAAATAATACGACGGGTCCGATCGTACAAGTTCCTAGGTGTAATAATCGACAGGGACTTGTCATGGAGCCCACACGTATCATACATGAAAAAACGGTTAACAGGCATCTGCCACCTGTTCAAGTTTTTCGCTGGCAAGACCTGGGGAATGTCGCCAAGTGCGATGTTGCAACTGTACAGGGTGCTTTTCCTAGGATTCCTGCGATACAGCTTGCCAGCAATAAACAACACTGGTAAAACAAATCTACGCACAATACAAAGTCTTCAGGGTCAAGTGCTCCGGATCTGTCTAGGCCTGCCTCAGAGTGCTTCAACAGTGGCTACGATAGCAATCGCTGGAGATCACCTTGTCAAGACCCACATTGAAATTGAAGTGCTCAGGACCCATATAAGGCATCTGACCAGGACTCCTCGTCACCACTTGGCCTCCCTAACAGCGGACAGACCACACACATCTTTCAGCCGGACGATAAACGCATATGACGAATCATTGCCAGCTTGTTTTACCCCGGCTGCGAGACCTTCGATTCCTCCATGGTGCCTCGCTCAACCAAAAATCAACCTCACAATACCTGGTATCTCGAAAAAAGCTGATCTATCATCGCCAGCCCTTAGACAACTCACGCTACTACATTTGTACGAGAACTACCGTGATTCTACGCATATTTACACTGATGGATCTGTCCTTCCAAGTAGCACCGCGGCGGCAATCGTCATACCGGCGAAAGCTACAACAATCAAGTTTAAGACGACCCACGCGACAACATCGACGGCAGCAGAGCTCGCAGCGCTCTTTACTGCCCTTCATCACATTGGTGATGAACCACCACATAAATGGACAATATTCTGTGATTCGAAGGCGGCACTGCAGTCTCTACTGTCACCTCTACGACGTGGACCACACGAGCAACTAATATTCCATATTACAGAGACTTTGCAACATATAAGTGAAGCAGGCCATGAGATAACCTTTCAGTGGCTTCCAAGTCACTGCGGGATTATCGGCAATGAACGGGCGGATCACGCTGCCCGCTCAGCCCATACTGAGGAGCGCTGCGTCCCGATTCCTCATTCTAGACCTGACGCAGCACGGAAGCTCCGCCTACCTGCTCGGCAGTGCACCGCGTCGCAATGGAATGAGCCACATTTAAGAAACACGCGACTGTACTCACTTGACCCAACATTAAGTCTTCGAGCGCCATCACAGCTTCGCCGTAGAGACGCCACGCTTTTATATCGACTTTGGTTGGGCGTTGCCTTTACACAAGCCTATGCATTCCGCATAGGGAGGACCGACAGCCCAACCTGTGACCACTGCGGCCATGAAGAATCAATTGGCCATATTCTGTGTGCCTGCCCGCAGTACAGTACACAGAGGGCATGCCTTCGCCACGAACTTGACAAACTGGACGACCAAGCGCTATCCGAAAACAGAATTCTACAACATCGAAAGGACCTACCGTCACAGAAGAAGGCCGTGCAAGCGCTATTGCGCTTTTTGCGATCTACCGGCCTGAGTGAACGACTTTAACTGGAACGCCTTTTTGTGTGTGTGCCTCCATGTGTGCGTGTTTTTTTTTTCCTTTTTTTAGCGTTTTCCTCTCTGTCATCTTTCTAACCCCTATCCCCCATCCCCAGTGTAGGGTAGCAAACCGGTGACTCATATCTGGTTAACCTCCCTGCCTTTCCTCTTCATTCTCTCTCTCTCTCTGGAGGTGCCCATCAAAATCTGTAAACGGCCGCAGAGAACTAATCAATGCATTGTAGCGCCAAAAGGAACAAGATTTAGGAGGGCAAGTAAGAAACGATAGGTCAAGCGCTGAGAACAGAGCAACTCTGTGTAGCTTTCTGTGCCAACTACGCGCGTGGCCATGGTCTTAGAGTCTTGACTTCTTAAAACGGCCTTCGTTTTAATGATGCTCTTTGAGGGCGCGGCGATAGACTTCATAACGGGAACAAAAGTACAGAACGTGCTCAGTAGGGTCCGCCATGTTCGGGCGGCAGGAAGCTGCCTCCCGAACGTCACGTGCGAACAATCTACTGAAGGTAAGCGCAGTATTTTGTAAGAGAACCTGCCCTGCCTGCGAAGCAGCTGACATATATTGATATAACGCGATTTCGTTTGGTTTTGATATGATTTCCTTGTGAAAGTTTCCTGAATTCACTTTGTTTTTGCAAAGCAGGAGTATAAGCGCAAGTTCTTTGTGCGCTTTAATTTCGTCAGAATCTGGTATTGTACCACGGCTTACAACCAGCACGAGGGTTCGCCGCACTCTACGCCCACTGTAACGAAATCTCTGCAGGGAAGCGAAAGCTACGCGGCTGATGTCTGCTAATCGTTAAAGAAAACAACCGGCTGCTTCTCTCGAGGGAATCATGAGCGTCTGCCGTTTTTCTTCTTTTTTTTAACACGCACTAATTCTTCTGTGAAACGTTGAGTTGCACGTGGCGTCGCAAGCGACAATGTGTTCCCCTGTTCACAGCTGCAAATGTGCTGCTGGAGATAAGCGGATAGAGATAACGCCAGCTTTTCATTCTTACAGCTGTGCCCAAAACTGCCCCCCTTTGTGACTTCAGTGCGTAATCCATTAATTATGCTTTGTTTGTGCGTAGCCTTCAGTGCGTTATCCCCGCGGTGGCTACGTTTGCTGGTTGGCTAGCCACGCAATCCATAGTTTTCGCTTCGCTGCATGGAAGATTCCTTCTTATTACAGTATGCACGAATCCAGCGGTTCTTTCCGTGCAGGAATATACAGAAAGTGAAAACAGAGTGAGTGAGTGAGAAAAACAAAAACGAAGCAAAAAGAAGGGCAGTTGCACGAACTGAAGCAAAGTTAAGCTTACGCACGGCTACGTCAACAACCTGCGCTTTACTCGCACGCGTTTTTTTTTTTTTTTTCGTCCCAGCACTTACCGCGTCTTGCGACACTTGTTCACGGAAGCGCAGAGGTTTAAGCGAACTTTCTCACAGCACCTTTGTTGCTTTTGGGCTCTAGGCATTCACATACTTTCTCTCTGATACATACACATATAGCATATAGGTATGTGTCTACGTGCTGGCGAGCCAGCAGTGTGGTAATATTTAGAGAAATAAAACTTTCTACGGGGAGCACGTTTTCGAGTAAATGCATTAAAAAAGAAAGCACTGGCGCTGGGCTTTTCAGCTCCTCGCACACCAGGTTAACTAGAGCGCGAGGAAAGTAAAAACTGAGAAAGAAGAGACGGAAACATTTACCGCTGCGGCCTCGCAAGTGAATGTCGTCTGTTGCTGCAAATTTTATTATTTTTTTTTTCTTACACAACTGTATTTTTTATAGAAATTTCGCAACGAGCTTACCGAAGCCCGGCCGTCCCATATAGGCCGCCTTGGTGACAACCGTTTTAAGGCTGTCGAAAAAAGTTTCGCACCAATTGCGTGAAAAGCGACGCAAAATGTCTCTAACTCTCGCTCGTCCTCGTCTCCTTATGCCTTTTTCTTTTTCCTCCTCAGTCTTCGGGGTCGAGCTTTTGTCGGCGCAGTTTGTTCCTTTGGCTTTCCCGAGTATGTGCTGTACAAACACGCTCGAGAACACACCGCTTTTATCTGGCTGCTTCTCCCGACCTTTCGTCGTTTTGTTTGAGATGTGCCGGCCGTTCGGTGGAACAGCTTCGTATACCACGCTTCGGAGCCAAACGTTAAGCACTTCTGCTCCATCTGAGGCGACGCGCTCTTTACGCCCTTTGGGCGCCGGTGACACTTTGACGCTTGGTGCGTGTACTGAGGTCAGGCTAAAGAGACAGAGAGAGGAGGCGAACAAAAGTTCCCTACGGAGCAGAAAAAACACAGAAACAAAACAACAAAGAAAGTTAGGAGGAGAAGTTATAAAAGGGGAGAGGCAGGAATGGCTACTGAATTCTTGAGCAATTGTGTTATTGGGGCAAATCGCAAAGGTACGTAGCGAGGGCTCGTTGGAACGAAGCCTAACAGTTTGGGAGAGGGGTGTTCAAGAAAAAATGGAAGCAGGAGCTTAGGAGTGCTGTTCGTTTAGGCCAGAGAAAGAGAGAGAGAGAGAGAGAGTTCGAATCATTCGGCAGAGAGGGCCCGTGACCCGCGCAATGGGTCTGCCAGCGGAGCGACCCGCGGGAAAGGTCCAATCCCATCAAGGGAAATGAACTCTGCCGTGTTTCGAAGTTGCCTTCGAAGCCGCTTCGGCGAGCGCCTACGGTCGTATAGCCGTTGCCATCGCCCGCTCAGCTCGTTTGTTCTCCTCCACTTTGCAGAAATGGGGGGGGGAGGGGAGGGGTTGGGGAGGGGGAGTTCGACGACGAGACGTCGTCAATTCGTATATAGAAATGCGGCCCTTAAGAAACGGAAGAAGTCACGCGAAAAAAAAAGAAACAAGGAAACGAAAGGGAATTATGTCCCGGCCATGACTTTCGCGTTCCTTCTCGAGCCGTTTAGCTGCAGCATTGGCAGCGCAGTTGTGCCTTTGAAGCCTGTCGCATCCCGCTAGCCTGCAGACGTTCCTGGAGCGCCAGCTATCGTCACTGCGTTACAACACGTTCTTTTTCTTATACTCAGTTTTGAGTTTGGGAGCAGAGAAGACGGTCGGGCGTGCTTGCGTGCGTGTGTGCGCGCGTAACGAGAACATGAGTGAGTTCAGGTTGACGAAATGCTGCGAAATTGCTGCATTAATGCGAAATTGCTCGATACGGCCTCCTTTCCCGAGCAGCAGACAAGACGAGAAAGTAGATAAGGAAGCAAAGAAACGCAATTAAGCGCGAAAGTTTAGAGTGCCTGCAGAATCAACGTCCAGGCAGCATAGTATACCGTCAAATTCCGAGCGAACCACGGAAGTCGACTTCCTCGAAAGGTAGATGCGTAGAAAAAATTAGATAAGCCGTGCAACAAAGTCGTTATCAAAAATAGTATAGAGCTTTTCGAGCTACGACAATACCCACTCGCTGTGCCTGTTCTTGTCTGAACATGCGTGCTTTAGGGAGATTGCGTTCATCACGCTAGGGAGCCGGCTACTTCACTGCCCCTTTCCTTTTTTTTCTGTTTTCCCTCAAGTGTTAAATTTCAGCCGCAGAGCGTGCGAGGCAGGACGAGGTGTCCACGAGAGCGTGAATCGAGACGTTTTCCTAACACTTCCAAGAACGTCGAGATGGCTTCTTTTTCTTTATTTATTCTTATTTCTCATTGAAAAAATGTTGCTTTTTCAGTGCACGCTTGCGTTTACCATTTTTGTCTTTGCTTCTCATTGCTGCAGAGTTGTCGCAATGTTTGGCATGAAGACCAATGAGTAAGAGAGTGAGGAAGAGAGAGAGAAAAAAAGATAACCACGTGCACCTTTCTTCTAACTTGACTTTAGCGAAACTTGCGCATTGTTCTGAGCGAGCCTCGCAATAATACTGCTAAAGAATGGCAGAATACCTACGCTTTTATTCCTTTGATTTTATGTGTCGGTCCTGAGAACGGGATGGGGCTGTTAGGGAATGAAAACGTGCTTTTCTTATAGTTAGATATTGTTTGCCATAGCTGACATTTACCGTGCATGTTTTCCCAAAAGAAAGCTCTTTTGTGTGTTACTGCAGACGGTGGTGGATTTTACGAAACGCCCAGACGTGGCAATGTGGCTACAGATGGCCGTGGCTATGCTGCCATTGTTGCACCTTTCTGTGGAAGTGAGCGTTTCGGACTTCTGAAAATTAAGGATGCGGGTTAGGCACGTGTACACATTTTCAAATAAGGTTAGTGCCGTTTTTTTCATTCTTGCTTGAATTTGAGAAAATTCAGATATGGGTGAGGTACAGAAATTTTATGACCGACCAGACAGTACACCAGTGCCTTCAAGCTCCTTTTCGAATCGGATCTAAGCGGCTATGGTGTCGCGCTGGTAAGCACGAGGTCGCGGGATCAAATCCCGGTCCCTTGCGGGCGCAATACCAAAAAAAAAAGAACGCTTGTGTCCCGTGCATTGGGGCACGTTATAAGATCCTCTGTTAGTGAAAACTAATTCGCAGTGCCGCAGTACCGCGTGCCTTATAATCACATCGAGGTTTTGGCCCGTGACACCCAGGAATTCAGTTTCTTAAATAACACGAGTGTACACCTCACCTTCTTAGCATCGCCATTGTTAAATCAAACAAGGCCTTCTTATCTCTGTCGACGAGTTACGCAAGACAACCCGTTGTCAAACATTTCAAGCCTACGGTGCGGGTGTCATTCGAGACCAGGCTTCAACATCGCTTCAAGATCGAGAAGGGCGACAAATGTTCACCTAGCCCGTGTCGAACTGTTTACGCTCAACGTTAACGTAATCTAGCGCTCTGCCTGTCTACCTTATCTCGCAAGGTTACCTATGCATGCGGCAATCCCATTCACCTTACCTTCCGTTCTCCTTTATCCACCAATTTTCAATACATCTCTTGCTTCTCTCGGCATGCTGAGCCGTTACAATGCTTTCTCAGCTTGGAACCACCGCGCCTCTGGAAGGAGGGCGTTCCCTACGGTTCTGGCTGGGTGAATGTCCTGACACTCCATTACAATGTGCTGAACCGTCCGGACTCTACAATCGTCTGCGTCATCTGCGCCGCGCAGTGGCCTGAGATTTTCGCAACGCTGAGCATTCCAACGCTGAGCTTTCCTCCTTTCACCTTTCTCTGCTCTTTCATCGTTCAATCCGTACATCACTTTCACGTCGGCAGAACAGAATCCCTTCACTGCATCCAACGTCCCTACGGGTACATGCTTACTTTCTTTTTTTCAAGCGAAGCTTGCATTGGCTGACAAGTTTCGGTGGCGATGTAGTCACGCAAAAAAAAACGAAAAAAATAGTTGCTCCCAGAGCAGAGCAGCTGTGGGAAAGGGGGGGTTTGATGAGTTGACAGCTGCGCCAGTGCCGGAGCGTGTCATTAGCAAGGATTCCAGCTGCATAGGCGCGCGCTCACGCCACGCGCGCAACCGATCAGATACGTTTCGCTTCCGCAGGGGTGGGACAGGGTAGGGTAAGGTATCGCGGGCACGTTCAGTTCGGTCTCAGAAAACGGATGGGACGGCCATGTGTAGTGCGCTCCCCCGAGGAATGGGCAGCCTTCGACGAGCGGCGGCAAGGACTCGCCCGTGAAAGGGCTCGCCGTCGGCGCGCCGATCCAGCCGCTAGAGCCGCCCGATCGCACACAATTCGACAGCAACAAGAAGATCCCGAGCTGAAGGAGCGGGAGGCCGTAACAATCCGGCACGTTATCTGTGGGTTACTTAAACGTGAAGAAGGTCAGGTGCACACAGGACAAGCTTCGCTTTCCCCCATTTTCTCGTAGGGTAAGGGTTGGTCATTTTTTTTACTCGTGTTGTCTTTGTCTGTGATGTTTAAAGATGCACGATGATACGCAGTGAAGGCAAAAAAATTTGAATTCTATGATTTTACGTGCCAAAATCACGAGTTGATTACGAGGCACATCGTAGCGGGGACTCCAAATTAATTTAGACCACCGGGGAATACTTGACGTGACCACAATGCACGGGGCACGGGAGTTTTTGCATTTCGCCCCCGTGGAGATGCGGCCAACGCGGCCGGGATTTGATCCACCGACTTCGTGCTTAGCAGCGCAGCACCTAGCGGCTTAGCCACCGCGGCGGGTAGGCAAGAAAAAAAAAAGGATTGAGCGAGCTTGATGGCACTTTGGGTATTTTCCGCGTTGGCATGAGCTGTCTTCAGCAGGTAAACTATTCGAAAATAGTGCTCAAGTATTATTTCTGTCTTTCTGAGAAAACGCTCACACCGGTTAGTATTCTTATACGTTTCTTTATAGACTAAACTAGGCGAGGGACGCAGCCACCGCTGACGTCATCTTTCCGACGTCATGCTTTGCACCTTGTCCATTAACACGAATCCGTGCGGCAATAAGAACTTTTTGCACAAAGAAAGGTCATCAGAGCGGCAAGAGCACCTCGTATAAACAGTCGAGGTGGAGAGAGACAACAATGTGCGTCGGCGGAAGAGAGAAAGAGGGACTGAGGGCGAGAGTGACGTCGTTCGTTCGCTCTGGAATGCCGCGCACTCAGAAACTTTCTGCGCTGGCTCTGCAGAAACGCGAGCGCCCGAATGCTAAGGATTTACGCAGGCCATAGCATCTAGAATGATAACAATAAAAGCGCCAACAAACATGCTGCGTGAGATCCAACTTGGTACAACTTGTGGCTTATTTCATCGTGTTCACGGAAATAGTTTGCGAAACCGAAAGATGCTCCGTTGTGTTTGCGGAGAGCTGTAGCATATATTGTCTTCTACGACAACATGTACGTTTCTTTGGCAAAGACCTGTTGGTCTTGCTGTCGTCTTTTATGAATGGTAGGGTAATATGACCATCTGTGTTCGATTCCCTGCCACGGTGGCCGCATTCCCATGGGAAGGAAATGCATAAACGCTCGTAGGTTAATATGTAGGTACATGTTGACAAGCACTAGGCGGTCAAAATTATTCTAGAGTCCTCTACCAAGGCGTCTTTCATAGTTTAATTCTTGCTTCGAGACGTTAAGATCAATCAATCAATCAATCAATCAATCAATCAATCAATCAATCAATCATCAGTCAATCAATCAATCAATCAATAAAATTAAGCACTTGTGAACTGGTACTTCTTGTGCTACAGTGTCTGAATAACAATTCCTTCGTTTCGTTTTCGGCGAGAGACATACAGGTACATATACCTATCGGTAAAGCGGCGACGGGGGAGATCTAAACTTCAAACCAAGCTTTGCAGGTTAACGAAGGGTGAACTGTGTCGGTGCACGAGAAACCGTGAGGTCACGTCTTTACTTTCTTTGCCACCAAGGTGTCACACGTAGGGAGCCTTCGCGCGAACGCGGTGTGTAAAAGGACCCGAAACGCGCTCCATGCGAAAGTCATCTGCAGACGGCAAAGTGCTGCGCGAAGATCTGCCAAGATCGATCCGTGAGCCACCTCGCTTCTGCAACCAAAGAGCCGCAAATCTGCGCCGCCACGCTATCGGAACGCAGCACAGAGCACTAAGGAAGTGGTTCCAGAATTTATTGGTGCTAGGCAGCTTTTCACCAACTCAGAGCTCTGTGGGGATCCCTGAGGGGTACGTGTATTGCTTTAAAGAAAGCGTGAAGGGAGGCCTTGCGCTGACGAGACCATAGGAATGAAGCACTCTGACAAAGTTGAGTTCCAGGTGCTTTATGTAAGAGTCTCAGTATACGAGCACTTCCTTTCCCTTTAAGATGGGATAAATAAAGTTGTCTCTCTCTCTCTCTCTCTCAGTATACGATCAATGTATATGGCAGGAAACAATGGCGCCAGTGCCGATTTGTACTGAAATGTGTATATTGTTGGGTTGCATACATATATATATATATATATATATATGTGTGTGTGTGTGTGTGTGTGTGTGTGTGTGTGTGTGTGTGTGTGTGTGTGTGTGTGTGTGTGTGTGTGTGTGTGTGTGCGCGCGCGCGCGCGCGCGCGCGTTACCGTCGCAAATGCCCCTCCTGACGCTTTGATTTCCCTTTCGACGGAAACGACGCTCTTCAAGAGGTCGTCTCTAGGAACAGCTATATTGAGCTGCCCCTTCGGAGCCTTTCAAACAGGTGTCGAGAGCGCCTTGGAGTGATCTCCGAGCATAGTCCACTTTTCCCTCGCAATACAGCGGGCAACGGGCTCTGCCGCGTGGCGAACGCTGATGATTGCAGCGTCAAGTGGTGGTGGGATCGGCTTCAGTCAAATGGGGCTCGAAGGCGGTATATAGCGAAAGAAAGCACGCGAGCACTTCAGCAGTATAGGTTACGGAGGTTGTGCCCCGGAATTTCCAGGCCGATAACTCTGTTCGCAGTAACCGTAAATCCTGCACGTCGGCGTCGTTCGATTCCGCGACCTAACCTCCCACAGGTTTAGTAACAAACAATCGCAGTTTTTTTCTCAGCATTCGAACCTGGGTGCCCCCTAGGCGAGAGAGAGAGAGAGAGCGTAAACTTTAATTTCAAATCAGCAAGATTTGAGTCCGGCGTCTTTTAGTGGGTCTGGGCACCCGCTGCGGACGCGGTTCCGAGACCTTGTCTCGAAGCGGCTTCCTCGGCTCGCTGGACGGCCCAGAGTTGTTCTGTCAGGTCAGAGCTGAGCAGTGCGGTCATCCAGCGTGACTGGAGGCTGGCGGTGGAAGAGACGGAGGGGTCGGCACTGCCCGACTTGTTTGTTAGGTCCCGACACTCCCATAGCATGTGATTTAGTGTGGCAACCTCGCCACACGATGTGCATCTGTTTGTAGTGTACATGTCTGGATACATGGCGTGCATGAGTCTGGGGTTTCTGTAAGAGTCTGTTTGTAATTGTCTGAAGTGTACTGCTTGCGTCCTGTCTAACATAGCGTGAGGGAATGGGTATATGCGTCTTTGTAATTGGTAGTGTGCCGTGATGTCGTGAAAAGTGGTCATACGATCCTCCCATGCCCAGACGTTTGCAGTACCCCGCGGGGGCTCTTCCTCCGATGCTGCTCGGTGAGTCAGGCCTCGAGCAACGCCGTGAGCCGCTTCGTTGGGGGTGCTCATTCCAGTGTGTGCCGGGATCCACAGCAAATGCCTTCGGGTATCAATGTCGGCCTCTCCCTGGTGTATGGGATGTCGCTGGAGTATCTGATATGCCTCTTGCGAGATGCGCCCATTTGCAAAATTGCGAATTGCTGTTTGCGAGTCACAGATCACGTATGTAGCTTTGGTTTGTGTGAGGGCCAGTGCTATGGCCGCTTCCTCTGCCGCTTCGGCATGTGCCGTGTTCACGGTGACGCTCGTGAGGTGGTTGCCTCGGTGGCTAGTAACTGCTGCCACGAAACTCTTCCTGTCTCGATAGCGGGCTGCGTCGGTGAAGACCGCATCCTTGTCGTTAGAGTAACTTTTGTTCATTTGTTGTGCCCTGGCTTTACGCCTCCCCGTGTGGTGTTGGGGGTGCATGTTGCGAGGCAATGGGGGTACGTATAGTTGCTCGCGTATGGGTCTTGGAATGTCTACTTTGACGCCGTGTTGCGAGTGGTATGTGATGCCGAGATTTTCAAGCACGTGTCTGCCCGGGCGGGTCTTGGATAGGCGTTCAAGTTGGGACACTTGTTGCGCCTCCACGAGTTCTTCGAGCGTATTGTGTAGGCCTAGTTCTAAGAGCTTGGTGGTGCTGACTCCAGGCGCAAGTCCCAACGCACATTTGTACGCCTTGCGTATGAGCGCGTTGAGCTTGTTTTTTTCCGCAACCGTCCAGTTGTGAAACGCTGCCGTGTACCTTATCTGGGAAATGACGAAGGCTTGGATGAGTCGGATGACGCTGCCTTCGCGCATGCCCGCGTGTTTGTTGGTGATGCGTCGAATGAGCTGCATCGTGCTGGTGGCCTTTGCCGTTATCTTGCGAAGTGCTTCGCCATTGCCACCCTTATGCTCTATCATCATTCCTAGTACCCGGATTTTCTCTACTATCGGGATGGGTAGGCCATTTGATGCCGTTAATTGGATCTTTTGCTTTTCCTGGGGGGTGTAGCATTTAGGTGGGCGCCCCTTTCTGACTGGTCTATACAGCAGCAGTTCGGATTTTTCGGCCGAGCAGGCGAGTCCCGTGCCCACGAGGTAGTTTTCTACGCATTGGATGGCCTGTTGTAAACGTTGCTCGATCGCTCCGTCGGTGCCCGTTGTCGTCCAGATCGTAATATCATCCGCGTATAGCGTGTGATGCAGTCCTTCGATTTGAAACAGTTGGTCGGGCAACCCCAGCAGGACGAGGTTGAAGAGCATTGGCGAGATCACCGAGCCTTGCGGGGTGCCCGAGCTGCCGATGTTGATTTGCTCTGACTGTAGTTGCCCCACTTGCATGCGAGCGGTTCTTCCCGTGAGGAAGTCTCGGACGTAGTTGTACGTGCGCAGGCCGAGATTTAGATTGTCTATTTGTCGCAATATGGCATCGTGGCGAACGTTATCGAAGGCCCTCTTCAGGTCCAGCCCGAGGATGGCTTTCGTCGAACGCCCCGGATTGTCTATGATTTGGTGTTTTAGTTGCAGAAGGGCGTCTTGCGTGGAGAGATGTCTTCTGAACCCAATCATGGTGTGTGGAAATAAGTCGTTGTCCTCGAGGTAATCCGTGAGTCTATTGAGAAACGCGTGCTCCATTAACTTGCCCACGCAGGACGTGAGGGAGATGGGGCGCAGGTTTTCCAGCTGTAATTTCTTTCCGGGTTTCGGTATCAGTGTGATATTTGCTTCTTTCCATTGTCGGGGTAGCTTGCCGTGCGCCCAGCACTCATTAATGTATTTTGTTAGTTTCTCGATCGATCCGTAATCGAGATTGCGTAGTGCCCGATTGGGTATTCGATCGGGGCCAGGGGCCGACTTGGTGTTCAGCTTTACGAGGGCCGCCTGGATTTCGGCTACGGAGAATTCCTCGTCTAGGGTGGCGTTGCTTTCTCCTGAGTAGTCTGGATATATTTGCGGTGGCGTTTGGGATATGTAAAGGCGTTCCGTATCCCGTAGGAATTGTTCTTCCGTTCCCCCGTAAGCGTGTATGATTTTGTATATGCCTTGCATGTGTGTAGTCTTGGTGTTGGCGGGATCGATCAGGTACCGCAGTATCTGCCACGTGCGACGCGTGGTGAGTTGACCATCCATCTCCGCGCATTTCTCTTCCCATTGTTGATGTTGCAGGTTAAGCGCGTGCTTTTCTATTTCTTTGTTGAGCTGTGCTATCCGTTTACGCAGTCTCCTATTGTATCTCTGTTGTTTCCATCGGTGCTGCAGGTTAGTTTTGGCTTCCCACATGTGCAGCAACCGGGAGTCTATTGTCTCGAGCCCAGCTGTCGACGGGATCGTTTGCGTCATGCGCTCGATATCCCACCGCAGTTGGTCGGTCCACTGTTCTATATCTGTGATGTCTTCCATCTGTTGCTCATCACGATGTTTGCGTAGCCGATTCCAGTTGGTGATCTTCATTTGACGACCGGCATTGTGTTCCTGCGGACCGCCTTCTGCTTCTATGGAAATAATGTAGTGATCGCTCCCCAAGTCTTGCATGGTGTTTGTCCAAGTGACTTTGCGTGTGTTGCGCGTGAAAGTAAGGTCCGGCGTCGTGTCAGTGCTTACGCTGTTGCCCTGCCTTGTTGGTGCCGCGGGGTCGGTGACCAGCTCGAGTCCGGCGTATTGCGCCGTTGCCCATAGATTGGTGCCTTTGGGGTGATCGTGCTTGTAACCCCACGCCGTGTGCGCTGCGTTAAAGTCCCCCCCAATGAACAGCTGTTGCCCCTTGGCGATGTCGATTGCCCGTTTGAAGAGGACATGGAAGCGGTGCTGGCGGCATCTGGGACTGCTGTAGACGTTGAGTACGAAGATGCTATTGCGGGTCTTGCGTGGTGGAATTAATTCTACGAGAACGTTTTCGATGTCTCTGATTTTGGTATCGTGTTCGATAACTGTGTGCGCTCGCTTGACCAGTGTGGTGACGTTTGGTTTCTCCGCCTTGCCTGTTATAGACTGGTACCCCGCGAGTTTGGCGGGACCATTCGTTTCCTGCAGTATGATGACGTCTGGGCGTTCGGGGATCGTTTTCAGGTATTGTTGTAAGTGCGCTCGTTTGTTTTGGTAACTTCTGCAGTTCCACTGCCATATCGTGTGTTTTTGTTTCGATGAGTGTCGGGCCATGCTTATATCTTGTTACATGTGTTGCGCCGCTTCCCTATGCGACGGTACGATCGTGCTGTTTGCGGCTTCTAATCTCGACAGTCTGAGGTGAACACTCTCCAGGCTCCGCTGGATGGTACGCGTGATGGACGCGATGATAGTTTCCTCGAGATTGCTGAAGCGAGCCTCGAGTGCATCTATTCGCGCGTCGCGTATCGCTGCGCGCGTGCGTTTGGGTCGTGTTGCCTCTGTAAGGGTGGGAGTGGGTCTTCGTTTGGTATCGGGGAACTCGACCTCGTCGTCCTCTATGGGTTCCTCTTTTGTTCCCTGCGTGGCCTGAGTGGTCTGTGAGGGAGCGGGCCTGCGTTTAGTGTCGGGGTATACGACTTCGTCGTCGTCTATTGGTTGTTCTTGAGTCTCATGCATGGCCTCTGTATCGGTACCGCTCTTCACGGCATGCTGGAGTTGTTGTATGAGGTCGTCTTTTTCGCGAATCTGTGTCTGCATGTGTTCTATTTGCTTCTGCAGCGCTTGTATCGCCTGTGTTAATTTAGTTACCTCCGTCTCTGTTTTAGCGGGTGCTTTGTCGCCAGCCTTCGTGGTTGGTGCTCGTTTTCCCGTGACCGCATCTGCCCAGCTCACCTTCTCGGTGGTTTCGGTGTCTCTTGTTGAGGTCCTTCTGTGGGTGCGGCTGCGAGACCGACGTTGCTGCTGCTGCTGCCGTGGGTTTGGGGTGCGGCTCCGGGACCGGGAGCGGCCTCGGCTGCGGGTCCTGGATCTCGAGCGTGGTTTGCCGGCGGGGCTGGTGGCTTTGGCGGCCGCCTCCGCTTCCTCGTTGGCCCTGTGTCGTTCCCATTGCCTCTTTGTCACGACGTAGGGGGTCTTGTACCTTGCGCGGCAGTTGCGATCCGCTGTCATGTGTGTTCCCCCGCACAGCTTGCAACGTGGGGAGCACTGGTGGTCGGGGCCTGGGTTGAGGGCGTCACAACCACGGCACACTTTGTCCTGAGGATTGGGGCACACGTCCATGCGGTGACCGAGTCTCCCGCAGCAGTGACACATGTCGACTTGCTTGCGATACAGGGTGCAGCGAAGTAGGGCGCCGCCGTACCTGACGTAGGAGGGCACTCGCGGTCCTTGAAAGGCCACTATGACCGTCTTGGTGTTACTGAGCCGTTTGGCTGCCAGGGCGTCGGGGTTGCGGGCGTGAACGATGTTGGTGTGAATGGACTTGGCGTCCTCCTCCAACGGGATTCCCCTGATGATTCCCTTCACCGTGTAGTCGGGGGCCGTCTCATAGGCACTGACCTCGTGGCGGCGATCACCGATGGTGATGGCTTCTAGTTGTCTGTACTTAGCGGCGTGAGTAGCGTGAGGTGTACTCACGACTATGATGTTTTGGCGGTTGTTGGTGCACACCGTGTCCTCCCCTGCTTCTTGCCCCGGTACGTTGGCCGCCCGGTAAATGGCCGACGCGAGGAGCACGGTTCCGGTGGCGGCAACGTCGAGGCCTCCTCTTGGTCGTATCACGACCTTGAAATCACTTCGTGGGAGTAGTGGCATTTTACTGTTCCTGATGACTTGCTGCTTGACGTTACGCTGTCTTTGACGCGAACGCTGTCGGTCGCCGTTCGCTCCCTCGCCGGTGCGGGAGTGGGTTCCGTTCTGGGTGTTGCTTTGCGCGGCCTCGCGGTTGAATTGGGTCTTGTATCGAATGGTGCACCAACCGTTGCCTTGGAGAAACTCTTCAGGGGAGATGTCCTCCCCGTTCACTTGAACTTCCATCACCGCTCCGGCGAAGCGAGCTCCGGTGAGGGTTAGCGTGGAGCTGGTGAAAAGCCTCTGTGATTGGGAAGGAAGTCGTTTCCCACCTTGAATATGGTGCCAGTAGAATCTTGGTGACTTCCTGCACACGCTGGTGTTACATTCATGAGGTGAATGAGCGATAATCACAGCGAAATTCTTGGAAAACGGAGCCGACGTGAAGTGCGTTCGCTCCCTTCGGCGACTTCTTCTTCTTCCCCCCTAGGCGAGCGCCGAGTGCATTATCTCGATTAGGCATGCATGCAAGCTTCTATACGCGCAACTGCGTTACTTCTCGCTCCCTTCGGTGCGAAGGCATTTCGCGACCCGACAGTGCTTCAGACGCGTGTATCGTGTTCCCTAGAGGGCGAGTACGTTGCACTGCAAATAGGGAGCCTTCGCACAAACAGGTTCGAGCGCATATAGGCTTGAGTATGAAGGCTACCTAACTGCAAATTGCGTTCCACTCGGCGCTCGCTAGAGGCCACACTGTCTGACCCGCCAGTGTTCCGGTTCGTCTGTTTCGATTGACGAACTGCGGCAGTATTCTTGGGCTTGCATGGTGTGCGCTGCTCTGGCCGTGCGGCATGCGTTTCGTTCGGCAGGCAATAGACGGCGATTCACGCACACAAGCAAGCAAGCAAGCACGCAAGCTACCTCGCTAGTCGAAAATGCAATTTTTTTTCTGTTACTCGGCAGATGTCGCTACGTATAGAAGCGAAATTCTGAAGCAAAATATGGAGCCTCCATACGCACACACGTGTTCAAGCGCTGTGCGTAGACTTGCATATGGAGGTTTTCTATAGCAGAATCTAAGCTAACCGCAGAGCATCTAGGGCACGTAGGGAGAGGTGTAGAACAATTATGCTCCGTCTCAAAATCAACTTGCAGAACAGGGAAAGCCATGAGGCCTGTCAAGGCACCGTGCGCGTACCGTACAGTACGCAATAGAGTCAAGTTCCCTGCTTCGACGTCGGTTATATAGCAGTTACCTATAGTCAAACGCTACATAAATGTTTTTATATTTTGCAACATGCTATATAACTGCCCGTGATACATGCTCTATTCCTTTAATAGCGACAGCGGTGGGGCGTAGACTCGGATTGATGCGTCGCGCACTATGTTGGCTTCTCTTATCGGGATCACCCACGGAGTAGCCTTGGCTACACTGCTAACAGTTTGTGAGACAGAGAAGCTTTTCACTCGCAGGCTCCACAACGTTGCTTCCAATAAGGTAAAAAAGACCAACGGAAACCTTTTACTGACGATTATTTGGGCGTGCTATACGTCCACGTTATTTTATGGAACCTGCAAAATTGTACTAACAATCGGTGCACTCACTATATGATCGTTTTCTTTATTCTTTAAAACAAAATGCAGAAGGAAGAGCTTGACAAACCACTTCATTTACAGCAAGTACCTTTTAGCTTACATACTCATTAAATGAACGTGCACAGTACAAAACATTGCATTAAAACTCGCCAACTACCGCTGTTGTGAAATGGACCGGTTAATTCTAACAGACGCGACAATTGCACGATTCGTAGTTATTCAACTTAGCTTGAGGGGTGTTTGAGGGCGAGCTTCCATTGCGTAGCTTGTCTATTCTCTTGCCATAAATAACACGAGAACGCCTTCGGCACCGACGGCGAAGATTAATGTACATTACTCCATAAATAATCCGCATGGCGTAAATCTCATAATTCATCGAAAATGTCTTCGGAATACGCTTTCTGCACGTCATTCGGGCTACTCTCGCTGACAACCAATGAATTTGTGTAGATGCGCCAGCGAATCACGTTCGCTCGCTGTCATGACCTTAAGGCGCCGGCGATCTTCTTTCAACATCGGCGTCTCTCGGGAACTGTTTTGCAGCAGCGGGGAGGCACTGAGGATGCACTGCAGTTTTGTGGGCGGTGTATCTGATTGAGCAGACGTGCTTCGCGTATCGCTTAATTAAGGGCAATGAGTCTAATGCTGTGAATCATCTCACTAACATCCATCTCGTGCAAAATCATTGAGCATATTATATATTCCGAGATAATGCGTCACATAACAAATAATAATATACTAATCAAAGAACAACACGGGTTTCGGAAAGGTCTATCTTGCACAACACAATTAATTGAATTTTATCACGAATTGGCATTCGATGTTGACGAGGGAGGACAAACAGATTGTATCTTTTTAGACTTTCGCAAGGCATTCGATACAGTGTCACATCCACTTCTTCTTATTAAACTTAAAATGTTAAACATTCACTCAAGCGTACTCGCTTGGATTGAAAATTATCTGTCTCAGCGCCGACAATGTGTTCTTTTGAATGGAAAAAGCTCGGCATACGCTGATGTGACGTCAGGAGTCCCACAGGGCTCAGTCTTAGGGCCACTTTTGTTTCTACTTTATATAAATGATATTTCTGTTGGTATTTCTTCATGTATTCGGTTGTTTGCCGACGATTGTGTTGTTTATAGGAAGATTAAGAGTGAACAAGATGCTGCCATGTTACAATCTGACTTAGAATGTATTAATACTTGGTGTTCCACATGGAAGATGAATTTGAATTTAAAAAAGTGTGTTCATGTATGTTTTACAAGAAAGAAGAAGCGGATTGTAAATCTTTACCAGATAAATAATACCCTGATAAAAAACGAACCTATATACAAGTATCTAGGTGTGACGCTCTCATCCGACTGTTCATGGTCTGCTCATGTAGATGACGTCATTGTAAAAGCTGGTAGGGCACTCAATTTTATTCAGAGGAACTTGAAATGTTCACAGCCGAACCTAAAGAAAACTGCTTACCTAACATGTGTTAGACCAATTTTGGAATACGCCTGTGCCGTCTGGGACCCCGTGCAGAAAAACTTGATTGATAAGCTGGAAAGAATTCAAAACCGAGCTGCTAGGTTCGTCCTGGGGCGGTATGGGCGGAGAGAAAGTTGTACTGAAATGAAACTTGAATTGAATTGGGAGCTGCTTTCCTCTCGGCGGAAAAAGTTGAGACTGAAGTTTTTATACCTCATATTTAATAATAAGACTGGAATTAGCAGTAAAAGCTACTTGAAAGAACCACATTATATTTCTAGGCGTAATGACCATTCACTTAAAATTCGCGAATACCATGCCAGGACGCACTTGTTTGCGGATTCCTTTTTTGTGAAAACTATTGTGGAGTGGAATCGGCTGTGTGAAGAGCAAGTGTGCTGTACGAATGAAGATTTGTTTCTTTCCCTCCTGTAACCCCCCTGCTATAACGCCTTCGGGCAATGCGGGGTAATTCTTGAATAAAGAATAAAGAAATAAAGAGCCGCGGCGAACGGTTCTTGGAGTCGAAGCTCAAAAGTGGCTAATTCACGGAACGCGTCTCCGCCGTATTCTTCACGTGGCGTCTTGTAGTCCACATAGCGCTGCGCCAAGGCGCGTTCCGCTCGATTGCACATCAAAGTGAGCCCGCGGTGTACTGCAATTCGGCCACGAAAACAGCATAATCATCTCGCTGCGTGAAGTTGACAAAAGGCGACGTCACGCACG
Organism: Dermacentor albipictus; assembly: GCF_038994185.2. NCBI lineage: Eukaryota > Metazoa > Arthropoda > Arachnida > Ixodida > Ixodidae > Dermacentor > Dermacentor albipictus. The sequence continues at coordinate 136,261,698 of NC_091822.1, forward strand.
TGGCAAGTACGCTCGTGCGTCGGAAATATCGCCCCCCCCCCCCCCCCGTGGCGTTGACACTAGATGGTCTTACGGCGTGCTCAAGTGGTCTTTTAAAAGCGCTCTGCTCGTCCAGGAATGGTTGCGAGGAACCGCTTGCAGCTGCATTCAAGAATAATCGTATATGAAGGCGACGAGCCTGATTACTTATCCTCGGTGCAGCTCGCTTATGCTAGCAGTAAAGTTTAGTGGCTCCTTTACACACCAACTTTGCTGAGCTGTTGCAGAGCGCTCTGAAAGGACCACGCAAATATGCCATCGTTTCGCCCACGTCTTCGTAACGCGACGCGGTTACTGCGACGGTCAGCACATCACGAACCACGTTTGCATTAGCGTAAGCACTCCCCTGTCCCGAAAGCTAGAAACATAAACTGGCTCTGCCGCACTCGATTCCTTTCTTCTGCTTCAGGACGCGAGTCCTGGCATTGCAATTAGCAATGTACGATTCCTATGCGCTCTTCCTTCCTTCTGCCTGGACGCACTTCTGCTACGCGTCACTCGCATCTTGTTCAGCGTCTTGTGCGCGACTCAGCGGCCATCCCGAAACGCGAATGTTTTTGACGCCCGTGCAGTGTTTTCTCTCTTTATTTTCCCTTCCACTCGGCAATCACCTAGCTAAAGCATGAGGACCCGTTTTGCACAAGGAGGCCCGGAAGCTGCGATCAGGGCTCTGTCAAGCGCGAGGGTGGCCTGCGTTCCCTGTTCTGTCTTGCTTTTCTCTACGTCACCACCGAGCAATTTTGCTCGAGGCAGTCGCACCGAAAGTGCGTGGACCGCAGCTGGCAAAAAAAAAAAGAAAAATCATGGCGACGCGTCATGGTTCCCGTGCACCCGGACGTACGGGTCTGCAACTCTTTTCCCTCGTTTACGAAACTATACTGCGTTAGGGTAGAATAAGTGCACTGCTTTCGGGTAAAATTCGGGAATTGCTATGGGAATTGTGGTGTTAACGTGCTGAGCGCGATTGCATCGTTTTGATCAGCAACGAGAGTTGCAATGCGGACTCGTTTGTATGGCATCGTAAGGTCTTTTAATCGCGCCAGCAGCCACACGGACACGAGAACGCGCATACACGCATACACGCACACACCGCTAATCAATGATCATCGACCGCGGTGGTCACATTCTCATACGCATTATAATATGAAACAAAGAGAGAAAAAAAGAACAACAGCCCGTGCACTTAATTCGGGTGGTCAGAATTCAACAGAATCTGCCACTGCGCCATCTGTCCAGTCGTGCGCAGCTTCGGCACGCATTATCTCAATTTATCAATTTTTCTGTCCATCCATCTGTAGCACTGGCTTAGACGTTGTACGGCATTTGTCAGGGAGTGCATCTCTGTTCTTGCCTATCAAATAAACTTCAATAAAAATATCTGCATATAGATAGTCGGTTTATGGGTATCACAAAAGCACGCAGACGTGCTGATAGAAAAGTGCATGATGTTCAATGCCTTCATTACGGGGGCGCTATACCAGTGATTTTGTACCCAGTGAGGTATATCACACACGAAAGTAATCGAAGTGCGCTGATGGTAGCCATATTATTATGTATTTAGAACAAAACTCGAACAATACAAATCAAAACAATAACAGAACAAAGATGTCCGGTTGGCTGCTCTCCATGAAGAAGGTGGGTAAAGCAAGGAGAAGGGACAGTTAACGTGCAGGATGGGAGGCTGCGCTGTATGATAATTAATTAAAATCTGTGCCAACAGGTGGCGCAGCGAACAAGTAATTGCGGGAGCGTGATTAGCAAATTACACCCCGCGACTAGCTGCGCCCCAATTTAAAGCGAAACGAATTACGCAAAGGGACGCCACTGTTCGATTTCCGATCAACGAACTGCGGAAGGCCTGAGGGGGACTGTGTGCACACTGCAGCGTGAAATCGGCTGACCGACCGCCGTGAACGGGTAGCAAACCGTGTGCACAGCTATTCTAGTTGCGTGCAGCATTACGTAACCTAAATGTACGAAATATATTTGTGGACGTCTGCGAGGGGGGACCATTCTGACCGGCGCTACAAGCTATGCATTATCGCTTCGCATAGCTTAAAAGAAAGGAAACAAAAATCGCAACGCTCAAGGCCCTCAAGTGAGGTCCTTAGGTATAGTGGCTTACAAAGCCGTAACTTGGGGCGCTATAACGTAAAACTATTCCAAACTTTTCTATTCCAATTCTGCTATCAGCCCTCCACGATTGGTCAAAAACTTTTTTCGACCACGCCCACTTCACCTGTCTGTCACGCGACGTCACGAAAAGCGCGATACCTCCCTATCTGATATGATGTGTACGCACTGATTATGCATGATCTGACAGAAAAAAGAAAAACAATTATTTCTGATTCGACCACTTTTCGCCATTAGCCCTCGGCTATTAGCAAAATGTTTTCGGGCTGCACCCACTTCACCTGCCGTAACGCGACGTCACAAAACCGCACAAACTCACCGCGTCAAAGTGACGTGTACGCGATAAAGATGCATTAATATGCCGAACAAAACTGAATTTTCTTCGGAATAGCCACAGGCTGCCCCGTTCCGAAAGGAATAAAAGATAGCTGCCGCCGATCGCTGAGACGCTGGCTACTCGCACCTGCCGTAGAGCATGGGTGTATTTGCGTATAATAAAACTTCTTGCGTGGCCGTGTAACGTTTTCGAGCCCTTTCGGCACGTTTACCACCTCATTCTGCCAACTCTTCTTTGCTGAGGGTCAGTTTTAGCGTCATTCTTAAGCTTCCGTTGCATGCCGCCGTGATTTTCGACCCGCCACCACAAGTGAAGTAAGGGAAAGCCGACCAATCGCACACGCCGGCACCACCCTTTTCACCCGGTTATCGATTTTCAGTGCACTGGCTCTGCCCCAGTGAATCCCTCTCCACTTGAGTATTTTCCTCGCCTCTTGTCAGCCAATTAGATACGACAAGCAGCTCAGTGTAGGCAATGTTATTCGTTTTTCAAGCAAACAAAAGTGACCTCCTATGAACGAGGAGACTATTTGATTGGTCTATTCAGACAACCTTGCGGGTGACCGCTCGGTGCTTGCGTCGGTGATTACGCAAATTTGACGTCAGGAGATTGGAATAGAAACATATTGGAATAGTTTTACGTTATAGGGCCCATGCTGTTTACTGCATTAACATATCGTCTGAAGTAATACTAGCCGTTTATAATGGCTTCAAGGGCTGAGCAGCTGGCTTCTTTTTGCGATGATAGGCGCCCTGCGGTGGCGTCGTAGTTGCCACGGTAACGTTCAGCCATCCAAGAAAGGACATGGACGCAATATGCTCTGCGAATCAGTGCGCAAAGCGTGGCTGCGAAAAAAAAAATGAAATAAACAGAGAAAAGAAATCCACCCGATGGATCGGCGGGGGTTACTACGTCACGACCAGATCGTTTCACCAATTATGGTCACTGCAATACCGCGCCGCGTGCAGCTATCGTGCATGACGCAACACTGACCCAGACTACGTATAACGATTATCGATTTCGTAACACATTCCCGCATCCATCAGGCACCGCGTCTATAGCGTAGCCTGTCGTCCCTTGTTACTTTTAAATGCGGGCCTCCTACAATCGGCGAGAATACAGGCTAGCTCGGTGTGCGAGCGTCTTTTCCGCGCTACAAGCACGCTCAACGGCCCGCGCGGCGTCCGCATTGCTCCACAAAGCGCTGCATCGCACTGCACTCAACTTCCACAAATGCGTCGCGCCGCACTCGCGCTCGCGGTTGTGGGCGAGGGCAGTCAACTTTATTTACACGCGGCCGAAACCGCGTCGGACGAGTGGGTGACCTCCCGCCGTATACCCCGCGCACCTCATTAAGCACGACTAACGTGCGCTGTCCCGTAGATTTATTTACACGGGTGCGAGCCTTGACTGCGCGGCCTCCCCTTTCCTTTTCCTCTCACCACCTCGTCGAATGCGCGAGGGTGGTGGCCACCGTCCGCGCGTGTGATGAATGACGGAAAAAGCTGTCCGATGAGTCCCTCCCTCTCCCTCTCTCACCTCTCTCTCTCTCTCTCTCTCCTTCTAAAGGTAATATGACAGAAGCAAGAGGAGTACGCGGAATATCGTATAAATCGGCAAGCGCGCGTCTCAACGCACTCGAACCAACGTAAAAAATTCAAAAGATGCGAGACCGGGGACCAGTTAACGCCTGCTTGCTTTTACTTGCAACGCCGAAAATGTACTATACGTTCCGCAATTAGCCCAGCCGTCCCCCTCCGTTCCCGCAGGCGTGGTTCTTACCGAACCGCGGTTCGTGCGCTCGCTTCGTGTACCGATTGAGTTGGGTTGGACGCGTGTCCTGCACGCTGCCGGACCGTTATCTGCGGGCGAGCGGAAGCGAAAGGCTGGCGGTATGGAAGGAAAATTAAAGATAACAAAAAAAAAAGAAGGACAAGCCGGTGGAGGAGGATTGACGGGGCTTTCGGAAATAACGCCCGTGCGATAACCCAGTGGTGAATTATATAGCGAGTGTACGACAGAGCGAGAGGTCGAGAGGGGGGGGGGGGAGGCGTCGTGGCGAGAGTGACTGTGACCGGCGATGTTTCATCTGTCAGCTCGCAATTTCACGAAGAGATGGAGCGCGAAGCGTTCGTTCCATTTCCGTTATTTACTGGAGCTCATGGTTTGTGGAACTCTGGGCCCGAAACCAAACCCCCAAAGGGGCTTTTTTTTTTACGTACCGGTGGCTCACTAAAAATAAAATAAAAATAAAGTTGTGCCTATGTTAAATGAACACGCTCATTTATGCGAGATAATCTAGTAGCGTAAGTGCCGAAATAATGAGCCGTCGCGAAATCCCAGGGTGCGCAAATGTGCGAAGGAAACAACGGTTAGCCATGAAGCGTGCTTCAGAATTTGTTCCAATGCCTGTATGACGCTCGAATCTCGTTTTCTTGTTTTCTCGCGCGTTTGCTTGCTTGTTTTGTTTCCTCCGTGAATTATTACACTGAAAGTGGTGGCATCTGCGCATATACACTAAGGCGAGAGCAATGAATACTGTTGCGAACCAAGAATACATTGTGCGCAATGTCGTCTTGTTGGCAATGAACGAAAAAGGTTCGTTGTTCGCCTCAGTGAGTTTGTTTGTTCTCGGATTATTTCAGCCCCAATGCCGCAGTCGACGCAGGGAGGATGTCAACATTAATAACTATAGCTATTTCAGAGAGCCTCCGACAGTACCGAGAATAATTTTTTTTTTTTGGTGGGGGGGGGGGGGGGGGGTTCAATTACTAAGCTGTGCGTTGCTGGACTCTATTGTGTCCTAGGTTCAAGAATTCCTTCCCGGAAGACAATCTGCATCCAGGGTGTGGCTATACACCTCTTGTGCGTATAAATTGACTACAGGTGATCCACCGGGATCAGTATTTTTTTTCTCAACTCCTGTGATTTGGATGTGGCTGTAAACATTAGCCTTGCATGAAGCCCTGAGATACGAAGTTCGTACTCGGTACGGTGACAATGGTGGTGCTTGAGATGTGGCACTTGAGTTTCTCTAACCTGCGTGGTCCGCCAAGGGTCAGATAAAACTTACATGAGTCTCCAAAGTCACATAAAACTGCAATTCTTGGGGGTCATTCAGTATCCTTCCTTACTCCAGTAAGATTATCTCGTTGTCGTCTCTCTGCTTTTCCTCTTACGAACATTCGTTTCCTCAAAGCCTTTCTCAGTGTGCCTGGAGTACGTGTTTTCCAGCGTATCCTGTAACTCGACATTCCAATCTTTTCCCTTATCTTGGTCCGGTATAAGAAAGAAAAATACCTGTACCTTCGAGTAGCGGCGGAATTCGCACTCACGGCAAAATGTGAAATATGAAAGACTTGTCGAGTACGGACTTGGAAAGACGAACTAGTGCTTAGATATTAAAGTTCAGTGATTACTCTCCACTTGCTACACCTATGCACACACTTTCTTGGCGGCCTTAGAAGCTCATTTTTCTCGATTTCAAGATTCCACTTGAAGCGCTTTTTGTGACCGTCATTTTATTCCTGTGACTTCACCTTGCCAAGTCGTGTTATGAACGAGTAAGGGGACGAGAACGGCGAAAAATTTGCAGGAAGCACGAAAAATTGGCAGCGGTTTCTCCTATGTGTATAGGATGGGCCGGGTTCTCACATTCCGCGAGTTAGTAAGTTTGATTTGAAAGGCTTTCGCCAGTATGTGCCATCGTGTTTTTTGGTACATTTGGAAAGCAAGCCTCGATGGACGTTGATGATTTCTTGGAATAAGAACGGCAACATTAGGATATGTCATCGAGATTTCACCGAGAAGGCTTCCGCCGGCAATATCCATCTTTGCGATGGCTGATACGATTTTTTATTTGTCATTATAAGCCTGAAGAAGAGAAAAATCATAAAATAAGTGTTCATTGTTGATTCTTGTGTTCAGGGAATTTGTGTTCTCAGGCGTGTTCCTCAAAAGCAATTTGGGACGAATTCGAGGGAGTCTGGTATTTTCATTCACCTCCATAACTCATGTTCTTTTTTTTCTTTTTTGTCAGGCGATTCTCATTAATGAAAGAGTAAATAAAACAAAATACATAAAACAAAATAAATCAACTTGACCTTTGAGATACCGTAACGTTTGGTATAATTCTCCGAAAGTCGCGCGGCGGCAAAATGAACGAAATTTACAACTTTTTTATTTAGTTCAGTTATATTTTTCTTCGATGTATTGCAACAATAACTATGCATGTCCTCTTCGGTCAAATGCCAGCAGACCTCAGCACTTTCGTTCGCGCTGACAAAATCCTCGACACAAACATCGCTCAGGTGGAGTGGTCCCGAGGTCGGCTCTTCAAAGAGGCGGCCAGGCCCTTCCTTGTCCCTCGAGAAAGAAGAGAGCACCGGTCCCCCTCCCCCTCCCACATAGAGCACCACTTTTCTGCCGCAAGGCCTCGCCTATTAAACGCAGAGATAAAGACTTTTAAAAAAGAACATCGCTCAGGACAGAGCGCAAGACGTCATCATCATTGCAGGGCAGCTTGCTAATGTCACCATCGACGCCTAGGGAACCAGCAGCGCCGTCGGCTCAATATCTTGCGTTTTCAAGCTTTTAGTCACGGCTACGGCGCATGATGGAGTGCGCCGCTAGACGTCGATATAACCGAAGTAGCATGATTTCCCGCTCGAACTAAACGCGCTTTCCTTCTATGGCAATGGAGGGTTTTAGCTTGTCCGGTATTTGTGTAAATATAGGGGGACTTTGTGTTTAACCAGTGGGACGGAGGCGTAAACCTGAGCGTCCTGCACGGTGCAGCTACCTTACAGCGCAGAGCTCAATCAGACTAAACACAGCTATATTGAAGTGACAAAGTGTATTTTTACTTTGCTGCGGGTGTAAATTTTCGGCAGCATCACGATTACGCCACTGCGAAAAATTTGCACCTGAACCGAAGTGGAATACATTCCGTTACTACAATATAGCTGTGTTTAGTCTGGTTCAGCTCTGCGCCACGAGGTAGCTGCGCCGTGCAGACCGCTCACGTTTACGACTCCGCCCCACTGGTTAAACACACTGTCCGCCTGCATTTACCCAAATACCGGGCACGCTAAAACGCTGTACTATATGGTATCTCGCCAGAACATTGCAGTGCGGTCGAGTTAAACGAAAAGTAGAAATTTCCGAGATTGAAATGGCGGAAGTCGACTTTACTTAGATTGGTACCATGAGAGCTAAGCTCTCTGTACAGGTTTACGTGGGTAGGTTCAAAAGAACAACGACCTGCGACAGGCTGACACGCTGTTTATGTAACGCATCACAGGGTACTCTTTCAGCCAGCAGCGTCCACCGTCCGCATGAGCATTCCATTGTTGTTTGGATTTTCTGGCAGGAACGTCGTGCTTTTCTTTCGTTTGCTCTCCCACTCTCTACTTTTACGCAATAAAGCAAATGTGTCGAATTATGCTTCCACTGCACGGATAGCTTGAAAGGGAATTCTCGTCGCGTACACCTCAAGGCGGAAGCAGCAGTAAATAAAAATAATGAAAACTGAATAAGCTAAAAACGGCGCAGGCACCTCGATTAAAAGGAAAAAAGAGAAAATGCGAAACATAGTGTAGTACGTAGTGTCCTGAAAATGTTTGAAGGCTATTTTTGTTGTGTTGGGCACTTGTATCGCCTGTTCTTTGATATGTTTCTTGTCTGTCCCAGGCGGTAACCCCGTTCCGGTATAGTTTAGATCGTTGAAGCAGCCGGCACACGATGGAGGCGACGACCGGCCCATTTCTAATTAAGTTCCTTTCAGCGTGTTCGTGCACGAACGCCTCGATCTCGGCCTCTGGTTCAGCAGCAACGCCAACGAATGACGGTGGTGGGTGGATTAAATGGTTAGCTATACTGAAAGCCCAGAATACTAATACCTGCCGTAGCCAACGTTAGCGAACGGTTTAACTACTACTTCGCTCCGGTAAATCGAATTTCGTTAAGGAGATAGCAACGAGCTCCGTGAATTCTCTGCCGTATATAGCAAAAGTGGTGAGAGCAGAATTGTTCTGGACACTCGATTTGTTGAATTCAAGAAACACGTCGTTACAACCTAATCTTTTGTTGTTGTTTTTCTTTTTTCGTAAAACGACAAGAAGTGCAATGAACACTGGAAAGGTAATTCTTCTCGAGTTTCGAAACCAACCCAAAGGATGTTATCCATCCCGACGCTTAGATTGCCGGTCGAGAAGCACTTTGATGCGCCAGTCAAGCTCTGTTGACGACGTCATTTGTACCAGCGCAAGACGCCGCGATCTCTAAAAATGACGAAAGAAAAAAAAAACTACATGTCATAACCTCGAAAACGACAATGGTTGCAACATTTTTTTCCATCGTTTATTACGACTAAATCGCCGAGCGCTTTAAGAACGCTATAAATCACGTGTCTTTCAAAAGCTAGTGACAAGTCGTTTCTCCATCGCCATCTATCGCACTGGTTGAAGCATCTCTATCTTTCTAGTTGAGCTAACAAATCACCGCTACATCACTTCTGCAGTGTCAGCAGCAGTTACCTGCAACCGACGTCGTCGCGTTCTAATACTTTTTTTTTGCCAGAACAACAACTTCCTTTTCGCTTTTATTGTGGCCTTCATTGCGTCATTATTTCTCAGAAATGAAGAATCGAGTTTCGTGTTCGTTCTTATCATTTTTTCGGTACACAGAATTTTATTTTCCAACCCTATCGCTCGTTGATGGTGGCTATAGAACGACAAGGAACGGTATCGCATACTCGACGAATCATATACCTTCGGATTCATAACATCGCTGCAAAAGGACCCACCGAATACAACCAACACACGTTTATACACAATGAACTATTTCATCTTACGTTCTTAAATTTTTTAATGAGAAACCGGCGAAAGAAGCAACGAGGCAAGCACACCTGCCACAACGGAATCTAGGCGAACAAGACACCCGAACAAACACGCGCACGGATAGACAGAGTGCAATGGTGAAACACGCGGGCAGCCGCAAGGTCGCCAGGTCGACCCATCGCTGCTCCGGCTTCGAAGACGCCAAAGAACTACACCGCAGCGACCCTTCGAAGAGCTGCGGCGTCGCAGGCAGTCAGCCAGTCGCCGAACCAGAAATTCGTCGTTCGGTGCATGTGCGTCGGGGCGCGAGCATTCCGCCAGCCTTGCCCCGTCACATCCATCGCGACGTCAATAGAGTTGTCCCGTATGAAGACGTCGCGGTTCGGGGCTCAACGATCTGAGAGTGCTTTCCAGCGTCTGCACAAACTCCACGCGCCGGGCACGCACAGGCGAACAAGCCTTCTTCCTTTTCCTCTGGTGCTTCCAACATCGATACGTGTTAAAAACCGAAAAGGACGAAAAAGTGATAAGCAGGCAAGAGCGGGAAGTCTGAAAGGGAAGATTCCACTACGAAGAGAAAAACTCGCAAAAGGAAAGGGGGGGGGGCTTCAACTTTGGACTCTAGTTCTTTAGATCCCTGAAGTCGCATCGTGTCGTTCGCGGCTCTTCCTTCGGTTCCCATATCGACGACGCCAACGACAACGCCGACTCTGGGAAACTCGCGCACTTTAGGAAGTCATATGCCGAAGCAGAGCAAGATTGGAAGTGGAGTTCGGCGCTATATATATATATAAGGCAGAGAAATGCTGGTGCAAAGAAAAAGGCGAAGCTGCAGCGGTATCTCGGTGAGATAGTGAACGTGTTATGTTATGCGGGTGAAACTAAACCAGCAAGAAATGCGTTACTCCGAGAAAAAGAAGAAAAAACTGAAGAAATGTTTGAATATGGGGAGGGGCGGCGGGAGAGGGGGTGTGGAGCCGAAAGCGCCGTTAAGCAACGAAAAACCCGCATCTTGGAGGCTGTGTTTTATTTTGCCTCCCGTTCCTTCGCTTTTGTTTCTCTTTCGCGCCGCCGAGTTTTGCAGGCAGAGTTCCGCCGAAGCGTCGTGTGCGCATTTACAGCCTGTGGGTGCAGAAAAGCAACTCCACCGCTGGACACGTTGCTGCAGGCCGTAATGGATGCGCGTCGGCGTGAACTCGGTCTCGTGGTTGTCGTTAGTAATGGCGCGAGCCAGGGCGAAATGTCCTCGCTGTTCTGGCGCGCGCGGCGAAGCATCGCGGCTGCACCTAAAAGGGCGGCCAGAATAAGGAGCGCTGCGAGGGTGCGTGTGTGTGTATAAGTACTACGTAGGGTCGGCGGCAGCATGCTCGATAAGACAGATATTGTCTCTCGCCTGTGGCTGGCGGTTCCCGGAACGGAAAGTGAAAACTCAGCCGTCAAACGTCTCTTTCGTGGTTGTGTTGGATCTCTCTCTCTCTCTTTCTTTTTTAGTCTTTCGTTTATGTTTGAACGTCGTGTCTTTTTCTTAAAATTTGCTGTCGTGGTTTCCCTGTGTGAATGGTCTGTCACTGTGAGGCTAGAGTCCGCTGCTGCATTGCAAATGGTGACGGAGACCATGTGTGAAGCTGCGTGCTCTAGTGTTGTTGCCCGAGCCCTCGGAAATAAATGTAAACAAATAAGGACAACTAATGGAGAGTCAAAGGGGCGTCACGTGGCGCCTAAGACATGGAGGATGAATTAGGCGAAAAGAATCAAAGAAAGCAGGGCAGCAACTATATAACTGGCTAAGTTGAAATAAGAAAAATGTAAATAAAATAAATACTATAGATATAATAACCGGTTGACGCCGACACTTCGACTGCTTGTACCAACGTCTATCGCGCTTTGTCGACTGCGTTCTGAAGCCCGCAAGTTTGGTTAGTTCAACCTGGAGTAGGGTAGCGTAGCCTGCATTCAATTGAAAGAAACAGGTCTTGTTAACAGTACGCGAACAGAGAATAAAAGCTAAGCCTTATTGTCAATTCATATGCAAGACTGTATAAGACAAAGGCCGTCCCACGCCTCCCGATTCCGTTTTATTTATTTAGCTTTAGAATTTGAGCCGTTCACTGGCGTGACTATCTTGTGAGGACGAATATTTTTCTCATGTTGCGCGTCAGCCTACTGTTTTACATTGAGTCTCGCAGTAGATAGGGTGCCGCCACATTGGAAGACGCGACTGTCCTAATCACACCATCAAAGAGCAAAAGCAAAGTTGGTGGTTCCTCGCACGGGATGAATTTTTTGTTTGTTTGTTTAGCCCCGTTTTAGAGACCGCTAGAAAACATCAAGGCAGTACATGCAGGTATGTTCAATTTTCTTGGGCACTGACAGAGGGCTCACATTAAATCAAAATGAATATCAAAAATATCAAACAGCATATGGGTGAACTAGCTAAGCATCAGCACGGCTCCGTGCTGATCCCTGTATTGTTCTACTACTGCTGATCACCCCAAGTATCCGCCTTCCTATTACCTTTTCCTCTTGTCTTGATCATGACAGGGAAGTTAGAAGACACGATGTTGGACAGGACCCCTAGATGGACGAGTTGATTTAACGTGGTGATGTAGGTGAGCTTAGAGGACGTGGACGATAGGTAAAGAAGAGACGCACATAACAACTTTCAACTTGTTTATTGGAAAATCCGGTCGTCGCTTACACACGTGACACTTGACATACGCACTGCACCCAATACACATCCAAAAACCGAAGTTCCTTTTCTGTCAACGTCAGGGACGCTATACTCACGCACTTTCCTCATTCGTGACCTATCGGATTCGCCTCGATAATTAGCCTCGCCAATTGATTACGATTGCGGGCTGTAACGGCGCAGCTATAAAATTTGGGATTGCAGGTGCACTTTTTTCAGTGTGCGGCGAGATGGCCGTTGTCTCCGTTTTCGACATTATTTCAGTGTTCCCTTAAGTGGTCATTGAAGCAGCGAGTGGTTTGGTCGATATATACCCTTCCGCACGAGAGCGAAATTCTAATTTAAAGGACGCCTCTTAGCCACTCAGCGAGTTTTACTCTATGGTTCACATAGAAACCGGGCGGCTTTCTGGAACAGGGTTCAGTTGTGTTGCACAGCCTGGACAACTTCAGGGGATCCGAAAATACTACTTTAACACTGCTGCTTTGGGCTGCTTTCTTAAGGTAAGGTGATAAGCAATGAATGTACGGCATTGCCGCAACCTTTGCTTTCTTGTTTGTTTCATCGCTTCTCTGTTGACAGAGAGACTGCGTTCTGATTCTTTAAGCTTGCGCCTCAGCTACGGAACCTAACACGTGGTAAGGGTAGCCAGACGCCTTCAGGCGACCTACCTCGCTCCGAAAAACACTGCTGTACAATCTGAGGGCAAGATTCTTTAAAATTACGTTTATAAAACGCACGGTAATAATGCCTCTTTTGGCAAGCCTAGGACGAGCCAATTTATAAGGCAGCATCGGCTTGCTTGATCTTGCCTGGTAACTCCAGCATGGTTGGTCAGCTTGCAACATGATACCTACATCCAAAAACTTGATGGATCCATTCGATGGAAGCTCATGAGTCGCTTGCAGTGGTTCTAAAGTCTGTCAAAGCGTTTGTCAAAAATTCCTAAAAAGTAATCCACGAACCTAAAAGTCTTAAAGAGACATTAGAACCTGCAAACTTATCGCCAAGGCTTGTGTCAACCTGACCTAAGAATAACTCTATTAAAACAAAGGTCAAGCAGGATGCAATACAAACACCGCTTTTCTGCAGGTAGAAGTATCCGTCCCATTCTAATTAGGCAGTAATAAGGTAAAATGAAATTAGCTCCAGGAAGCTCGCAACCAGAACATCCACTGCATTTTGAAAGGCGCTGGATCCAAACCTGTCAATGCTTGCCTCAATGCATTTTATCAAGCCTTGTTGAGGTCGAGAATAGTGCAGGTCTTTATGTCTATCGAAGTGGCGTCTAGGCTCTTTCCTGAATTGCTACTACGGAGATTTACTACTTCCATAGAATCAGTGATTGTAAAAGGATCATCGACCCCAAGAAGGTTCAGTTTACTTTGCAAGAAAGGGGCCATTTGCTTTTGCCAAGTGCGCTTCTCGGATACAATAACTCTGAGGGGGCAATCTAACTTATGGGTTTTCTCGCTATAAAATGCTTTCAAGGCACTGTTCCTACAATCGCCCATGCTTTTGGCAAGCCTCGACAGGTTAAACTTGTTGCGAAGTCCTTTCGCTCCGCTTTTTAATGTGTCCAAGGAAACACGCTCATGAATGTCGAAAACGGGCAAAAAACCTTCGTGCGCTTTTTCTTCTTATATACAACCTTGTGGGCAGACCATCGAAACCTCCTTCTTTGTCTGAAGTTAGCACATACAAAGTGTTCGCTTTCAAATAAGACGTTATCCGAGGGATGGGCCGTCGAACGGAGTCCAGTTCTCAGTTAGTCACAACGTTTACTCCACTGCTGATGTAGCCTTCCTGCTTCACTTGAAGGGGTGAGGTTCGACATTTCTCTCACCATGAAAAGCAGTTCCGGCCTAGTCTTCTTTGACTAGATGGCGTACTTGGGTCCTAAGCGTACAGTTCTGGCAATATTATCTCTGACTTGAGTAAGTTGAAAGTTGCGCTATGTGTGTTTCGCCTTTAGCTATCTCCCACGTCTTTTAGCGCATTTACGTCATCGACAAGGTGCTGAATTGTTGTTGTTTAACAACCGTATATATAGGAAAGGCGAGTCTAATTAGAGCCCGCTGCCCAAATACACACTTAGAAGTTGCGGCAACCTCTTTCCTCATACAGAGGGAGAGATAAATTTTATTGGTACAGGGGGAGTGGTTAGCCTATAGTGATAGGTTTGGCTTGCTGCTTCAGATGGGACGCATTATCTAATATAACGCTTTAAAAGAAGTTGTGTTTTAACAACTGTATGCATAGGAAAGGTGGGTTGAATTGGAGCGTGTTATCTATATGCGCAGTTGAGAAGTTGCGGCTACCTCTTTCCTCAGAGAGAGGGAGAAAGTTTACTGGTACATGGAGAGGAAATTAGCCTTTAGTGACAAGCTTGCTACTCCATATGCGACATATGATCTCGCAGAGCGCCTCAAAAGGATTTGTTGATGTTTCCTTTATCCTGTTATTATTGTCATTGTTTTCGCTTTTTGAATAAAACACTCAATCGCTCGTACGTGAATACCGAATGGTGCCCACCAGCCATTCTGATACTGCCTCTCTAGCAAATCCTCGTCTCGCGTCCTGATCCGTAAAAATATTGACAGTGTCAGTACGAACGGATATCTAGCAACATCCGCTCGCTCGTTTTCTTCACGCCGGATCGTTCATCACGTGGTGTCCCACGCCTGGTTATGCCAGTCTTCTTTATTTTTTCGGTTGGGCAGCCTTATTACTATTTCTTTTTGTTAGGCTTAGTCTGCTCGATGGCATATATACGCCCAGGAGTGATAACTCCACTTGACTAAAAAGAGACGTGCCTAAGCAAACGCCCTCTTGTGCTGCTGAGCTCGACAACTGCCTTCTTACCGACGCTGGCCTTCTTAGTACGAGACCGTATCGGCTTAAAAAAAAAGAAAGCTGCGTCCATTGATTGTTGGTGATGATTGCATCTAGCACGCGTCGTTTCATTGTCTACTGTGCCAACATCGCACTCCTGAAAGTGCGGTAACATAGAAATACTGAGGAAGAAAACGATCACACGCGGCTCGTGTGAAGTTCTTTTTGCCTTCGCTCATGTCCTCTTTTTGAATTTAATACGAAATAGTGCAGGGTGCCTTGAACTCGGCTCTATATACAAGGCCCACGAAGTAGTTCCGACATTCATTGGTGCTTCAATTTCGTGCGAATTTAAGAGGAAGCTTTAGCTCGGGCCCAACTCCGACGCGGCCTATTCAAATAGATGTAAAAACGCAAAAACGTTTTTCTGAGATAACCCCTGGACCGATTTTAATGAAATTTGTTGCACTTGAGAGAGAAAGTTAAATTCTAGTGACTGTTGGAAGCGGAATTTTGATTTAGGGCTTGAATTTTGTTAAAAGGATTTTCAAAAATTCAAATGTTTGAAAAAAATAGAAGAACGAAGTTTACAAGCTAATAGCTCTGCATCAAGAACAGATAACGCGATTCTGTAAACGGCATCCATTAGACCATTCAAAGCGGACAAATTTGATATGTCAGTTTACCTCTTACGTGAATTTGTTACGTTGTTTACAAAGGTTCTGCAAAAGTTGTAATTACACATCACTCCATTTTTCGAGGTTCATGTGTAACATATCAATTTTGTCCGCTTTAGATGGGCTATCAGGTACAATTCACAGAATTGCGATATCATTTTTTCTTGCTGAGTTACAGGATTGTAAACTTGATAGTTTCGTTTTCTGAAAATTTGCGTTTTTCGCCAAATTTTTATAAAAATTTGACGACCTAAATCGAAAATTCGAAACCAACAGTCACTAGATTTTAAGCTTTTCTTTTAAATGCAGCAAACCCCGTCAAATTTGGTGCAGTGGTTGCCGAGAAAAACGAATTCTCCTTTTACATGTATTTAGATAGGAGCACCCGAGCTAAAGCTTCCTCTTAAAGCACCCTTTCGTAAATGCGTCGAAAAAAAAAATTCCTTCCCGGCATCTCGGAGTACCACTTTCTGCATAATTGGGTTCAAGTGATGCGTATACGGCCGACGAAGTGGCGCGTCAGAAATCACAATATATGACGTGACTTTTACGCTGAGTATGCCGCTATACTATATGCGCAAAACCAGGGTGTGCGTTAAGGAAATAATGCACATAGACAAAGTATACCTGACGGGCTCACCATAAGAGCTGGGTACGGAGAAGAAGATTGTGACAGGCCATGGGAAGGGCGTTGAACCCTGATTTTCGAGATGAAGTGCGCACGGAACTGCAGCGGCCCAGAGAAATAAATAAATAACTGCGTGTTCTTTCCTTTTATTTCCTTCATTTTTTTCGGTTGTCCTTTTTGTAACAAAAATGTTGCCTCACCGAACGCATACCGCCGACCTGCTGAGAGTGAGAAAGTCTAAGAAGATGCGGAGGAGGTGTGCATGGCTTAAGAGAATCAGCTAGTCGTCGAGGAAGTTGAAGTGCCGCATAATGTGCGTCGAGAGCAATATTGCGGGGTTATTGAGTTTTGGGAGAGAAAGACAGAAACCTTAATGATATGCTGGAGTTGTGGGGCACGCGTTCTACGAGAGCTTATGTGTTGGCTCGAGCAAACTTCGCCAGCAAGAACAAGGTGACAGTTGGAGGTCTTGTGAGAGCGCGGATGAAGCGTGCTTTGGAGCCCGCGCGCTAGGCTGAGCGATTCTTAGTGAAAAAGCAGGTCGGTTAATTTGTAGTCTGTGTGTAAGTGTCGGCGGCTGAAATCGACAAAAGTACTTTTACATGCGGACATCGCATTGTTAATACTTATGTGAGCCTATTTTACACAGCAGCAACGAAGAAGGATTCGAGTGCGAATGAGTGAGCATGGTCAAATGTAGTCTTCACTCATCAGACATGTGAATGAGTAAGGGCACGTGATCGTGGAGTAAAAGACGTACCGTCTTACGGCAGCGCTTTCAACTTAACGCAGACCACTCGGCAGCTATATCCGATGGGCTGAGCTTTCATTACACGCGACATGGAACACTACAAGAGGCCGCGATGTATTTTACGCGCACCATTATACCCAACTGGTCAGCGCTTCTAGACTTAAATAACAGGTTCCATGCCGGCATTCTGACGACAGCCAGCGGAAAACAGAAATCAAGAGAAACAAGTAAATTGCCTGAAAGCCCGCAGTCTTAATGCAGAAATTGTGATAGCAGGGATCCAAGCTAATCACCTCGTTTAACCCGCAGCGCCCCAGATCGTCCTCGGCAAACTAAACTAACCAGACCGTCGGGTTGCAGGCGATAATCAACAGCCAACGACCGGCCAGGCGTCATGCGTTATGCCGGATCAGGGACGTCGACAAATTTTTTACAAACGCTAAGTAGCTGCAACTCGCTTTCGGCAAAGACGCATCGTGCTCGTTACAAATTGAAGAATTAGCGCGGGCCGCTTCTTAATCACCAGGACGTGCCGTGATTACATAGCGCGCCGGATAAGGCGCGAATCGACCGTCTGCAAGTATCTGACAAGATTTGCCGGTGGAGGGGTGGGTGGGGAGAGGGGGTGAATCTGCAGCCCACAGCAGCGTTATTTCTCCCGGGACTCATCAACATCCCGGCGTCACCACGTTTGAGTCACGGTCACTCGACACTCCCAGCGACGCGATCGTCCCTGTTTCTATAGCAACCAGTCGACAGCGAGGAAACCGCGGGAACCACCCCCACAAGAAGCATTAATGTGAACGCAGCATCAGCGTCTATAACGGATATATATACTTCGTCCACAGCCTCCAAAGAAAACGAACAACACCGAAGCACGAGCTCTTCGTGGTAGCCCTAGAGCACATTTTTCGCGCATGCTTTTGTCCTTATTAACACGCTTCCCTTCATAAAATCCGAAGTGTGAGACAGGCGGAACAATCTCGCATCTCCCGGTTTCCACCGACAGGCGCCATTGTTTTGCGGACCTTCGTTCGTGCGTGCTTTCCCACTGCTGGAGCGGGCACGAACTGCGTGGATGGGGGAAGGGAAGGGGGGGGGGGGGGCAAGGAGCTAAGTGGTGTCGCTTTGATGACGAGGAGAACAGGGCGTTGTGTCTCTGCCATACTGGGCTTGGATGAGTTTGGCCGCGTAAACCATAATTGTAGCCGTCCGCGCGATACAGAGGCGACGCTGCTGCTATACGTGCAAAGCGGGGTCGCCCGCGAAGCGACCGTCGGACGACCGCTTCTTTCGGCGCGGTCAGCACGCTTAGGAGTTGCGGTCACCGACGCGACGTGCTGTCGCTGCGAAAGAACCGTAAATTATGGTTGCTCGCGACGCCCGAAAACAGCCCTTGTAGCTCGTGGGTCCGGAGGGGCGTCCAACCACGCGGCTCTCTCTCTCTCTCTCTCTCTCTCTTACTCGCTTGGTCCGCGCGAAGCTATAGCGAGTCGAACGGGCAAAGCGCTCGCGAAGTCGGAGGAGTTGCCGCCTCGGAGTCAACCATGCATGCTTGCGCTCCCGTCGCATTAGTTCCTGTCCGCACTTCCAGACCGAACCTCAGTCAGACCGCGTCAGTGGCCTTAGCGGCTTGTTTACTAGTTACATACCACCCTTCACGATACACTTTCAAACGACCTTTGACGGAAATTTTCATCTACGTCTCCTTACCACTTCTCTCTGTTCATTATTGTCCATTGTTCATAGGCTTTGATTATAACGACAAGTTTGAGTCGGTGCACGAATCGGTTGAATCGATGACAAGAAAAGAAGAGAGCTGGAGAAATATGTTAACTATTAGAAGTACACCCCCTTGGTTGTTGAAGGGGAGCAAGGCGCAGCTTGCTAATTAAAATTAGGTCCTCGACACGTCACCATGTACGTTGCCGCTTGGGACGCGGAATGAGAACACGTTCAAGTAGCCTGCCGATGCGTGTCAACACGGGCCTCGTCTAATCTAAATTTTTATTCAGTTCCCCCAGTTAAGAGGTAACAGTTGAACTGAATTTTTGCTGTGAATAATCAGCAGCCTATTTTCCTCCCTTCTTTGGTATCACTCTCGTTACGTCCCTGATGATTTTTGACAGTTTTGGCAAACCTTGATGAACCTCAACTACAGAACACTGTTACTTTTATTCGAACACATCAGACTTTCGGTGTTCTAACACGTTACTATAATGTGCTCAACGGGTGAGGGTTGGGTACGGTTTGGGTTCATCAAGCCCAAACTAAGCCAATTTCAACGATTCACTATTTCGCTTTCACTTCAATATAAAGTGAACATTCTCTAATTTACGCATTCAAAGTGAACATCCTCTCTACGCATTCTACATGGAATGCCACGAGGGTGAAGTATATAATCCGCCGTTTGCGCTATGGGAGATAATTCTGGTCACGTCTTAGTCTAACGTGCTTCGAAGTTCTCGATAAATTGCGATTTAGATACTCTCGAAGGCAATGCCGGGAAGTTCGGTTAGATTGAGTATACGTCATACAGAATATATCTTCATGTTTTCACGGTCATGCGCAGCTGGCCCCAAAGGCTGTTGCCAACTGCATTTGGCAGCTGCAACGACTTCTCAGCACTGCACTCAACGCTATGCAGTTTCGTTCGCGTAACCCTCGCCACTTGGCTTCAACGCACGCGTACGTAAACCTGACTCTAACTCGGGCCACCAGCTTCTGTTCTCCCAGCGAATGCGGCTCGATCGCCCACGCCCGCTGCTCCGGCTGTTCTCGCCCGACTCAAACAACTGTTCAGGTATTCCTCGCATGCGCCCCTCCTGATAGACACACAACGAGCACGGAGTACGTGACCGCGTGTCCACTTAGTTTGGAGCCACCCGATGTGCGGCGAAGGGTATAGAACTTCGGTCACATTCGGGCGCCAGCTCGGTAGGCCGTAATGCCGAGCGGGAATGTTCTAAGAATGCAGCCCGCTTCTGTGCGTTGCAACTTTCCTTCGAAAAACCCGCAGGCCACCGATTTCGGGGCAGATGGCCGCGGGAGAAAACGGGCGAAAGGGCCTTTTTGTTTGCAAGAAACGACGCGTTTTCCAAATGGCGCGCATACTCGACTAATGGCGGTAATGAACGCGTCACCCTAAGTGTACGCCTACGTGCTTTCGCCCGAATGTAGGCGCACACGCGCCGCGTTTATCGGCTTGCGCGATGGAATTCTGGCTCACGGAGTTTGGACGGGGCTGCGCGCAACAAGCTGATATCTGCTGCGGACTTGGAATTTCTGTCCAGGCGCAGTTGCTCTTGTTCCGCTTACCCAACTTGTCCGTAAGAAGTTGTGGTGGTACAACTACGGGGTCGAGGTCGTATCCGCATTGGAAGAAGGGGTCGCTGTGGCCGGATTAGGGAAAATTACTGCGCTAATGAGGTTTCTTCTGTCCTTTTTTTTTGCCTTTGTTGCGCAAACTCCAGTAAACGGGCATCGTGTAGCTAATTGTCGTCGAGCCATTAGCCTCGGTCTGTGTATTATTTGCTTCAGAAACAAAAAGTTCGCAAATACTTCGGGGCTAGCTTTCGCTTCGTCATGCAAGGTACGTGGGCACGACGGCAGCAAAGTTTTCTTCTGAACGCATAGTTGGGAAGAGAGAACATCTCGCGGAGACCTTTCGTTTAATACCTGCTGCATATGTGAGTGGGAACAGCAGCCGCCGGTTCGCCTTTTCTCTTCCCGATGCGAGACAGTCAGAGTACTCCGCAAGAGTTTCGCTTCCACCTCCACTGTGGTGTAAACACAGTTCCCTTAGCAATTACTGCATCAGGCATACTGCCGAGCACTTGTAAAAGGTGAATGCGTGTAACGATGAGAGCAGCTCGGCGTTAGTTAGCAGGCGTCTATTGCAGCACCTTATGTTTCACTAAGTCATAGACCGTGCTCCAGCAGATCAAGGGTGTACCGTTTTATTGTAGTAGTATGTACAACCCTCAGTCATTATCGCAGAGTTCGATGTAGAGCTTGCAATCTTAACTATCTGTCGGTGGCTTACAAGTCTCTCCGGCTACTCGTTTGACTATTTATTTTTTGGCGTTCACTTCTGATTGCATTCTGTGGTAATTCCATGTCCCGTCACGTGCTACACAAGCTTCTTTCGATGCTTGTCTTCTTATCGTCGCAAAAGTGCATAGGTTGCCAGTTCAACTAGGAAGAATACCTAAGCCCATTTTTCTTTCTTTTTTTCTTTTTTCACATAGCGCTGCCGACGCCATGCGCTAATGCAATCACTAATGAGACGAACTGGCTGCTACTTTATTCAAGAAAGGGGCTGACAGATGGTATAGCACACTGGGGTATAAAGATTATAAACAGGGATAAGCTGCCTCAGAAAGGCTGGCCAACGTTCCTATCGATACATTGGCCAGCGTTTCTGAGGCACCTTATCCCTCTTTATAACCTTTATACCACAGTAGCTACCTCATTAAAAGATAATGGTGTACAAACAACCAAGGTTTGAACTACTTCCTCTGATCCTCCGCGACATCACCACGTGGACGCGCAGTCCTGTCGCGGACGCCATTTCACGTCCAACACCCTTGCGACGTGACCCTCGTCGTCTCTGTCGAATGCCGCGGTTGCCTTTCTTCGTTTTCCTCTTTCTCGTCATCGCCGTCGTGTCTAGTTGGCGTGTGCTGTCGTCGTCATCTTCGATGTTATTTTTTTCGTCTATGGCCCCTTCAAGTCGCGGTTAACGCTTTCCATCTGGTTGGACGTTCTTTATGCGGAGCCGACTGCAGGTTGTCTTATGAAAAGATGCTGTTTGCACATCTACGCTTCCCAACAAAACATTAGAAAGAAACCCTCAAAACAAAACTGCGAGAAAGAACACACAACATTGAAACTCGAGGCACAAACCAAAGAATGACAACAAAATACAAAGCACTCGTGTGAACACGGCGTCCTTAGAAAAGGATCCTATGGTAAACGTATGTGCATACGCTAATGGCGCCAGAGTACGCCACGGTCCTCAAGATTGTTTTAGAAGCTATTACACAGTTTTGCATGCTCTTTTTTTTCCTTTGTACATGTCTGTCTCACGCAACGAGATGCTATTCGTCTGCCAGAGGCCCCACGTTAAGCACAATTTAGGCTGGGGTGGCTACGCTCTAAATCTGAGGACGCTATCCGCCTCGCCCGCATATCCCCCTCCCAACTCCTTGGCATTCATCCTTCCCTGTCTCGGGTGTCGTTCGAACCGCGCTCTACAATGTGGTATTAAGTTCCGCCCCCTATTAAAGCCTCTCACTTACCGTCACAAAAATGAGCCGATTAGGACGAAAGCATCGTGTTGGTATATGGTGGTTTTTTTCGAACGCATTTCTCTTTACAACCCCCGCCCCCTCCCTGAAGCAATTTTTATCTATCTTTCTTTTTCTCTTCTTTTATAAGAAATCTCCGTTATTAGAGCCCCATCAGGGACAAGCGATTTGAAAACCGTGCTATCACCGTCTCAGCTTCTGAGGTAATTGAATATTCCTGAAAAATGTTGTTAAAGAAAAATGGTGTCTGTAGAATCGGGCTGAGAAGATGTGGGGTTTTATAGCCCGCTGCGCGAGACGAACCGCCAGAAGTTCGTTATAGTGAAAAATCCAAATTACACGGTCGCAGCATTCATTTGTCTTTTGAAAGAGCTGCTTAGGGCAGCCATCAATGGCCTTTCCGTAGCGTTTGCACGATATATAATATAGCCCATCACATTTGATTTGACGTTGACTAAAAGAACTCGTGAAAGGAGAAAAGTGACCTCCGCCACCCGACATTGAAATTGACATTATTTATTTGCTACTGATGAAACCTTAGAGCTTTCTTCCTTCTCGTCTCTCAGCACCATTTTGCCAGTGCAGAGTTAATTAACTGGTCTCAGCCTGTTTAACCTCCCTGCCTTTCTTTTACCCCCTTCTATCTCTCCTTCTCTCTCGTACCGCTTCGCCAGAAAGGAAGCTTCGCAAATAAAAAAAAATATCGCCCTGGTCCGGGAATTGAGCCCGTTACTAAAGCATTTCTGGGACAGTCGCTGTGTCATCTGAGCCAACCAGGAGTCTAGCAAATCGTAGAGCGAGGTCGAATTAATAGACAACTCATGACGTGGAAAAAAAATTGTCATCCACACGCGAAAGCCTGTATTCAAACCCCGGTCCAAGATAACTTCTGCTTCAGCTGTTAATTATCGGTTGCCTTTGCGGGTTTCGCGCAATGAAATATTTATTTGATTTGGGACACGAGCTGTTCGTAATTACCACGCCGTAATCCTCGCAAGCTCTGGAGGGCTGATTTCGAATAATAAAGTATTGCCCATTTCCTAGGCGGTTCTTTTCCAGTGTATTCCACAGCAGCACGAAGAGCGGCCAGTTCGGAACATGTAGGTGTCGTCATGTGTGAGGTCAAACTTGACGACGACCGACTGAGATGGCATAACAATGCCGCCCGTTGAACTTTCCGGCACCGAACCGTCCGTGTAAACATGGATTCGGTTAGCGTACGAACAATTCGAAAGAGAGAAAGAGATGAAGAGGAAAGGCAGGGAGGTTGACCACATATTAGTCTCCGGTTTGCTACCATACACTGGGGTTGGGAGAGACGGCTTAGGAAGAGGACAGTTAGGAAAGGGTAAAAAAATGCACACACAGCGACACACACACGAAGGGCGTTCCACGTTCACAAAGGCTGGTAGATCGCAAAAAGCGCAGTAGCGCTTGCACGGCCTTCTTATGTGACGTTAGACCCTGTCGGTGGTGTGGAATTCCTTCTTCCGATAGTGGTTGGTCGTCCAGCTGGTCAAGTTCGTGGCGAAGGCATTCCCTCTGTGGACTGTACTGCGGGCAGTCACACAAAATATGGCCAATCGATTTTTCATCGCCGCAGTGGTTACGGGCTGTGGTGTCGGCCATCCGTACGCGGAACGCATAGGCTTTGGTAAAAGCAAGGCCCAACCACAGTCGCTACAAAAGCATGGCGTCTCCACGGCGAAGATTTGATGGGGCTCGAAGGCTTAATTTAATGTAGCATCAAGGGAGTATAGCCGGGTATTCCTGAAATGTGGCTCATTCCACTGCGACGTGGTGCACTGGCGAGAAAGCAGGCGGAGCTTCCGTGCTGCGTCAGTTCTAGAAAGTGGTATTGGTGCGTGGTGGTCCTCAGTGTGAGCAGAACGGGCAGCATGATCGGCCTGTTCATTGCCGATAATCCCGCAGTGACTTGGAAGCCATTAAAAAGTTATTTTATGGCCTGCATCACTTATATGGTGCATCCTCTCTGTAATCTGAAATACTAGCTGTTCGTGTGGTCCGTGTCGTAAAGGTGACAATACACTGCAGTACTGACTTTGAATTGCAGAGGATCGTCCACTTGCATGGCGGTTCATCACCGATGTAATGAAGGATGGTAAGGAGCGCTGCGAGCACTGCTGCCGTCGATGTTGTGGCGCGAGTCGTCTTAAATTTGATTGTTGTAACTTTCGCTGGTATCACGATTGCGGCAGCGGAACTGCTTGGCAGGACAGACCCATCCGTGTAGATATGCGTAGAGTCACAGTAGTTTTCTTACAAAAGTAGTAACATGCGCTATTTAAGGGCTGATGATGATAGATAAGCTTCTTTCGTGATGCCAGATATTGTCAGGTTGATTTTTGGCTGAGCGAGGCACCATGGAGAAATCTCCGCTGAAACAAACTGGCAATGATTCACCGTCTGCGGTCATCGTTCGGTTGAAAGAGGTGCGTGGTCTGTCCGCTGGTAGAGAGACTAGGTCGTGCCGATGAGTCCTGGCAAGATGCCTTATATGGGTCCTCAGCGCTTCAGTTTCAATGTGGGTCTTGACCAGGTGGTCTCTAGCTATTGTTGTACTCGCCACTGTTGATGTACTCTGAGACAGGCCTAGACAGATCCGGAGCACTCTAGCCTGAAGACTTTGTATTGCGCGTAGATTAGTTTTGCCTGTGTTAGTTATTGCTGGCAAGCTGTACCGCAGAAAGCCGAGGAAAATCACTCTGTATAGATGTAGCATAGCACTTGTCAACATTCTCCAAGTCTTGCCAGTGAAAAATTTGAACAGGTGACAGATTCCTGTCAACCGTTCTTTCACGTATGATACGTGAGAGCTCCATGACATGTCCCTGTCGATTATGACGCCTAGAAACTTGTAAGATCGAACATATGGTATAATTTGGCCCTTCATCATTACCCTGTAGTTTGTCATGGGTTTGCGCGTAAGTGGCTCTAGTGCGCATTTCTCGGAGGAAATTTCCAGGCCCCGATTACGGAGGTAGATAGCAGTTTTGGTGGCAGCTCTCTGATTTCTCGCTCGCAACTGTAGGCGTGTTACTGCAGACGTCCATATGCAGATGTCATCCGCGTGCATTGATAGCCTGACGGTGCTTGGCACGGGCTCAAGGAGAGCAATTAGGGTTAGATTAAATAACACAGGGCTAAGTACACCGCCCTGGGGGACGCCGCGTAGCTATAATGGTCTTCTCAGTGCTTACAAAAAAAGGATCCTCGATGTCAAAGGAGCGTATGACAACGTTACGCATAAGGCTTTATGCGTAACGTTGGTGGCGTAACGTACCCCGTAACGAGGGCGTTACGTACCCATCTGCTCTCGAAGAGGTAGGAGTGGGTGGTCGGATGTCTCAATGTATAGGCAGCTATCGCTCCATACGAACAATGCAAAGGTTCCAATGTGATCTGCTTGAGAGCCGCGGTGGTCAGGCTAGCTTTCTTCACTATTCCTGGAACAGCGAGCTACACAGGAGGCTTTTTCAAGCACCACAGAGGAGATGGCGTTCTTTGTTGCGGGTGAGTGCCTCAATGACAAAGGGGGCCGGTTAGCCGCAACTGATCTGGAGAACGCTGCCTTGGGTCTTTTCTCAGGCAAGCGAGCGAAATGGTGGTCAGGGACTGGATAAATGGCGAACATGCGCTCGGAGTGCGTCGATAGCTATACAAGTCATTATTGGGTGGTCTCTCGCGGTGGCAATTGTTGCTCCGGTGGAAGCACTTCGAGGGAGCCCCAGACATGTTCGAATGCTTTGTAGGACGTAGATGTTAGTTTTGTTAGTATTAATTGCACAGCACTGGTGTGCTATATCGCAAGTATCCTAGGAAGAGCGTCCTGTATAGTTGAAGCATAGATGCCACGGATGTGCGCCACGTTTTACCGGCAAGAAACTTTAGTATATGGGCGATGGAAGTAAGCCTCTTCTTCAAGTACGAGATGTAGGGGCTCCATTGTATTAAACTTACGTCTGTATTAACGTGAAAAGTTGAAGCCGTGACCCCTTTAGAGCGATTAGGGCTCTTTTCCTATTTTCATTGCACTATAAGGAAAAGTTTTCGCATTCAGGTCAAGACAATGTGAACTACATTGGTAGAACGAGGAATGTCGCTGAAGCCAATGTTTCGACAATGATACTTATATTCATCCTAGCGGAACGTTGACACCGACAACATTCCTTGTTCTACCACCGAACATTACCTAAATCCTCCCTCTTTACGTGAACCCCTCTCCGGTTTTGTCAAGGTCAAGATAAAGCATTACTACTGTTACAAAATCATCTGCGGGGATGCGGATGTAAAGAAAGTTCACGAGTAATTTAAATGTGCACCTTGGATTATTTCATCTGCCCTTGTCTTACCTTTGGATAAATGGGTAAATGTTCCTAGGACTGAATTAATCACGTTTTAAGACGACAACAACAACAACTGCAGAAACAAAGATGACAGTGAAAGGACGTGGTTGCATTCGGGTCAGCCTTGACAATGCTCGGCGTCGTGCAAAGCCTCAGCGCGGGTTCGCAAACCCCGGCTTAGGTGACGCGCCTTTGTCGAGCGCGCCTTTGAAACTGACTCCAAGCACGGGTGGAGCAACCACTATCTGATCATGGGGCGGACTCCTGAAAGGCCGCGATTTCCTTACGGAATAAAGCCGTGGTGAATGCTCCCCCTTAGGCAGAAACTAAGCCGCCGTTATGAAGTTGCCATAGATGCCTCGAGGGAAGGAATAAAGCCGCCGCCACGACCTTGCTGGAACACGTGAATGTATTCGTTGATGCATCTTCTAATGGTTTATGCAGCGCGATGCTGCTAACCATGACCTTCTCTATACCGGCGCTATCATATTCCGATCACAATGCGCGGAGTCACCATTCAGTTGCACACAAAACGGTCTAAGCGCATGGAGCGAAGAACGTGTGAGGCATAACACGAGGTATATTGCGACACCGTGGTTTCCTTATGTGCCCCAATGTTAATTCATGATGCTGTAGAAACCTGGCACGTCGAACAAGAAAGTTAACTCGGCTCGTCGTCTTTTAAGAAAATTGTTCAAGCTACGTCAACCCTGCCATTCGTAAGATGTACTGCTGAAATAAAACACTCTCCGAGGAGTTGTTGGACGACACAACAGATGATTGCTGCGAACCTTGCGTACGCAATGGAGATCTTGCGCGCAATGAAATAAAGTAAAATAAAGAAATGAGGAATGTAAAAAACAGAAACAAATAAATAAAAAGAGAACTGGCGTGATCGTTCGCAAAACTTGCGAAAGAATGCGCTATACCGACAAGTTTTACTCTGCGAATACATTTGTCCTCTCTTGTCCAATTTGCAGCGGGATTCTGGCTGTGACGCCGACCCTGAGACAGATGGCGCTTGTGCATGTATTATGTTGGAGGCCACAACACGCAAAGGGTTTGACGAAGGTATTATACATGCGTCGCACAGAAGTTGTCCTTGAAACGATTGAGGGGCCTGTTGTGAGAGCCCCGGTGGCTCTCTCAATAAAACCATTCGCATCGGTATCAATCGATGGTGTGCCAGATCTTTCGTTTCATTCATTTCCTCCTCTTCCACGGTAGAGAGTGCGCGTAGTCCCTGAAACGCATGTGAGTGCCCACGCCTTCCCCTCTACCGTATTTTCCGGTGTATAAGACGCACCCTTGTATAAGACGCACTCGCCATATATGAAGGCTCTCATTGAAAAAGTTGGTATATAAGACGCACCCGTGTATAAGACGCACCCCAATTTACCCGCTTAGGCTAGTCAGGGTTAATTAAACACGCTTGATCGACCATCGCGAAATGAACCATGGGTGGACTCATCTGATCGCATAAAAGCTCCGTAGAGCTAAATAAAGTTATCCTACCCACCTACCTACCTATCTGTGAGAAGTTCTTAGTTTATGGGGTTTAACGTCCCAAAGCGACTCAGGCTATGAGAGACGCCGTAGTGAAAAGCCCCGGAAATTTCGACCACCTGAGGTTCTTTAACGGGCACTGACATCGCACAGTACACGGGCCTCAAGAATTTCTCTTTCAAAGAAATTCTAGCCGCCGCGGCCGGGATTGAACCCGCGTCGTTTGGGTCAGCAGTCGAGCACCATAACCACTGAGCCACCGCGGCGGCCTGTGAGAAGTTCTTAAGCAACGCTAAGTGATCGCAAAAGGCAACACTCACGCCATACCCGCCCACGTTTTAGCAAAAAAGAAAAATACGACGAAAGAACTCTCCCATATGTCCATAACAACATTTTATTTTTACTTAAAACCATCGAAGTCTTCATCTTCGGATGCGCTCTCAAAAAGCTCGCCCATTTCTGGAGGCAACGCGGCTGAAGCATTCTCTTCATACTCAGAACCACTGGTCTGATTGTCGTCGTGCTCGGTTGGCAATGAAGCTAGCAGGCCAGCCTTCCAGAACCCTGCAGTTATGGTTGCCACTCTAACAGCACTCCAGGCCTCATGGACCCACTTCGCAACTTCGCTGTAAGAAGCGCGCCTCATGCGTCCAGTTGCGGTGTAGCTGTGCTCGCCTTCCGTCATCCACGCCTCCCAAATACGTCGCAAAATAGCTTTAGAGCTGCGGTTGACGGAAATATCCAAAGGCTGTAGAACCTTCGTCAAACCACCGGGTATTATTGTAGGGGTACAGTTCTTCGCCTTGATTTGCCTCAGTGTCAAGTCAGTAATGTGCGCCCGCATGCTATCCATAACCAGGCCTTTCCGGGAGTGAAAAAATCCATCCGGGCGCTTCGAAAAGCACTTTTCGAGCCAAACTCCCATCATTTGCTCATCCATCCAGCCCTTCTGGTTAGTTGTGACAATAACACCAAGCGGAAAGCTTTCTTTTGGCATCGTTTTCCTTTTAAAAATTATCATCGGCGGCAGCTTTGTTCCGTCAGCACAGCACGCAAGTACGACAGTGAAGTGAGACTTTTCGTGCCCAGTTGTTCGTACTGTGACAGTCTTATCACCTTTCTGAGCGACACTTTTTGACATAGGGATGTCAAATGTTAGAGGCACTTCGTCCATGTTTATGATGTGGCTGTCGATGATGTTATTCTTTTCGACTTCCTTCTTCACAAATTCATGGAACTTCTCCACTTTCTCTCCGAAATCGTCTGGTAGTTGTTGAGACATTGTCATTCGCGCTCTTATTCACAAGGCTTTGCGCTGCATAAATCTATAGCACCATGACGGCCCACCAACAAAATCAGCGGCACCGATTTCACTCGCCAAAGTGCATGCTTTCAAGCGCAACTGCACGGTTGACAGAGCCCTACCTTGAGCCTGTTGTTCAAGAGCCCACTTGAGAAGCCGGTCTTCAAGTTCAGGCCACCGCGCCTTCTTCCCGCGGTCAGCCTTCTTTCCGCTCTTCATCGCCTGCAGTTTGGCGGACGACTGTCGCCACGTGCGAATCATCTTCTCGGTGACGTCGAAATGGCGGCCCGCAGCCCGATTTCCGTTTTCGGTAGCATACTCGACCGCAGATAATTTGAACTTTGCGGTGTAGCTCTTGCGCAACTTCGGTGGCATACTGTAGTAAGACCGAACACGACAGGTGTAGGTAGTGGAAAACACACGCCGAAGTCACCAACACAGACGTAATACGTACACGGTTGCGAAGTTGCAAAGAATGACTAAAAAAGAACGCCGGCTTGGCTTGTCTTGACAATGTCGAGAAGCGCGACTGTCGCCATCTTTGGGAATTTCACATTACTTTTGCTTGCGCCTCCGAAACGACCGCGTGTTTGCGATTCTGGAAGTCGTCATCCCCGCCGTTTCATGATAAAGTTCACCTAAAAAAAGTTGCGCACGGCGGTCCCCGTATTGAAGTATTAACCGTGCTACTACCGCATCATTGGTAGTGATATTTTTTCGGTGAAAAAAGCTTGAGCATGAATCTGAGTAATTTCTGAACCCGCAAAAAAAAACGAAAAATTCGCATATAAGACGCACCCTTGTATAGGACGCACCAGCAAGATTTTTGGAAAAAAACCTCGTCTTATACACCGGAAAATACGGTATATCCTTCGGTATAGCGAGTAATTAGCGGGCAACTAATTGAATGCAAAGTTCATTCGATAGGATTCTGGGGTTCTACGTGGCAAAACCACGATTTAACGAGGCACGCCGTAGCGGGGGACTCCGGATTAATTCCGACCACCGGAGGATCTGTAACGCGCCCCAAAGCACGGGACACGGGTGGTTTTGTATTTCACCCGCGTCAAAATGCAGCCGCGGCGGCTGCGATTGGATAACCCCACCTCGCGTTTAGCAGCGCAGCACCACAGCCGCTAAGCCACCGCGGCGGGTACGGTCCAAGCATCTCTTGTACAATACGCACAACACAAGGGTTATTTCCAAGCCTGAAAGAAAGCCCGCGAAATCCGAAAGAAAGGAAGTAATAATAATAAAAAGGTGTCATGTGACGGGCAACTGAAAACTGGATTGGGAGTTGTCCAGGATCGTCTAAAATTTTCTCATTGGCGCTGTCGCGCTGAATATAACACTTGAGCAGTCGAATAATTTGTAATAACTATTTATCTAATTAAGCGAATTACAAAACATAGTCTGACTCGTTCAAAGCGATGGCAAACGACATTACCTTGGGTCTGTCTACAGCTACGTGACGCCTGAATATTATTAAATTTTGACCCAGGTTGCGTGGCGCACCTGGTATGCACTACAATTCCGGCAAGTCATGGAAGACTACTGTTAAGCCTGATTTAAACGAGTTGATTGGAACCCGGAAACTATTTTGTTCAGTTGACACCTTCGTTAAATCGCAAGACATTTATTACGCTTGTGCTAATAGCATTATCGTTTAGCGCGCTTGCTGGGCGCGTCTTATGCTCCGGCATGATAACAGTGAACCCTCTTGAAAGGTCAGTTGGCGTCCGATACTTGAAAGAAAACCCTGCATACCCACATTTTCCTTATATTTTGCCCATAATCCTTCCCCACATTAGCCCCCCCCCCCCCCCTACCGCCACACCTGAAGATGCCTCATTCTCATACCTGAACATGCCTTGATCAATTCAATTGTTTGTTTAAGGACACCATTGTGCTAAACTGCATCTGGACAACAAAAATTGAATTCATAATTCATATATTCATAATTTTGTCTTGACAAACCAAGGAAGTAGTAGGGCGCAGTATCCTATTGAACGATTCGGACCATAAAATGCGATCTTCGAGGAAAATTGGAGCAAAAAGAGAGAGGTGGTAAGAACGATATTTTTTTTTCGATATAATGTGCACGGAAAAACTTGCGTCTCTGTATAAATGGGTCATCTCATGTATCCATTATCATCTATAGATTAGCATACCGAGGGTATGGCTAGGAGGACACCTCCATCATACTGTAAAGAGTGCATACATTTATATATATCGCAGGCAGCGAATGGTAGCGTGCTGTCAGATGTACAAAGTGCAAAATTCACACGGACGTATTTCGCGCGAACTTACTCCGTGCCCGACATCGCCGGCTGTTACCGCGTCTGCCGTACACACTACTCGATGACCGCGCGCTTTGTAATTTATGGCTAAACGGGTATCGTGCGTCCACCGATGTGTGCAGACACATCTTCGTGTGGACATACGTAGGTTATGCAACACGTATTTACGGACAACGGACGGAGGGCACGCTGTACGTAACCATGTCAAACCAACTAGCCTGCCGACGCGTACCCTTGTGAAACGACTATACCGCACGGTGCAGTCGTTTCGACTGTGATAGCGATACTGCCGTCGCACGCCGTCTTAATGGACGCGCCGACGTATGGCGCCGCCATGCTGAAATGACGTCATATGTAGGTTCCGCACGGCAGTCGCTAATGTCCTTTACCAGCAGGCACAGCTTCTAACTTGCATGGACAGCGTCAGTGCGAGCCTAACCGAGAACGCGATAATCAGAACTGTCGCGTGGTAACCTTTTGCGATTATAAAGCAAGCAGAAGAATTGCAAGAAAGCTGCGTCGTAATAGTCTCTGGGCGCTGCGGCAAGTGTCTTCCTTCCTGAAATTTTTTTTTCTTGCTAAATATCAGAAAATAAATCGACGTAAATCGCATTGGGCGTTACTAAATGATCAGAAGCTCTTGGAATTGGTATAACGCGAGACATATTGGGGTGCAACTTTCCTGTGACAGCCAGTCCCAGTGAATTGTAAGCAGCAGGCGGTAAGAGCGGTGGGAGAAGGCGAAGGATAGTTTAGGAGCAATCTTCAGCGACACGGTTGGGGGACGCCTTTTGTTAGAGAACAGTGCAATATGTATGTGTGCTTTTCGTTGAGACGATAGAAAGAGAGAGACCATTTTGCTTGACATTATGGCGCGCAGAACATGGCAATAAAAGCGTTCTTGAGCTAGTTCAAAACTGTGAGCACTATCAGAAAAGTCGTTAGACCTTAATATCTACGAAAGTCCTTGTGAACATGATGTTGTACGATGTCCACGGACGTCGTGTTGCAATCTCACTTTCTCTCTTTTCTTTTCTTTCGTTGAACTTTATACGAAACGTCGCGAGGGTTCCTTCGAAGCAGCATGCTGCGACATTTGTGCGTGTAGAATGTATTAGGTGTGGTTATACTTGGAAGTCGTCCATTCCATTGAGTACTTGTGATTGGCCTGTGGCTTGCGAAATCGATTTTTTTTTAACAATGTAATGTGAATGAAAAAGAAATGCACATGAGATGGACTTATATCTTGTAGATTTATCGCGGCTGTTTGTTAAGCAAATCAATAACTACAGAAAATGCGAACGTAGGAAAAGTGGCGAGCATAAGCAGTACAAGAACGACAAGAACCTGGGTAAGTGCTTATACCGAACAAGCAATTTACTGTCGCCAGAGTAGTCGCAGTATTGATAAGATAGTCTCAGACGTTCCCCACCTCCTCTGTATTTTTATTTTTTTTTTGCGTGCGATTGCTTTCTTTCTCGGCTACCATTTCCGCCTTTCACTTGCTCATTACCGTGCCCCCAGTGCAGAAAGGCAAAGCAGAATCTTCTCTTCCGGTTAACCTCTCTGCCTTTCGTATATAATTCATATTTATCTACATGGTTTGTTCTTGCAATGCATGTGGACGTCGGGCTCGCTACGGTCTACAAGCGACAAACAGAAGCAATAAAAAAGAAATGGCTGTGGCTTAGGTAAGGTTAAGCCCAGGATGCGAAGCATACTAGCCTTTATTTTAGTTGTTGAACCACTGTTTAGCCTGGTGAACTGCTGTTGCTTGGCTATACTTGGTTCGGCTAGACGAAGAAACAACTCATGCATTACTGCTTCGCCTTCAAGAGTGGAACGCGACAGCGTTCCCGTCGACCAGCCAAGGGGTGTAAGACAATGGGCTACAGGGCAGCGACTACGCGCCCCGCATTGGACGCGGTGAGCGTCGAGCAAAGCAGCGTTCGGCGCGGCAACGAAATGTGCGCCTGAGCAAGAGACGCACGCCTTAGAAACAGCTCGTTTCTAAGGCAACACCGCATTCACTAGAGGCGCTTTTGTACCGCTTTGAGGCATCGTACTCGTGGCTCAGTGGTAGCGTCTCCGTCCCACACTCCGGAGACCCTGGTTCGATTCCCACCCAGCCCGTCTTGCAAGAGTTGAGCCAAAGCCACTTCTCCTCTGTCGTGACGTCACGGTGTCACGTGGTTTCAAGGCGACACCGCCGCGCCTGAGGAGCTGGGTTGAGCTCTCGTAATATGCTTCGCATAAAAAAAAAGCGTAAGCCGATATAAATATGAAAACAATACTGAGCACCAAACACTTCGCGCACACATAATCATAAAATAAAATTCTGTGTCTCTACTTGCGAAAAACCACGATATGATTACGAGGCACGTCGCAGTGGAGGACTCCGAATTAATTTTGACCACCTGGAGTTCTTTAACGTGCACCCAATGCACGGTACACGGTCGTTATTTCTTTCTTTTCTTTTTATTTTCCCTGGAGGGACGACCACTTCAGGCCCGGGGGACCTCAGAGACAGCAGCAAAGCTCGAATCACTTTCGAACCGCTCGAATCTGTGTGGCCGTAGTTGCACGGCATCTTCAGGTTTGGATGCTTTCTGGATTCCAGCCGGCGTAGCGAAAGCATTTCCTACCGAATCAAGAAAATAGCAGGGATAAAAAAAATTCACTTCTTTATGAAAAAAGACGATAAAGGCACTTAGGCTTTATACGTTACTCAATTACACGCACGTCAGCCCTAATAATAGCACCACTTTCGAAGGTTGTTCAAAGCAGTCACCGGACTACAGTTATTTGGTCCGACCGTTCAAGCCTTCACAATTACACGGCACAGGTTCTTGCGCGACGTTGTGACTTGCTCGTTTTAAACGGCTGTTGCTTACAGCATCTTCGAGGCGACGGTTTTTCTTCTAAGTGCGCGCGTGTGTTCTTATTGACTCTCGTTTTTGCGCCTGACCCGACTCCGAAACGCAAACGAAGCCATTCTGCTAATGAGCCTATCGCAGCATTGCCCAGCCTTGCTTCCTTGCTTCCAGCCTTGCCCGGCCTTCGCTTTGTTCAACTTGGTCTGTTTTTATGCGTCGCGATTAAGACCAGTGCTAGGTTACTCTGCCAGTCGCCGGAGGGAACGAAATACTTCCGTTTAGGAGCAGTTTCGCCCTGCTTAACGATGATTTACTTCGGTCGTGTGTGTGTCGCATTGTTTCGTTGTCGTCTCAAGTCCAGCCTCGGGCTTGTTTCTGCGAGCCTCTCTCTCTCTCTCTCTTTTGCGATAACATTGAAAACCATTGTT
Organism: Dermacentor albipictus; assembly: GCF_038994185.2. NCBI lineage: Eukaryota > Metazoa > Arthropoda > Arachnida > Ixodida > Ixodidae > Dermacentor > Dermacentor albipictus. The sequence goes on from NC_091822.1 coordinate 136,296,718, forward strand.
TCAGTTATACTCCGTTTCAAGATTACGTGGCACTGGTGGTGCGGGAGTGACAGCGTGGATGCAGACAATCAAAAGCATGACTGTGCAAAACCATCACCGAGGCAGTCGCAAAACGACGCATTCGTGCATTACGCCACGAGTGAGTGAGTGAGTGAGTGAGTGAGTGAGTGAGTGAGTGAGTGAGTGAGTGAGTGAGTGAGTGAGTGAGTGAGTGAGTGAGTGAGTGAGTGAGTGAGTGAGTGAGTGAGTGAGTGAGTGAGTGAGTGAGTGAGTGAGTGAGTGAGTGAGTGAGTGAGTGAGTGAGTGAGTGAGTGAGTGAGTGAGTGAGTGAGTGAGTGAGTGAGTGATATTTTCACTGAATGAATGAGAGGGCAAGTCACTGAGCGAGTCAGTGAGAGAGTGACTAGCTACCTATTCAGTTCGTGAATCATGAACGACTGGGTTAATGAGTGATAGATGCAGCCACAGTGCGACTCGCTCATTCAGTGGATGAGTGAGTGAGAAGTGAGTTAATCAGTGAAGGATTTAAACAGGGTAAAACCTACGTTTTTCCGCGTGATATTCACCATTGCAGCCCTCTTCGACTCCACTTGTTCCAGTCATCGTAGCTCCGAAGCTACACTATCCCGTTCAGTTTCGTTGTTTCACTTTTCCATGAGGAAACTAAACGCGCGTCATACATCGCATTGCGCGTTTAATACGAGCACGTGCGCCCCACTCTGCAGCGACCCACGCCGGGCCGTAAACACAAACGACAAGCGCTCGGGCGGCATGAACAGTCACAAATTACGTCGTTTTGCAGGAAAGTGTCGTAACCGAGCAAGAGACGCTCGCGGCATTTCGACGACACCGATGCGACGATGGCCAGTCGTTCCTCGAGGCGCCCACGAACCTGACTCTAGCTGCAGCGATGATGAGCGTAACGTGAGGGGGCGACTCGGAAAAGAAAAAAAAAACTTCGCTCAAGATAAGAGGCATCCATAGCGCTCGAAAACGCTGCAATGAGAGAATAGATGTCGTTCCATGCATATAGGATAACGACACCGATGCATTTTTTTTTCTTTAATGGTATAACTAGACACCGCAACGATACAGTGCTCAGTTTTACTACATGGCAAAGAAAGACGTGGATCTAGGCCTTCTTGCTTTCTTGAGCAAGCTTTCTTTAAGGAAGACAGCCGGCAAACGACAAATGCGTGGCTGCGTGTATAAGGCTGCAGCTGTTGCCTATGGGTTGTTTGTAGAAAATGCGCGGGAAAACGAGGAAATGAACTTTACGAAGAATCAGTCTCATCTTCAAGACAATCCTTATAGTGCCTAAGTCAAGGTTAAAAATCTAGAGGCAGACAGGATATAAGTCGTCTCTCATCGGTCTACAGGAGGTCTTCCTTCGCCCTAATAATGCTGGCTAACTTGAGCTCTAGATTCAAGAGCACTGCACGGATTTACTGGGAACGAGTATGGCCGTTCGGACGCTGAAACGAGACAAGGGCTATGCCTGAGAGTAAAAGCTATAAAAGTCGGTGTCAAACTCTTTGCAGGGCAGGCGGTGGCGGCACTGAAATTACCCTTTAGTTCTCTCCTACGAAGGGTCATAAACGATCAGCACGACGGGTTCGACGGGATCAGCACACACACACACACACACACACGCACACACACACACACACACACACACACACACACACACACACACACACACGTGTATATATATATATATATATATATATATATATATATATATATATATATATATATATATATATATATATATATATATATATATATTTACCCTCTTTAAACTATGAAGCGTCTCGTCGTTTGAGCCGTCCATTATTTTATGCGCCTACTCGTATGATGCGCCTTCTAATGTCGTTATCGCGAGCACTCCCGCTTGTTTTATCTCATGTCATTCCGGTCCTTCATGCTTGCTATATTTACTGACGCTTTCTCTTCAAGCGCCCGTATCATAGACAGCGTCAAACTAGTTGTGTTCAGTAGTGCGGAAAGGCAGGCGCGCAACGCGGTAAGCTTGCAATCGCCTACGGAAGAGAGTACACGTGCGGGCGCTTCCACAACTGTGAGTGATATTCAGCCGCGCATTGGCTCTTACGCCTGACGTATATCGAGATGCCGCGCTTCCGCATATGCTCCTAAATTTCTCAGAAACGGGAACAGCGATTGCATTGCTGTCATCGGAGCGCAACAAAAGTAACGATCTCGGCTGTTCACTTCTTGTTCGGAACATTCGTGGCTGGAAGCGCCAGCATACACGGACGAATACATGTACTCGTCCGTGTATACGTATACGGTGTCAAGACGTGATGGCGCCCTCTGCTTCGTTTGTGTGTACGCTCGAGCTGGATATATTTTCCTTTCCATAGTGGCCTTGCAAGCTGCACTTTCCAAAAGTCGTGCACGTAACTACGGGTGACACAAGGAGGACTGTAAACACTCGCGCCCATTCTGTACATCGACACGCACCCGAACCTTTCACCTTTACCGCGCTCGCAGAAAGAAGGTTTTGCGTTGGGCGCCGTATTTCTACGATACCGGCGGCTCCCTCTGCTTGATCGCTTCGCCGCTGTTTAGCTCATTTCGTGCAGTCGCTTGTGCTCCACTCGCGTGTACCGTCAAGCACGTGCTGTCGGCTTCGTTAGCGAAGGGAGGTTTGAAGAAGTCACCGAGAAAGCAGGCTCGTGGTACTCCTGTATTAGTTTGCTGTCCGATTGACGTTACCGAAACTTCATCTTCGTAACCAGTGACCGCCTTTATACTTGAGTAACGTGTAGGTCATGATGTAGGCTATGAAGAGATTCCCGTTCTGGTGAGTGAATTCGCCGCGGCTGCGGCCGCATCCGCCGCGACGTGAAAAAGTCAACTGTAGTCTATGCCACCGTTACCCGCACATCGGGCGCTTGTTATAATGTCACTCCACTTACTTATTTCGGTGATGTTGATAACGAAGTTCGTCGCAACTTAGATACGAGTGGCGCTCGTTCTTGTCCTGGCCTTTCTTCGCGTTGTTTCACGTCATGTTACGCCATAAGCATAAACCGACTCTCTGAGAAACCTGTAGTGACGTTGATAGCCTTGGTAATCTTTGCCGTCGGCCCACATCGGATGACGTCAATTGCGGCGGATTTACGTCTTTCGTATCTCCAGTCAACATCGTATATACCGTCCTCTCCATTTTGTTTGTTTGCCTTTAATATAATTGAATAATGTCCTAATTGATAATGATTGAACCCTTAGGTTCACAGCCTCCCTTTGCCTCCTGCCTCACAGCCTCCTGTGTAATGCAATACAAATACAGGCGCGTTATTGCCGTTGTCGACAGTAACGGCTCGAGGAAAGTTTCGCAGCCGCCTCCCTCATGAAACTCCCATGTTATTCGCCGAGTAAACATTTATAGAGGTGGGTACGCACTCTTGATGGGCAAAAGCAGGCGGTGAAGAAACGCTTACAAAATAGTGCGTGCTACAGGTATCGATGCATCATTTTTGTTCGCTTCGGTGGATATAAGTTGCAAGAAGCGATCGCTGCTTTTGGTCATGCCTTAATTCCGAAACATGCATATGATTTCAGAATGCAATCAGATGCATGTACAAGTCCGTTGTCCCTTCTCACGCGTTAAGGCATTTCTCGTGTGTTCCAAACAGATCAAAAGGAACGCGAAAGATTCAAATACTACGATGGTTGAGATGCTAGTTTCCTTAAATGGCAGGTATTTCGAAGAGACAGCATTGAAAAATTTTGTTTCCACAGGGGCGAATTCAGAACACTTTACAAACTTTGGTGACCAGCCGTGATATTCGTTGATTTCGTTCGGTATGGAAGAAACTGTAGCCGCATAAATGGATGAATGTATGTTCGCTTACAGTAAAGTTTATGAATATTTAGATAATAATGAGGCCACTTCACTTTATGATAATGGATAGTCCTATATATAAATCGCACTAAAATCCCTGGTGCCTACGGACCTGCAAAATGGGCTCCGACAGGGTTGCTTGCCTTTCCAGATGTCTGTACGTCACCGATTCACGCTTCTCTACTCCTTTTGCCAGCACTTGTATCGTTTCCGGAAGTCAACTCACTCAGCTTTACGTACTTCCGCACTTGATCTCCTTCCGTTCGTTTTTCTTTACACTCGTGTTTCCCTTCCCGCCGAGCAGTATAGCCAAATCAGACTTTTTGCCCTACTCCGTGGCTCCCTCTCTTCTCTCTCTTTCCGTATATCTCTTCTCTATCTGCCCGTACTTGCCTCTGCGTATCGCTTTGTTCTTCTGCAGCAGCGGCGACTAGCCAATAAATTTGACTGCACCGTTAAACCCAAACTACAGCGATAGTTTACCTTTTCCTACGAAGCTGCCCTCGAATGAGCAATCAAATAGTATAATCCATAAAATGAGGGAGGGGGGGGGGATCGTTGTTTAATAAATAGGTGAATGCAGATGAAGGTGCAGGTTGGAGCTTCATATATATGCTTCGCAACAGCGAAATCCAGCCGCCCGCCAATAAAGTACGCAGTAAAATATCACAGTCGTTATGCACAGGAGTACTTGCGCGCACCACGAAGTGTGGTGCACGAGTCTATACTCAACGACTAAATGCGCAAAGATGTTCCGCTACGAGAATGCCCATTTGAAGAACTGAAACAACTTGCCGCATCTGCGAGGCCGAACCCTTTGAGCATTTGGCCCCGTAAGACCCCGGCGCTACTTCGGCGCTACGCCAAGTAATTTATTCCCTACGCGCGTCGCTCACGTCTTGTTTCTGGTAACGAAGCCCCGGGGTGGGCTTCCTCGAGAGCCGCCCAATTAGAGGACGCCGGCCCCTCGAAGAAGGTCTGTGTACACGCTCCCATCTGCCCTGTCCTTGTCCCGATGTACGCTGTAATTCACAGTAACGCGGAACCCATCTGCCCGCCGGCTGGATGCAACCGCGCACTTCGAGCACGGTCCGAGTATTCGGTCCCTCACGTCGCTTCCCCGGTGGGACACCTTTCCTGCAGCGCCACGTCGGTCCACTCTCGCGCCGACGTCTCCGCACACACGTCGAAGGGCGAGCAGTCGTTGTCTGGCGCTCCTGCGCATGCCCCGAGGCAGCGAAAGGCACCGCCAGTATAGCTAGGCAATTACGCGCGACGCGCATACCAACTATAGGGGCAACTACAGGGCAACTAGTGCATGTGTGTGTGTGCGTGTGCGCGTGCGTATGCGTGCGTGCGTGCGTGCGTGCATGTGCGAGTTTGTGTGTTTGCCAGTAGAATTAGGGGCTTACAACGTTTCCGGGACAACAGAAGTCAAACGGGTTACATGCCGAAATACCTTGGGTACCGACGAACTATCTCTTCAGTACGACTAGTATGAACGCAACCGGGTAAGATACCAGGTGTCCTTCGTGGTGCAGGTGTACTGTAGTATTGAGGGCACTTGCGCAGCAGGGAGTCCGTTCAAACCTTTCCGCGAGGACACTGCATTGAACTATACCGCGCATAAAGAGAGAGGATGTTTATAAGCGCATTTTTCATTGATGTACTTACAGCTGTTTTATTTGCTCATGTTACTGTTCTCACTCAGCAAGAACATTATTTTTTTTCCTGGAGGGTCAGAGTGTGAACACACGCTAGATCCAAAAGCTGTTTATTATTTTAGTAATATTATAGCCCTAAATCGCCCCTGCTAACGGCTTTATGTTTTCTCTACATTCATCAATTCCATTTTTTTCGGTTTTACAAAGAGCTTGCTCGTCGAGTAATTGCCGAAGTCGTCATTGTGAGATCAACTGCAGGTTGTCAGACGCGTCACTGCATGGTCGCAACCTAATAATTTTGTTTAGTTTTTTATTTGTTATACTCTCAAGGTCCAAGGCTCGCTGTGTTTCACAAGCTTGCGCAATATTCCCTTTCGTTCTATAGACCTTGTATGGCCATTCTCTAGTATTTACCGACATTCGATACGTATTTTGTATCGGGTCATATCGCAACTTGCTTGCAGGAGCTCGTATATCCTGGTATGAGCGGGCCTTCGTCCAGGTGTTCGATCATCGTAAAATATCCCACGGCAAACTTGTCGCGATGACGCACTACTGCCAGAGAGACGTGTGAAGCCTATGTGTGTCCGTCTTATCGCACCATGTGGAGGGAACCTCGGCACTTCGGAGCACCAAATGTCACTTACCGTTGCGGGGGATATCGCGGACATCGCGGCGTCTTAGCTAGACGTCACGCTACGCCATCACAAAGATACCCACCCAAGCACACAAGCACACGCGCATTTTCCAGCCAAAAGAGGAGATCAGTTAAGCACAGCATTGCTGTTGTGCCAAGCGCATACACATTGAAGGGTTTATTTACGCATAGAAAGCAGGAGAGACGATTCAAAACTGATTTTAGTCACGGGAACTCAGCCGTTATCTCGGAAACATGGTACTTGGTCAAGCGTGTCTTCAATTCACGACTAGGTAACTCAGTAACACTGAAAAATAAACGAAAGTCTGCAAATGGCTCGTAAAAAAATAAATAAAAGAAATGCTGGGGTGTTACGTGCCAAAACCAAGATATGATTATGGGGCACACCGTAGTGAGGGGCTCAAGAATTGAGCATCTGGGCTTCTTTAACGTGCACCCAATTCACAGTAAACGACCGTTCTTGCATTTCGGCCCCATCGAAAGGTGGCCGCCGCGGTCGGGGTTCGATCCCGCGCCCCCGTGGCTTAGCAGCTCAATGCCAAAGCCGCTACGTGACCACGGCGGGTTCAAATGGCTCAAATGAGAGAGAAAGCAAGGAGAGGAAAAGCATGGAGGTAAACCAGACGAGCACCCGGTTTGTTTACCTTAGCACTGGTATAAGAGAAGCGGGGAATAGAAGTGGGAAAATATAATTTTATCAACTTCTTTTGCTCTGGAACAGTCGACCTACATCTTCCATATATATATATATATATATATATATATATATATATATATATATATATATATATATATATATATATATATATATGTATATAAAGGCACAGTTTCGCCTGAAAGGCGAAGCAGCGATTGCGCAGCAAATTTCTAAATAGCCACACGAAGTAAGGATACACAGTAGCCTTATCGGCCACATAAACTACTAAACATACACTTATTAACTAAATGAACAAGCATGAATGAACACATCACGCTCGATGACTGCGGAAACTAACTCTGAAAACGGCGAAGTGAGGAAGTGCGGCAGCACAAGCGAGCGAATTAACCATCGTGCTGCCTCTCGCTTCAACGCCAACTAAGCGGCGAAAACATCGCACACGTGAGGCTACCAGCACTCGTCGCACTTTGTCCGCATCGCAGATCGCTTTCAAGATAGTCCGCACGCGGCCGCGCCATAATCAGCCGCTGCCCTCCCGCTCCTCCCCTTAATGCCCTGCGCGCGACGGAAGACGGCGCGCTTCCTCCCCGCTTGTATCCCTTGCGCGCGCAATATTGAATCGTCGGCGCCCCCTCGCACTCTTTCACTCGCACATACAGCATACGGCGCGCGGCGACGATGTTATTGCCCTTGGGCTTTCAAGGAACGTCAGGTCGATGGCGACGGCAGTGTGCCTCACGTGTCCATATAATTGTTATCGCAGTAAAAATACCGTTACCTACGTGCGGCTATGAAATACACATTTGAAACCCAAATGGTTGCCATTTGTATACGTTATAGTAGAGAAAAGGAAAATAGCAGCGTGTTGACTTTCTTTACGAGGTCAACTTTCTGTCAGAATGCAGACGGCAGCTCCCCTTGTATCGAAAAAATAAAGGTACTTATTTAGAATACGGTACCTTATTGTTTTATAGGCTGCACATGCAAGGTTTACGTTGATCGGTTACTCCTTTACGACCTCTTATTTCTCAACTATGCGCGAGGGCAGCCAGATTAACAAGCATCGGCTTGCCGTATACTTCAGTTTTGGTGGTTTCAATTTGCAAGAACAGTTCGAGGAATGCGTTGAAACTTTTGGACGCGTCGCGACTCGGGGGAATTTGTATTCCCTGGCTTGTCACTTGAGTCCGAAGCGGCGCACAAGACTGAGCAGTGGGCTACAGTTTGATGAACGGGTTTGTCGTCCTCTAACGCGTGTTCGCTCGCAGGTAGAAGGGCACATATAGACGTTAATCAAATGCCCCGAATCGCACTCGATTTGCATTTGGGAGAGGAACGGAGCCTAAGCGACTGTTTCGCCAGGTTCCTAAGTTTGTCAGCATCCTCTCTCAACAAAGCCATTGATCCTGGTAGGAGACAGAAAGAGAGGCAAAGGAAAGACAGGGAGGTTAACCAGAGATTATCGCCGGTTGACTACCCTGTACCAGGGGAGGGGGAAGGGATGCGATAGATGAGAGAAAGAGAATATGAAAAGAAAAGAAGACAAAGAAACACACACACGCAAACACACACACGCACGCGTACTATACAGAACTGTTTCTGTGGGCGCTGTTACGCAGTCTGCGAAGACGTAGGCGTAGACGTAGATGTAGGCATTAACTGTGATCACTTCTATAAGGGCACATGGTTGCAGTTTATATGACGAACTGTATGCATGTAGCGCAAGAATTACGTCGTAAGTGTCAAATGTTGAGTTGTGGAGCACACATAAGTTGAGTTGTGGATCACCGAAAATTGCCACTGATAAGTGTTGAAAACATACGCTCTGAATATGCCGCGAGGGTAATACACACGCCAATATAGTCAGTAGCATGCTGTGTCAGAGGACGCCTAGACGTAAGCTCATATGAATTAAGTTCTCCTTGGCGCTCGTTATGTTTACGAGTATACAATAAAAATACCTCTTCCCTCGACGGTACCGTTACGCCTTGATGTTGCCGAACCCTCTTCCTTTTATAATTAGGCAGAATCAAAATAAACGCGAAATAAAAGCACCCTTCACTCACGCCGTAGGCTAACAAAGCATCTCAGTCGTTCCTGGGGATTGTTACGGATTTCCAACCGGTGCCACCAGTGTTACGACATCCAACCGGTGCCACCAGTATTACGAACTTGCACCGCTGCACCACGATTACGGCTTTGTGGTCCCGTAGCGCTCGTCACCCGTTTCGTGACAGAGCGTTGGTAGCGAAGACTCCGAGCCTGGCGTCGATGAGAATAACAAAAGGGACTTTATACATTATATACAGGTTATCATACAGGACATGAACGGATCGGCACTGGGGCCGAGAGCTCACACAAACGCGACTGTTCTCGCACGACGGCGTCCGGCGAAAACGCGTGACACATCTCACCCCAGTCGGGGCGACACTCTCTCCAGGTGGGGTCGGCGGATCCTGTTTTCGAGGCAGCGCGTTGCTGCTTTTATAATCCCCGAGCACCATTGTCACGCAGACGGCCCAATACAAAGTCAGCACACGACGGTCGTCCGAGGGGTCCAACCAGCGACCGCGCTGGCCACCCGGTTCAAAGTTCGCGCGCGCGGTGACCTCCAGGCAAAGGGAGGTGCGGCGCCGGGCTGTCGGGCACACGCGGACACGTTTAAACACGCTGCTTCGCCGAGGCTTCTCCCGCACGAAGGCGCAGCATCTTGACTTGTGAAGGGAGAATTATGGCGCTCGCAGGATAGATTCTGCATCTTGCAGATTCGGAATCCGGGCTTGTGGTAATGGCACAACAGCATCCCCGCCCTCAGATAAGGCGCCGGGAAGACGAGCTGCCTCCACGTGGCTCGGATGCCAGGCGCGCACGTTCGTCAGGCTCGTCCAAGTTCACGTCCAGTGTCGGGACGCCAGGTAACCTCACGTGCCCAGGTCCGACTCGCCAGGACAGGAGCTCTGCTCACCACGTCGTCGCCAAGGCACCTTGACCAGCTCCGCTCGGGTCGTTCCTAAGACCTTGCTTCTCGCCACTGGTCCCGCTTGGTCGTTCTGCAGCTTGCAAAACCGACCGGCAAAAGGCAACACCCAACACGAACAAGTGCCCTCTGTCTCCCGTCAAACACCAGACAAGGCCATAATTCAAATCAACCTAACTAAATTGTTTTCCCCTTTTTTCTCCCGCTGCAACAAGAGGCAGGTGTACGATCTAGCACACAAGGCTCAAGCAACCAGTTTTCAAATTAACAACACAACAAAATAGACAAGAAACAATTATTAATCAGCAATAATAATTACAAATGGAATGGTCCCCTTGAAATCACTTGGACCGAAAACATACTTCTGAGGAAGCAAATGAGGTCATTCATTTTTCCCGGCGATATTTTCGCGGAATCCGAAGCTGCTTATATTTGCGACCCTGCTTATCCGTGTAGCGGCGGTACAATAAGCCAGATTCCTTGCCAAATGAAACCTCCTTTTTTTTCACTCCCCGTTTGACGCTCTTCCTCAGATCGGCTAGTGAACAATCTTCCTGTTGTTCGCGAATCAGACTTTCTCTTTCAACTGCAGCCTGCTCCTGCCAGCTGGCGGAAACCGGAGCGAGTGTGGAGCCCGCGTCGCCTAATTGCGGCGTCGCGTCTCTATCGCGGCTAGCACTGCACGCGTCACTCCCACTCACCTCCAGGACCCGCTCGCCTAGGCCAGCCTCCGAGCTCTGCCTCTCCCGTGACTGCTCGCCACTCAAGTTACCGTGATCGGTCCGTGTGCCGCACCGCCTTTCGCTCACCGACGCTAAGTCAAGTTCCCTCGACAGCGGGCGCGCTTTGGATCGCGTGGGGGCCATGTACGCCACGTCGGCAAAGAATGATTTGCCCTGATCCCTCAGCAGCTGCTCCGAGCTATTTGAGAAGAGGTAGAAAAATTGCTCCGGGAGGGCGGCTGACACAGCGGCTTCGGTGTTAAGTTTTCCAAACTCTCCTTCAATGATAACCGTTGCGATCGGTAAACAGACACTCTCCTTCTCGGCCACTTGCCGTATCCTAACGCACTCTCCCGTAAAATCAGTCAAGGAGACGAAAGACGGGTGAACAACGTCCATAGTTGCTGCAGAGTCCCGAAGTGCACGGCACTTCTTGCCGTTTACCTTAATTTCCTGCACATAGGGCTCCAATAGACGTATGTTTTTGTGAGTTTCCTGTATCGTTGCAAAAGCAATTCTCTCTGGGCAGCTTGCAGCGATGTGCCCTTGCTTTTTGCAATTATAGCAGGTTAACGGTTTCCGTTTTTCAAAAAAACGCGTCGTATCATTTCGCTGTTTTGTTGCAAAAGCAATTTTCTCTGGGCAGTTCCCAGCGATGTGCCCTTGCTTTTTGCAATTGTAACATTTCCGTTTTTCGGGCTTTCCGGAAAACCCATCTCTCCTATCTGCCTTTTCTACGCGCACTGCCTTGCTGTGCAAGCTGCGGCGGGTGTAATACTCTTCCGCTAACTCTGCTGCCTTGTTTAGCTTCACCTCCTTTAGCCTATCTTGCAGCCAGAGCCGGACATCCTCATCAATGCAACGGTAGAACTGCTCCAACGCGATGCATTCGACAATTTTGTCGCGGTCGTCGTAAACCTCTTCGCCCTTCAGCCATTCCACCAAGTCGGCTTTTAGACGAAACGCGAAGTCAACATTCGACTCCTTACCCTTTTTTGCATACCGGAACCTCTGCCGGAAAGCTTCGGGCGACAATTTGTACTTCCGCAGTAGCGCTTCCTTCACATCACTGTAGCTCTCAAACGCCTCTTTCGATAAGCAAGTTATTACGTCTGATGCCTCCCCAGGAAGCAAGGCTAACAGATTCTGTGCCCAAAGGGATCGCTCAATGCTATTCCGTTCGCACACGTGCTCAAATTTCACGAGGTATTTGGCCATATCCTCTCCGACGACAAAGGGTGGAAGTTGATCGCGTATTCTGGGAACATTAGAAGTGAGACTAGGCGCCGGCGAGTTATTTCGGATCTCCAACTCTTTCATTTTAAGCTCGTGCTCACGTCGCTCCCTCTCTCTCCTTTCCTCCTTTTCCTCCTCGCGACGTTGCTGTTCTCTCCTTTCCTCCTTTTCCTCCTCGCGACGTTGCTGTTCTCTCCTTTCCTCCCTTTCCCGACGTTCATTGATTTCCGCCCAGGCCTCTGCGGCTTCCTCAGCCGTTACGTCCCCAGTCCTCATGACCTCAAGGATCGCATTCTTTCTTTTGGTTGAGCCCAACTCAATGCCCAACTCCTCACAAATTTCGAGAAGTTCCTTCACCTTGTACTTCTCCATCGTTCACACTGTCCTCCTGCTGTTTACCCTTTTTGAATATACCTGCCGTACGCTACTATAACACTACTAGTAAGACATATGCAAGTATTTCACACACTGCCCTTTTTACCCCCTCAGCATCCCCTGGTTTTCAAAACACTCTTACTAGGCTTGAAACACACAAGGTTATCACAATGCAACACCAAATCCTTCCTTAAGCTACTATAACCTGTGTCAAAGAAAGTCTGGTGTTTGAGGTAAACTTCAGGCACTCACCGCGCCGAGGTAGCTGATGCCGGTCAATCCCGTAGCTGCCATCCAGTGTTACGAACTCCAACCGGTGCCACCAGTGTTACGACTTCCAACCGGTGCCACCAGTATTACGAACTTGCACCGCTGCACCACGATTACGGCTTTGTGGTCCCGTAGCGCTCGTCACCCGTTTCGTGACAGAGCGTTGGTAGCGAAGACTCCGAGCCTGGCGTCGATGAGAATAACAAAAGGGACTTTATACATTATATACAGGTTATCATACAGGACATGAACGGATCGGCACTGGGGCCGAGAGCTCACACAAACGCGACTGTTCTCGCACGACGGCGTCCGGCGAAAACGCGTGACACATCTCACCCCAGTCGGGGCGACACTCTCTCCAGGTGGGGTCGGCGGATCCTGTTTTCGAGGCAGCGCGTTGCTGCTTTTATAATCCCCGAGCACCATTGTCACGCAGACGGCCCAATACAAAGTCAGCACACGACGGTCGTCCGAGGGGTCCAACCAGCGACCGCGCTGGCCACCCGGTTCAAAGTTCGCGCGCGCGGTGACCTCCAGGCAAAGGGAGGTGCGGCGCCGGGCTGTCGGGCACACGCGGACACGTTTAAACACGCTGCTTCGCCGAGGCTTCTCCCGCACGAAGGCGCAGCATCTTGACTTGTGAAGGGAGAATTATGGCGCTCGCAGGATAGATTCTGCATCTTGCAGATTCGGAATCCGGGCTTGTGGTAATGGCACAACAGGATTGGGTTTAGTTTTTCAAGGCAAAGGCGAACTACGGGCTGACGAGAGGTTTAAAGCGTAATGATGCTCCCCGCTGCCAGGGTAATTTACTGAGTCGGGCAAATAATATATCACTCCTTTCGGGCTGTCAAACGGGCTTAATACTTTTTTGTCACGCTAACATAAGAAAGAGTGGTTCATTTGAGTTAAAGTTTGCCTAATTTCCTCCACACGCGCAATACGAGCAAAAGCATTCCGCCAGCTCCGACTGACACGCTCTGGTTCGGAGTTTCAGAATGCGAGGTAATAACTACGCTTTAAATTTCACAGCTCTCTCTGATCGTCCCGAAATTTTTCTGAAGAACCTTAAAAAGAATGTAGACAGTCGATGCTCTTCTGCTAACCATCACATGAAGCGAACAAATGGGTGAAGCATCATCCTCGGCTTCACTGTACGATGGCTTCATACGCTGTGTATGAGGCTGTGTTTCGTGATAAAAAAAAAGGCGTCGTTTCGTTTAAATCTACAGATTTAGTTTTTGGAAAGCTTAGAGATATTCAGGAGGCTGCAGGTTGACGAAGCACTTTTACCGATACAAGATTCTCGCAGGCTAAATAATGTGGGAGCTGCGCTCGCTTGCACATGTGCTGCTTCAGCGGCAGTCAAATTGCGCTAATCCAGAAACCAAGCACCCACAAATTCTACGCGACTAACGTCCAATTTAAAGGGCGCGTAATTTTCTCGCTTCCACATCTCCTCCCTCTGTTGGACACACACACACACACACACACACACACACACACACACACACACACACACACACACACACACACACACACACATATATATATATATATATATATATATATATATATATATATATATATATATATATATATATAGTCATGGTCGAAGGCTCCAAGCTGCTGCCCGGTCAACAGTTGGCCCAACTGCTTTTTACCCAAAGTTCCTGAGCGCTATCTTCCGGGGCGCTGTTTTTGGCAATAGAAAGCACATGTCATTCCGACCTTCATTTACATCATTTTTAAAATGGGCAAGAAGATTTGGTCTACGCTGGATAAGTACTTATTAGGTGACTACGCTGCGCACCTCAGCGTAGCCTTCCCGGAAATAGTCTTTTATATGCTGTGAACAAGTATACTGCTCTTGTGCTGGTCTTTGAGAAACATCTGGGGGAAAAAAAGGGAGCTCGGGGAAGAACGCTGGGATTTCGCTGCGTGTTTTCGCCCACTTCTTCCTTTTATTCTCGGGATCGTTTCTGCGCAGACGAAGAAGCAGCGAAGAAAAATGAATACGTTATAAAACCAATGAAAAGCACGAAGGAATGAAAGAAGGAAAGAAACGAAATCAGCCGGTATGCACCACATTCAACCGTAAGAGGGCAGCAATATTTCTCTTGTTCTGGCTCTTTCTCGCGCGTGGAGCCAAAAGGAAAGATACCTTCAAATCCAGGAAGAAGAAAGAAAGAAATTTGAGAAAGTCTTCAAGAACTTTTTACTCTGCACGCGCCATTTTCTTCCTCGCAGCTCGTCGGCTGCAACAGACCAGCCGGGAAGCGAATAACTTAACAAAGAGGAAAAATCAACCTGAAAACAGAAGCGCGACAGTTCCGGCTTTAGTTCCTGACCGCCACGCATCTCGCATGCATCTCGCCGGTCGCGGCGGGTCTCCAACCTTGCATCTGGGCGCCCAACGCGCTGTCACGCCTGGGGAAATGCGTGTGCCCCCAGTGTGAACCGCGCCATCCATGCGCCGCACCAAAACGCACTCACCGAGGTTGGAAAGGGAAGCAAGACCGGGAGATGGGGATGGTCGGGAGATGTGGGAGAACGGACTTGACAATTCAGAAAGAGAGACGAGGGAAGGAGAAGGGGGGGCGAAGTGATATATGGGGGAAAGGGAGCGCCTGCGTTGGGAAAAGGAAGCTCCCGGGGAAAAACAGTCCTCTGCTTCCAACAGAGTGCGCCATCGTATGAGAGAGAGAGAGAGAAAGCAAGAAAAGATAGAAGCAAGGAATTGGGTGAAAATAACTCGCAACAAAGGTTGCATCGTGAGTAAAGATAGACTCTGGCACGCGTGCGTACTGTATACAGCCAGAACCGAGATCAGCAGCCGGGAAGAACGATAGCTCTAGGGGGGGGGGGGGAGAGGGGAGGTGAGCGCGAAACACACCCCCGCGCGCGCTAGGAGCGCCTCGGCGGGACGCACGACGAACCGAGCGGACATTTGCATCCCGACAGTGGCTGCGGCTGTACCGCGACGGTCCCGCCACGTCGCGCGCCTCACACGCTAGAGCAAGTGTTTCCACTGCTTCTTCAGCTTCTTCTTTTGGAAATCATCCCTTTCCTTCCCCTTGAGTCTCCGGGGTCCGATCGGAGTGGCTTCTTCGCTGTTTCATTCCGCGCTTGACGCCCACTGATTTACAAACAACACCCGTGTGTTGCTCGCTTGCGCGCTTCTTCGGCGCGTTTTACGTATTTTCGTTATGCGTGTATTTGCCGTTCGTCGGAGTAACGCAGCGATATTGAAAAAAAAAAGAAAGAAAGCAGTCAAGAAATAAAGAAAACAGAGATGGGCGTAAGCGGTAAATAAGCTTCAATCGCGACCTCTCGCAATTGAACGTTACCCGACGCCCTTTCTTGCAGCCTGCTTGGAAGTTGTGACGGGAAAGGGCGGGGGAGGGGGGGGGAGTAGTGAAGGGGAAGAAGAGCGCGCCGTCGCCGATAAGAAACCTCGGAAACTGTCAATAAGGCCGATACCGCGAAAACCACGCGAGCGATAGCGCGCTCTGCATCCGCATAGTATACGGTGCAGCGGTGAATGTTGCGGGAAGGGAGGAAGGGCAGTAGGAGAGAGAGGGGGGTTTCTGATCGCGAGGCGAAGCTCTCGACCCGGGGTGTCTTATATATGTGACACAGCGGGGGGCTCGGCGGGCGGCCGCACGGACGCCGCATTTGCGTGCGTCGGCACGCACGTTCTCTTCACGGCCTCCTCCTCCTCGTCCTCCGCCTCCTTTGACCACGCTCTCCTCCGCATCGAGCACCATGTTTGCCGTGTGCGTGGGCGAGCGAGCGTGATGGAGCCGCGGTGCATAGTGAGTGTCGTCGTCCCTCGGCGTTTACCGTTCACTGTTTCGCCGTTTGCGCCGTCGCAAAAGCGCGAGGAAATGTATTTGCCCTCCGCGAGTCCACACACTCGCGCGCACTGTTTGCCTCGGGCGCGCGAGAAAGAGCGGGGAGATTGGAGGTGGAACGACGAGGGGGGGGGGGGGGGGGGGGGCAGGTTGCATTCTTCTTTATTTAGGCTCGCCGGAAACTGTAGCGGCCGTTATGTATACCTTCCGCGGCTGCGACTCCTGGGCCCCCAATAGAAAAACGGGCCAAACTAATGAATCAAGGAAGGAAAAGGAACAAACATAACAAGGGCAGGAGTGCACGGTGCTCTACGTGCAAAACCTTCTTCTCTTGTAATCACAGTGCTTCTGTTTGTTTGTTTGTTTGTTTGTTTGTTTGTTTGTTTGTTTGTTTGTTGCTGACAATGGTCGTTACTCTTGATTGTTTATTTTGTCACCACTGAGGGTAAGGCAGGTTTCTATTGCCGGCAGACGCACAAAGTGTGCTCTTTGCTTCGCAGTTTTGCTGATCTATTATTTTGCTTCTCTGTACGTACCGCCAACAACGCAGACGCGTCTATCGTGCTGCTTGCGTGAATAAGTGTTCATCCGAGCCTCTGCTTCGCGAACGCGACAGGTCGTCGGGTATGTCGGGTAAGCGGGCCAATAATGGGCGCATAATCGCCGCCGCAGCCACTGCGCAGTCTAATACGTGCTCGGCTGACCTCCGCCGCTGCGTATTGTTGTCGCCGCGGGAAGAGTGGGTCTATCGCCTGTAGAGGAGCGCCAGGTGACGTGCGCCTCTTTGAGCAAAGTGGAGCAGCAGTCGTTTGAAATTGAACGAGGAGGAGGAGGAGGAGGAGGAGGAGGAGGAGGAAATAAGAGGGACATTGGGCAGGGATGTTAACCAGAAATGCGTTGGTTGACTACCCTACTCTGGGGGACAGGAAAGAGGGAACAGAAAGATAAGACAGAGAGAGGGACAAGGTGGCAAAATTTATCCGCGCGTACCTGAAGTGTGGGCTCATGTCGCCCTCTTGAAGTATCTCTTGAACACTACCATATGAGGGCTCTCGCAAGAAGCGAAGCGATTGCATGCAATGCAATGCAGCGTTTCGGAACGGTGCTTTTCTTTTGCTTCTCGCCAAGTCATCAAGCACTTACCGTAACGCTTAGCTATAGCTAGGCGTGCATGCTGTGCTTGGGACAAAATGTGCTCGCCAGCGTTCTTACATTATAGACCTGTCTGCCTTTTATTTTTTTCATTCTTTCTCTCTCTTGATCGCTTCTGCCGTCAGCGTTATATATGCTTACAATATAAGATCACGAAGTGAATTCTCTTATTTCTGGTGTTTTTCGGTCAACTGTAACCGATGCCGGCATTTTTTCCTTGTGTCTGCAGCGGTCCCCTCCCAATGATCACTATACGAAGAGAGTTATCTCTGAAAAAAAAAAAAAACTGCGCCGTACTACAGCACACGCAACCCCTTGAATTACCGATTGCGACGCATGTACCTTCTTTATTTCATTTTTTTTTTTGCTCCGTCTGGTTGTGGAGAGCTCACATTTGGAGGCCGTCATTTAATACCGTAGGTGTGGCAGCCCCCTCCCCCGTCGGCCACCACAGCACAGGGATACCATTGTTTCGAAACACCTAAGCTCGAGCGGGATGCACCGTGCTGCTATCCATAGTTATTGTGACGACATAGTGGGTTACAATGCGATACTGGTTACGGTTACTACGGTTTATACACAGGCGAGATGCGCTAAACGGTTCCACCCTTTGTTCAGCCACTTGTTTCTCTCTCTCTCTCTGTCGCCGACGCAATCCCCAGAAAGCCACACGAGAGGGGGCGCGACCCCGCCGGTGGCCTGTCGCGGACATGTGGTGGAGGGGGAACCCAGCGACGACAGGCCTCTGGTCTCGCCTTCGATCGAGGTGTGCTCACGTGAGCCCGACCGACCGACCGACCGGGTTGCCCGTGTCGGCCGGCCTGATAGGAACGGTCTGGGAAACAACGGGAGTCGCGCGCCGCCTTTTGTTTCTCAGTCGCCGCAATTAGTTCGGGCTACGGCGAGGTGGCCTCGGGGCAGGAAGCGAGCTAAGCCGTGCAAGGAGATCGATTACCGCGCATCCAAATGCTCGCCGACTTTTTTTTTTTTTTGTAGTGCTTGGCATGGCTGCCACCTGGTCGTGCGGCTGTGCTCTTCTAGGTGAAAAGTAAACGAAACACGGGAGGATAACGCGATGTGCCCTATCGATTCCGTGGAATGTGTGTGTGTGTGTGTGTGTGTGTGTGTGTGTGTGTGTGTGTGTGTGTGTGTGTGTGTGTGTGTGTGTGTTTGTGTTTGTGTGTGTGTTGTAAGTGGGTGGGTGTGCGTGTGTGTGTAAGTGTGTGTGTGTGTGTGTGTGTGTGTGTGTGTGTGTGTGTGTGTGTGTGTGTGTGTGTGTGTGTGTGTGTGTGTGTGTGTGTGTGTGTGTGTGTGTGTGTGTGTGTGTGTGTGTGTGTGTGTGTGTGTGTACTTTATGTTGTATGTGGGCAAGTGCGCGTGCTTTATTTATGTTGTCATCGCAGGACTGTGATACCTCCGTTTCGGATAAACGATGTCGAACAGGATACGCAGATAGCCAGCCGCCACAGCATCACTCGTCAGAGAGCCTAAGAGGTTTAGGTTCAGGTTCATGTAGCCTTCTCGTCGTATAAGCGCGATATCGAGACATTCATCTAGGAAATGAAATGCTTGTAGGCTACATCGCGCGAGGCTATATCTAGAGAAAAGTGCGCAGAGCTATTATTACAATGTGCTACTACGCTGTCGTTGTGACTGTTATCATCGGGGCATCGGTGTTCGCGTGACCTCCATACAAACACAGTATTTACTTCTTTTTCGACCAAGGCGAACAACGCGTAAATATTTGCGCTGGAGGACAACAAGCTCACAATATTCCGGCGCCACCACTGCTGTTATCTGATCAATAGGATACGCGATAACAGGATATGACAGTAGTATATGCACCTCGTGCAGAAATTCTCAATTTACAGCGATGAGCAATGCCCTATGAAACAATAACAATTTCTACAAACTATAGAAGCGCCACAAAGCGGAAAGAGAAAGCCTACAACTCTTGATATCGTGCTTGCACCGCTGTATTCTGTCATTCTAAGCCACTTCGCCTAATATAATGGCTGCGGAATTATTTAATTAAAAATTAATGTAGCCATTCTTTATTATTTGGTTAATGATTCAATAACTAATTACTTTGTACCATATTTGTAGCTTTAGTAAAATTAGTAAATTAACTTACTAAATTTAGTCATCATATTTAAAAAATCAAGAAACCTTGTAAATATTCAAATGGGTGGTAAGTAATTAGTAATTAATGTTAAGTTGTCCAATCGATTGGGTTTCACCTTCGTATACAACTCCTGGTAGACGAGAGACACTGTATGATTGAGTGAGGCGATTAACTTCATGAAGCAGTACAGTGCCGTATGGCCAGTTAGCCAACGCGGTGGGTTTCAAGTACGAAAGGAGGAGGTTGTTTAGACACGGTCGTGAGCGCGGAGTTGCCCTCTTGTGAAATAAATAGCGAAATTGCCCGAACGTGTGTTGTCACTCTTTCGCACGCTCGGCGACAAGAAAATGGTTTAGAGAGGGGGAAAAGGAAATCCTGATAGGTCAACTATCGTCGCGTCCGGTTGACTACCCTACAAGCGAGGGAGGTGAAACGAAACATACGCTATAATGAGAGCCGGTGTGCGCAACACCCACAGACGAATGTTCCTGCACAAGTACTCGTATAGTCCTATTGCGTTCAAGAGAAGCATGAGCGTCTTTTTTTTTTTTGCATCCTTGTGCATGCTAGGATTCTTAAGCCAAACGTCTCAGGATCTTTGCTTCCCAATACCGACTGTTGTATAAGCGTCTAAGCACGCAAAGCATATCGTTGATAGGTGGGAGGACGGAAATTAGCGCAGAATGCGTTCTGCATAGTCTCGTCGCATCCTCAAAGATGGCATTTCCATGCCATCATTGCATGAGCGAGAAAACGCCTCATATCACACCGTAGCAACGGATCCCTTTTACTTCTCGCGATGCCTTCATGTTGCGCGTTTACCTAATTTCCCAGATAATGTACTCGTTGTCTCATTGTACTGAACGAAACCAAGAACGTCGCATCTTTAGTCCATTACCGTATATGTCTGTATTCCATTACCGTATGTCCCAGCTGACGTTAGCCAAACTGTTCAACGAAAAAAAAAATTATAAATGCACTGCAAGATACGATTTCAAGACCTACGATGTGCAGTCGTAAGGCCTCTTATGACCAAACAACTTTGTTCTTATGATCGTATCTTGAACCATGCTTTTAATTTATTTATTTTTTTTAAACAGCTTGGGTAACGTTATCCGGGACGCACGCTATTCACAAAGGGAGTTGCTAGCATGAGAATCTCTGGGACACCTTCTGTCAGCTGTCTACTGAGAGAATATTAGCATTTTTTAATCAACGTCGCTGGTAATTACTTGTTAGGAGACTTATAATCACGTGATTTCGTGCAGTTCGTTACGTGCTGTATTTAGGAAAAAATAAGAACATTTCTTACGTGCAACTCGCCCTTTACGCGTTATTAAAACTGTTTTCCCCTTAACATGTCATGAACAAAAAAAAGATGTGCCAAATTTTTGACACTATAATCTTGCTGCATCTGGTCGACAGCCCGCAAAATCCGGTGTGAATCGGCCCCGGCTAAAAAGAATTTCGTGTTGTTTTTTTTATTATTATTATTGGACCCGTCTCTCACAGTGAGCCTACCAGCTACACGAGCCCTCGTGCGGTACGAGCTTATAAGGAGCTTACGAACTGTCAAGCCTATTAAACTGGCACTATTTTATCCCGTTACATGTCATCTGAGCACAGCTCTCACTTGCAGCTAGACAAGACAGGGTGTTACGGGATTTTTCTGACTTTGCCCACTGTTGTGGCGAGGAAGGTAATTGTCATGCCGCGAATTGGCAGCGAAATTAGGAAGGGCAAGGAGAAGAGGGGGGGAGGAGATAGAGAGAATGGACTTGTGTACAGAAAGCATGAGCCGAGATTTTCGCTATTTGGGTATGTATACGTGGTGGAAGTCACTATACAGTGATAAATTGGATGGAATCGGAAAAAATAAGCATGCACGGCCGAGAAAGGAACGTGAAAAGGATAATGGGTGGGCGTCTTTCTGTTTGCAGGAAGAGGGATCTTTTTTTGTAGTCGATGATATAAGGGCCGGAAAATATGGAAGAAG
This sequence comes from Dermacentor albipictus, assembly GCF_038994185.2. Taxonomy (NCBI): domain Eukaryota; kingdom Metazoa; phylum Arthropoda; class Arachnida; order Ixodida; family Ixodidae; genus Dermacentor; species Dermacentor albipictus. The sequence goes on from NC_091822.1 coordinate 136,318,279, forward strand.
AAAACACATCGAAACTAGCGAGAAGTGAACGGAAAGCGGTTCGACGCAGCGTGTTAACTAAACAGCACAGAAAAGAAACGAGGATATTCTGCCGAGAAGGAAGACCTATCTGGCAGGCTAAGTAGATATGCAGCATTGCAAAATTCACTAAATCTAATTAAGTATTTAGTATAACAAATAAAGTAAAATAAACAACACATGGTTTGTTCTATGAAGACGGAAACATGCTGTGATATCTCTATTCTTGAAAATTATTCGTCGGCATTTTTATTCTTTTGTATACGTTCCCCAGTAAGTTAAATGCACACGTCCCACCGTTTTTATCAAAGTCACGTTTTGACACCTATATACTCAAAAATCGCCTCCAGTGTATTAGCTATGCTTCATTCCACGTATTACTTCATGTCAAAGCAATGTGTTTGTCCCAGCGTTCCCCGAAGCATCAAAATTATTCCCTTATTCATTCTAAATTCTAGATGCGGCACTCTCCGACTTCTTTGTGTTCCTCACGGTAAAAAAAGGAGATTCCTTTGGCATGTAACAAGGTGTTGGCGATACATTGAAGGTGATTTTTAGGTAGGTGTCAGAAAATGGCTTCGCTTATGTTATCTAGGCTCGAACGCTTGCATTTCACTTACTTGGGCACCATATAGTAAGCGATCAAAGTACCGATGATTAATTTTCAGAAATAAAGATTTCAGAGCACCAGTCTCAGTCTCTGCTTAAAACTAACCAATGCTTAAAGAAACGGGTAAGGTAGGTGCGGGTCCCCAAAAGACGCTCGTGTGGTGTTGTGTGATAACTAAAGAAGATTCACATAGCAGTTCTAGCTGTACGTCCCTAGTTATAATAACCTGCTATGGAAGTTTCAGCGATGGGTGTAGTCAGTTGACAACGTGAAGGCACAATATAAGGCCTGACTGCTGACGAGCCTCGGCGTGCTTCATGCGGAGTTCCTGACAGAGCAAAGTATGTGGTCATGATAAAGTACCATGGTCATGATATAACGAGCTATGATCGTAAACGTTGTCGATACTGACCAAATTTGAAACGCAAGTGATGATGGCACCATTGAATAGTCCACTGCTTCGGAGCTTTTAGCTATATAGGAACAATATTTAGAGAGTTTGCTAGGTGAGCATGATACAGCTAGTTAGGTCACCTGCAAAAGAAACAAAGAAAAGGCTGAGTTACTAGCGAGCGCATGATTCTATAACGATAGTCCTGCACTAGATTCTGCATTACTGCACTCTATCGCATCACTGACTTACGCATAGAGCAAATCCTATAACTTTCCTTTTGTGTGTGTGTATGTGTGTGTGAAGGAAGCGCAGGGCTTAAATTATACTACGGATGCTGGAATATCTGACATGCGGCTTGTTCAGAAGGAACACCGAAAGAGCAGTACTACCTAACTTCCCAAAATAAACTTTTATGGGACACGAAAAAGAACCTGAAGAACTAAACTCCCCGGTTTCATTGCTTGAAATGATACAAAAGCATGGCACATTGCTGCTGTGGCTACTGCTGCACGTCACTTAAGCCAAAAGGAATGTTACGTTCACATAGTCACTTACGACAAGCATTCATGTCAGACGCACACAGTTGTATAGTGTACTGTAAAAATCAGCCGTCACATTAACGGTGATGTTTTTCTCGTTTTTGACAAGCCATTGGAGTCACTCGGACAAGGCGTTTCCATCGCCATGGATGAGAAGGAAAGAACAGTCACAAATACCATATGAAAAAGAAATGCTAGTGATAATCACGCTATTCGCTTAGCTGCTGCATCTAGTGTGTCGTAGCGTACCCATGACGGCCTCCCTTCATTTTTAGGGCGAAATGCTTGGACCTGCCAAGATATTTCCCGTCGTTTACTGCAGCATTCCTCAGAGTGTATGTCAAAGTCTAAGCGCAACTGTTGTTGTTGGATACGCATACAAGGCCACAACATGCTGTTGTGAACCAGACCTTTGTTTATGAGTGTTCGACTGCAAGGCGTTCATCTGATTTAGCAATTTCTCGCAACGCTTTTTTTTTAATGCGGTGGTGTATAGTATAGTTTATTCGCATATTTTACAGAGATGAAATTGAAACTGAACCGTATTCCTACGGAAAAACCTTCAGTGCAAGATTAGGACGGCATGCACGTTGGTAGGCACGTTGAGAATGGAAACCAAGGCACCCGCTGAAAACTTCAATAATAGGTAATTTACGTGTTTGTGGCAGTGCAATTATTTTTCGTTTTCACAATATTTATGTTTACACTTAACTCAATATCTGCAATTGCGTACTTGAAATCTCAGATTAACGTGTCACATCAAAAACGAAGTCATGCGCTCGCACTGCATGATGCGTTTGCATAGACGGTGCAGTACGTCATCGGTTTCTGCGTGCACAAATGACGTGTTTGTAACGTGGCTCTCGTAAAATACCTCGTTTGCTTATTCATCATACCTGAGTATTGGTCACTCGGATGGTCGTTCATGAAAATTGGGGAAAAACGTAGACGCAGTAAAAAATTGCAGTGCCTCGTACCGGCACGAACGTCTTCTCGAACACGTCCACAAAAAAAAAAACTTAGAGAAACGGATTGGGATACGAGGGCCTTGTCGTACCGTATCGATAAGCGAAGGCAATCATGGTCACGCGCGTCGAAAGATTTTTCCGATTCGTCTCGTAAGCTCGACTCGGGAAAGCTGATGTGAAGCGCCGTCAACTGCCACTTCGTGTGTTCTTGGATTCGATGGCCAAAGTTTCAGCACTAACACCAACAATGAAATTCACCGTTACACTGCAACTGACGAAGTACACGTACGCTGACCACTAGCGGGAAACTGCTGAG